>NC_139670.1:18094684-18579684 GCF_951799395.1 Argentina silus | reverse complement strand
GATAGGCTACCTCAGTTATATAGAATGAGCCTAATTCCTGGAGTGCCATGTTAATGACTGGTTCTGTATTCAGTATACATGTACAGCAATACACACCAGTGTCCGGATGTAATGTCATGTACATATCATGTGACTAGCTTACGATTGGTTCATTCGTGCCCTCTTCTCATCCCCGCCACTCTTAGTTTTCCAGATAATGTTCTCGGTTCACTTAGCCGGTAAAACAAGCGTTCAAAAGAAAAATAAATACCTAATAGTTTCCCATGCAATTTCTTTTGCTCAACCTTCTCTCTTCTCTCTCCCGGCCAGCTACGAGTTGTCGAGTGGCTACAAGCCTGCTCCTATGGACCTGGGCCACATCAAGCTGGCCTCCACCCAGGAGGCCATGGTGGACAAGCTAGCGGAGAACGCCCACAACGTGTGGGCCAGGGACCGCATCCGCCAGGGCTGGACCTACGGCATCCAGCAGGTGAGTGTGTCCATCAATGGCATCATCACTCCGGAGCTGGGCTGTGTGTGTGTGTGTGTGTGTGTGTGTGTGTGTCAGCCCAGGGGTGTGTAGTGTGGGTTGTGTGTGTCAGCCCTGCCCCTGGTGTGTAGTGTGTTGAGAGGGTCAATTAGGCTGCTGAAATTACAGAACATCTGAAATGAAAAATGTATGAACGTCTGCATATTTGATACCTACTGCAGAGGTGCTCTTCCTCTCTCCCTCCCCTCATGCTGACCCTAGTCCTCCTCCTAGTCCCTACATTTCTCCTGGAAGTGTGTACTCCCCTCGCCTCACTGATCTAAAAGCATGGTATTGGTGTATTTGAAATGATTTCAAGTACTATTTGTCTGTTGTCATGTCTGTTGTACAGCCACAGTATAATGTACTGTGTATAATGAGTCATAGGCTGACTGTTAGAGGGATGTGTGGGGGGGTGAATTGAGTGGGGCTGCTGTAGGGATTACTCCCGTCACAGTAATTCATGGAGAGTGTTAACACACTCACCAGTAAACGCACCACAGTAATCCTCGTAGTGAAAACTGGCTGACATGTCGACGCAGCAGCGTCTATTCTTGTCATAGAGATATATATGGAGAGGCTTCCGGCATGTTCCCCAGACCAGGTGGAGTGTAAAAGCCATGTTTTAGATTAAATGGAAGTCTTTGTGAAGTTTATTTGTGTCCCTGCCCAGAACAAACCCCCCTAGCCACTGCAGTAAGCCTTTGACCACGTACGCGTTTGACCATTGATAAGATGGTCGTCGCTCCACCTTGCGCACTGATAGTGGAATGCTCAGTGGAATTGTCGCCATCTTGTTCATCCAACCCCTTCAGATCAACACTGGCCCTGTTTGAATACTCTTTAAATCAATCAATCAATCAATCAATCAATCAATTAAATTGTATTTCTATAGCTCATTTGGTACATGAATTCATAATTTCCTCCTCCCTTCCTTGAAGAAATTACAGATCTGACATGATATGATATGGCTGGTGAAAGCAATGCAGTGTAAATCTTGCTTTGACCAAACTCTTAACCTTTAACCCTAATCCTAACCAAACCCTTGATCCTAACCTTAACCAAACCCTTAACCTTAACCAAACCCTTAACCCAAACCAAATATCAACCAATTCGGAAATTCAATTCAACCTGGATTTGCAGTCCGAGCGTGTCTTCTTAGTCTCTCCCATTGAACCAGTGCCACTGTTCTGGGAGTAGAGGCTAGGTAGGTTGTTCTGGGAGTAGAGGCTAGGTAGGTTGTTCTGGGAGTAGAGGCTGGATGGATCTGTTCTGGGAGTAGAGGCTAGGTGGGCTGTTCTGGGAGTAGAGGCTAGATGGATCTGTTCTGGGAGTAGAGGCTAGGTAGGTTGTTCTGGGAGTAGAGGCTAGATGGATCTGTTCTGGGAGTAGAGGCTAGGTAGGTTGTTCTGGGAGTAGAGGCTAGGTAGGTTGTTCTGGGAGTAGAGGCTAGGTAGGTTGTTCTGGGAGTAGAGGCTAGGTGGGCTGTTCTGGGAGTAGAGGCTGGATGGATCTGTTCTGGGAGTAGAGGCTAGGTAGGTTGTTCTGGGAGTAGAGCCTGGATGGATCTGTTCTGGGAGTAGAGGCTAGGTAGGTTGTTCTGAGAGTAGAGGCTAGGTGGGCTGTTCTGGGAGTAGAGGCTGGATGGATCTGTTCTGGGAGTAGAGGCTAGATGGGCTGTTCTGGGAATAGAGGCTAGATGGGCTGTTCTGGGAATAGAGGCTGAGTGGGCTGTTCTGGGAATAGAGGCTGGGTGGGCTGTTCTGGGAGTAGAGGCTGGATGGATCTGTTCTGGGAGTAGAGGCTAGGTAGGTTGTTCTGGGAGTAGAGCCTGGATGGATCTGTTCTGGGAGTAGAGGCTAGGTAGGTTGTTCTGAGAGTAGAGGCTAGGTGGGCTGTTCTGGGAGTAGAGGCTGGATGGATCTGTTCTGGGAGTAGAGGCTAGATGGGCTGTTCTGGGAATAGAGGCTAGATGGGCTGTTCTGGGAATAGAGGCTGAGTGGGCTGTTCTGGGAATAGAGGCTGGGTGGGCTGTTCTGGGAGTAGAGGCTGGGTGGGCTGTTCTGGGAGTAGAGGCTGGGCAGGCTGTTCTAGGAGTAGAGGCTAGGTGGGCTGTCTCCTGGACAGGGTCCTTGTGTGAAGTCATAACTATCTCCTCCTCCCTGGTGAAGGATGTGAAGAACAGGAGGAACCCTCGTCTGGTGCCCTATTTCCTGCTGGACGAGAGGACCAAGAAGTCCAACAAGGACAGCTTGAGGGAGGCCGTCCGCACGCTGCTGGGCTATGGCTACAACCTGGAGGCCCCCGACCAGGACCATGGTAAACCTCAACCTCACACACACACACACACACACACACACACACACACACACACACACACACACACACACACACACACACATACAGTACAGTACAGTACCTGACCAGGACCATAGTACAGTCCAAGCTCAACCTCATACGCACACACATGCACACACATACACACGCGCACACACACACACGCATGCATGCATTCGCGCGCACACACACACACACACATACACACACACACACTCTCTTCGGATGCAGTGTAGTAGTGCAAAGTACCGACTGCATGACGATTAACAGCATTTATTCGTCTGCCACTTTCCACTCTGGTGGCGTTCAGGGTCGCCCACATCACAGTCCCACTGCACAGTGCTGCAGATTACTGTTCCACCACGACGATTCACTCTGAAGTTTGACCACATTCCTCAGAACTCTGAAGCTTTTCAGACGGCATTGTCACCAGTCTAGCCTACTGATGAGTCTAATTTGAGTTTTATTTGGGTGGAGATGATCATACACTCTGAGAAAAAAAAGGTTCTTCGCCTGTGGAACCTTCAAAGGGTTCTCCTACAGGGACAGCTGAAAATCCTTTTATGGTTCAAGGTAGCACCTTTTCTTCTAATAGTGTAGTCATGCACAGTGGAGATGAATTCAGTACATTTTCATTTTAGTAATTTAGCAGACGCTCATATTTGGTACCAGTAAGTACGTTTGTCTTACATCACTTTCAACGTAAGTAAAACCTTCCATAACAACAAGTGCCACAGGCAATCACATTGCTAGAGGATGGGTATGGGTATTTTGGGGAAGTGTTGTGTACAGAGGTCTGAGGAGGAGGAGCCCAGGTGTAATCTAAAGAAACGGGTCTTTAGTCTACGGAGGAAGATAGGTAGATAGGTGTCTCTGCCGTCCTGACAGTGGTAGGAAGCTTGTTCCACCACTGGGGCACCAAGACAGAGAAGAGCCTAGTAGAAGTAAGGCTTTCTGATGTTGTTTTATATGTTATGAAACCTTTGTTTTTCAGCGTGAGGCCAGTAGCTTACCTTGTTATAACATTGGCCCATTTTGAAGCAGTAGCCAGTGTAATTCTATGGCCCTGCTCTAGGAGATTGACTGCCCTGAGGGCATCTGCAGAATTTTCCAACACAATAAATCCCCAATTGGTCGAGAGGCAAAAGCTGTAGCCTACGCCACTAAACAGTGACCCCCCTGGGAGTTCAATGTCCTAGTGAAGCTTTGGGCTTTATTTTGGCTGGGTTACTGAAGTAATGGCATCTGAGGATCAAAATGACTGTCTAGTATTGTTTGTCTCTCCTCCCTCAGATTACAGCCAGCGGACACACAACTAGGCAATTTCACCCCGATTTTGCCATGTCTTTGCAGTGCCAGACAAATGTCAAGTGTGAGATTGCCTCACTAAGGCAATTACAGTGCCCTCCATGAGTATTGGAAAGAGGAAGCATTTTGTCTTATTTATACTCCAACAGTTTGGATTTTCAATCAAACAATTGCTATAAGGTTAAAGTAGAGATTCTCAGCTGTAATTCAATGTTTTCTTTTTTCAGGTTGGTTTCACCATTTAGAATGACTTTTTATTTCAGGGCACCAAAAGTGTTGGAAAATTGGTTTGACAGGTGTTATGTTTAGTCAGGTGTGTTCTGTTGCATCATTTGCGCAGGAATAAGAGAGCTGTCAATGTCTGGTATTGATTCTAGGCTTTGCATTTGCCTTTGGAGTCTGCTATTGGTGTCTGTTAAGATGAGGTCCAAAGAGACATCAATGAAAGTCAAATAAGCCATTATGAGCGTGAAATAGAAAAATCTATGAGAAACATCAAAACCTTAGACTTTCCAAAATCAACAGTTTGTAACATCATTAAAAAACAAAGAAAGCACTGGTGAACCGAGCAATCTCAAACGGGCTGGTAAGACCAAGGAAGACTTCTACAGTGTATGACTGAAGATTGCTCACCATAATTAAGAAACAACTGTCCCACAGATCAGGAACAGTCTCCAGGAGGTAGGCGTGAATGTGTCAAAGACTACCATCTGCAGAACAAGTCACCAGCCGAACTACAGAGGCTTCACTGCAAGGTGCAAACCAGTAGTTATCCTCAAACAGGATGGTCAGGTTACAGTTTGCTAAAAAGTACATAAAAAGCCTGCAGAGGTCTGGAAAATGGTGTTGTGGACAGATAAGACAAATATTATCATGTACCATAGTGATTGCAAGAGGAAAGTTTGGAGAAAAAAGGTACACCACCTAATCTGTGACACATGATGGAGGGGGTGTTAATGTTAGGGCATTAACAGGGTTAGGGTTATGTATAGCTGCCACTAGAACTGGCTAACTTAATTGATGATGTTACTGCTGACAGAAACAGCAGAATGTATTCTGAAGTGTATAGAAATATCCTGTCTGCTCGAGTACAAGCAAATGCCCCCAAATTCACTGGATGGTGCTTCATCATACAGTAAGACAATGACCCCAAACATACTACCATAGCAACTAGGGAGTTTTCAGGAGTTACTACCTAGCCTCTACTCCCAGGACCAAAATTTAAATTCAGATGTAAATCCAATTGAAAATGCATTTAATTTCCTGATGATAAGATTTTAGGCAAAAAGACCTCAAAACAAACAACTGAAGATGGTTGCAGTACAGGCCTTGCAGGGTATCACAAGAGAATATAAAGTGTCTGGTGGGGTCAGTGGGTCGCTATAAATACTAAACACAAGTGCTTTATTTGGATATTATATGATTTTTCCAATTCGTTTGGAGCCCTGAAATAGGGGGAGTATAAAATAATGTGTACTTTTTAAATGGCGAACCCAATCTGAAAACCCCATTGAATTAATGCTGAGCATCTCTAATTTGACCCCATAGCAATCCTCTGTGGCTCAGTTGGTAGAGCATGGTGCTAACAACGCTAAGGTTGTGGGTTTGATTCCCGCTGGGACCATATACACTGAAAAATGTATGCACCCACTGCAATGTAAGTTGCTTTGGATAAAAGCTTCAGCTAAATGGCATATATTATATAAATCCAAACTGTTGGAGTATAGAGATAAAAGAAGACAAAACTTATGGAGGGCACTGTAAATCTCCATAAATGATCAATCAAGAGTTACGGGATTACATTCTGGGTTCCAAGATTAAATGTGAGAGACCTCCCTATTGAATTGCTCTACATTCACAAGACCACACTACAATACTGTAAGTATCCAAATCTCTGACATGACAGAAATGTCTACGGTTTCTCATGCAGTGTGTCTGTCCTGTCCTCCCTCCTTGTCTCAGCTACCAGGGCAGACGTTAGTCACATCTCTGCCGAGAGGTTCCGGATCTTCCGTGCGGAGAAGACCTACAGCGTGAACGCAGGGAAGTGGTACTTTGAGGTTGAGGTGGTGACGGCCGGGGAGATGAGGGTGGGCTGGGCCCGGCCCGGCTGTCTGCCCGACCAGGAGCTGGGGTCCGATGAACAGGCCTTCGTGTTTGACGGCTTCAAGGTGAGTGAAGAACGCCTTAGAAATTAAAATAGACCTGTGGTGTGGTCTAGTCTAGTGGTTAGTGTCACAGCCTCCGACATTTATTATATCTGCTTGTGTAGTGTAGATGTTTTGGATTCACGCTCTTGAACCTTGAGGATGTCCTCTTGGCCTAATGGTAGACGCTTGGGTCTTCTACGTGGGCCCTTCTCACGTGTGTTTGTTGGGTTTGGAATGTTGGTCCCACTGCACTTCTAACACACACACACACCTCCCCTCTCTATTTTCTGTCTATCGCAAATTGTCTATCTATTAAGTTCAATAAACTGTCCAACTGATTCCCACTAAAACATATACAGTATGTTATATTCTAGATTCCGTAGAATATTCTAGAAAAGGGCACCTAGAGGGCTCTATTGACACCTCAGGCAATTCCAGACCTTCTCCCAAGTTTATAGCCCTTTTCCAAGAGGAAAAGTGGTCCTAAGTTGTGTGATTATCCAAGCTGTGCTCACTCAGAGGTGTGGGAAGGCTGTCATTCAGTGAGTGGGCCGGCAACACGGGGCTGAGGCCTTGAGTGACTCAGCCTATCAGGCAGGTGGATGAAGCTATTTCTGCTCAGCTGAGAGGGTGCTAAATAGATGTGTGTGGGATGGATCCAGTACAGTACATGGGACTGGAAATAGACCAAAAAGCAAGAGGGTTTTACTAAAGAGCAATGACTCTCCATGCAGTTAGAGAGAGAGAGAGAGAGAGAGAGAGAGAGAAAAGAGAGAGAGAGAGAGAGAGAGAGAGAGAGAGAGAGAGAGAGAGAGAGAGAGAGAGGGAGAGAGTCTGTTGTTGATGACTGATGATGATGATGAAGTGTGCGAGAACTCTGCAGCAGCTTGACTGATGCTCCTTGGAGATGTACTGTAGGCAGTGGATTCAGGTGCAGTGTTGGGGTAATTCTGTGTGTGTGTGTGTGTGTGTGTGTGGGAGGTGTGTGAAAACAAGAAATGTATACATATCCCGGTTATTCTATACAACTCAGAGATTAATGTATCCATACCCCAGTGTATCTATACCTGCGGTGGGGTGGAGTGGACCAATGGAACAGTCAAAACAGGGATACATGTTCCAAAACGTGCGCTCCTATCATTGATATGCCAATCAAATGTGTTACATAGAAGACTGTATGTAAATCTTTGTCTTGAGAAGCACGTCTTATTCAGCAACTTTTATTTGTTAGCAAATTCGCTATGAACTTTGAAACCGGTTTGGTGGTCTGCATTTGATCAGATAAGTAAATTCAGCCTACACAAGCAATAATGAGCGTAGGCCTAGTGTCATGTGTGATGGGAATATTTGGAGGAACAAACATTTGCACAGTTGCTTGGCCCGCATCATAAGAGATGTCCTCATGACTGGACCGTCATTTTCCCACATTTCCTGTAACATGTACACTCACTGAACACTTTATTAGGAACACTATACTAATACTGGGTAGGTCCTCCCTTTCCTCTCAAAACAGCCTAAATTCTTCGTCGCATTGATTCCACAAGATGTTGGAAACATTCCTTTGACATTCTGGTCCATGATGAGATGATTGCATCATGCAATTCCTGCAGATTTTTCAGGTGTAAATCTCCCGTTCTACCACATCCCAAAGATGTTCTATTGGATTCAGATCCGGTGACTGGGAAGGCCACTGAAGTGAACTGATTGTCATGTTCATGAAACCAGATTGAGACGACTTTTGCTTTGTGACATGGTGCATTATCATGGTGAATATCATTGTGTGTGTGTGTGTATGATGCCTGTGTGTGTGTGTGTGTGTGTGTGTGTGTGTGTGTATGTTTGTCTGATGCCTGTGTTTGTGCGTGTGTGTATGTTTGTCTGATGCCGGCGTGTGTGTGTATATTTGTGTGTGTGTGTTCTAGGCGCAGCGGTGGCACCAGGGGAACGAGCATTTTGGGCGGTCGTGGCAGCCGGCGGACGTGGTGGGCTGCATGGTGGACATGAACGAACACACCATGATGTTCACGCTCAATGGAGAGGTGCTGCTCGACGACTCAGGATCAGAGCTGGCCTTCAAGGACTTTGAGGTTTGGGAAGGTCTGTGTCTGTCTAATTCAACATCACACAACAGAGAGAGAGGGAGAGAGAGGGAGAGAGACTTACCGTTAGTGTCATATAGTATATGCAGATCATTAAATATTTGGACAGTACAGCACACAAAATATCTCTTTTACATATCCACATGATCCATTCATCCACAACACACACACACACACACACACACACACACACACACACACACACACACACACACACACACCAAACAACCAGCTCACCACAGCTGCAGCATTCTAGTACACACACAGCACCCTGCCATGACAAAAAGGGGAGTGCCACTGCCAACTAGAGCGTTCCACCTGTGTTTGCTTAATGACGGTAGTAGCTTAGCAGACTAGCGCTCCTGTAAGAGTCAGAGTGCTGATGGAGCACAACAGGGATCACTGCTCCTGTGCTCAGGCTAACAGATGGCCCACTGTTCACTCTGGGCTGTCTGTGTGTCTTTACCACCTGTGGAAACCCCAACAGAAATACCTGTATGAACCAGGAACTGCCCGATTGTAAAGACTTGATTGTATTACCAGATTTGTTTTTTAGAAATGTTTGTCATATGATACACACATGTTAAACTGGTCAATAATGTGTTTGGTTTGAGTATTTGTCGTTAATGAGCTTATTATGACTCTGTAAGTGCGATTATGTTAACAGTAGTGTCACCTACTGGTTAGGATAGAGTATAACACATGTTCGAAGGGGACTGTACAGTAACAGCATATTCAATTAATCATTGTAGGGATACTGTATCACTCTGTTAATCGTGTTCTCACCATTCAAAACATTGAAATCCGGTGAGGTAACACCTTGGCATTGTGCCACCTCTACCTCCCATAATGGTCGTTGTGACGATGCCCCTCTCTCTCTCCAGGCTTCATCCCCGTATGCAGTCTGGGCGTGTGTCAGGTGGGCAGGATGAACTTTGGCAAAGACGTCAGCACCCTCAAGTACTTCACCATCTGCGGCCTTCAGGAGGGCTACGAGCCGTTTGCCGTCAACATGAACCGAGACCTGACCATGTGGCTCAGCAAGAGGCTGCCCCAGTTCATCCCTGTGCCCCAGAACCATGAGCACATTGAGGTGAGACCGCACCCACCGGTCTCCCAGGCTTGACGTGTTGCCTCCCACAAGTATGCTACCAGTGACCATCTGTGTACTTATGATCTGATGTGTTCTGTAGACGGAACAGGAGGAATCGCTATTCCTCTGAGCGTCCTCCTCTGATTCCTTTGTTTCATTCTGAATCCCATTGAATCCCAAACTTGTGATTTGGTCGGGAGAGTGTCTGTAGAAGACCCTCCCCGGACGATTTTGTTCTCTCCCTTTTCGAACTTCTCAAAAGCTTCATACATTATTGTTACTGCATTAGCTGGAACAGATGATGAGAGACTAAGCACCCTCAGACTTAGAATAAGACCAATATTGTGTGTCAGTCTGTGCCTGCGACAGTAGAAACGCTCAGCTTCAAATTGGCTCATTCCACCCCATGTCCGTTGGCTCTCCTAATAGGCTAACATTCTAGTGCCATGTTCATATCCACGACCCTATTGGGCTTATTCATTTCTAAAATGGCTGTATTGGCTCATTCAATGTCCACACTAGCATACTGATAAGAATGCGGTAGCGCTACATTTCTCGATACTATGGAGTAGTACGCTAGTGTGGATATCGGAACAGAGCTGCTGATTCACTTGGTCCGTTCTTTTTCCCCGTCTTGTAAAGGTCACGAGGATAGACGGCACGGTGGAGAGCTCCCCGTGTCTCAAGGTCACGCAGAGGTCATTCGGCTCCCAGAACAGCAACACAGACATCTCATTTTACCGCCTCAGCATGCCCATTGAGTGTGCCGAGGGCTTCGCCAAGTCCGCTGGCGGAACGCTGCCCGCCAACGGCAGCTTTTTCTCCCCGAAGAAGGAGCTGGAGGACTTTGAGACGGTGTCGGACTTCGAGGTGTTGATGAAGTCGGCCCACGGTCACATGGGACCCAACGGGCCGGAGAAGGAGAAGGACGAGTTTAACAACCACAAGGACTACAACCAGGAGAAGCCGTCCAAACTCAAACAGAGGTTTGTAGTCATTGTGCTGTATCACAGTCTCTCTGTTATCCAAACACAACAGAGCCGGGCCCGCTATTAACCCTTTGAGGCTTCAGTCTCTCTGTGTGTGTTCGAGTCTCCATTACTGTGTGTGTGTCTGAGCTCTAGCACTGTCTCTATGTTTCTGAAGGCCCAAATCTCTCTTTCTCTCTCTCTCTCCCCCCCCCCCCCTCTCTCTCTCCCTCTCTCTCTCTCTCTCTCTCTCTCTCTCTCTCTTTCTCTTTCTCTGGACTCTCTCTCACCCTCTCTCTATTGAGTTCTGCCTCTCTTTGTTTCTGAGCCCTGATATTGTCTATGTGTGTTTCAGGTTCATGCTGAAGAGGACCAAGCCAGACTTTAACACCAGTATCTCGTCGGCCCGTCTGTCAGAGGAGGTGTTGGCTGACGATAGGGATGACTATGAGTACCTGATGCAGACATCTACTGTGAGAGACTCATATTATATGAAACACTGAACATTGATTGATAAGAGACACTACCTCATTAAAATGTATGCTATTGCTCGTAGAATATTATATATATATATATATATATATATATATATATATTATGTCTCCTCTGAGATCAGTAAAGTATAAATCTATCTATCAATCCCATCATAAAACACAGTATTAAGCATTAAATCTTAGAACTCATAGAGGATATCCAATCCCCAACACATTGATTGACCTGTTGTCTGTGTGTGTCTCCCTCTACAGTACTACTACTCAGTAAGAATCTTCCCCGGTCAAGAGCCCTCCAGTGTCTGGGTGGGCTGGGTGACCTCCGACTTCCACCAGTATGACACAGCCTTCGAGCTTGACAAGGTCCGCACCGTCACCGTCACCCTAGGCGACGAGAAGGGCAAAGTTCACGAGAGGTCAGTAACAGTTGTGGTTGTCATATTTTGATTTCAAGTATTGCACTGTATTTATCTTTGAATGAGGTTGTGGTTGCAGTGTATTGAATTTGAAGTATGTTTTGATATCTTTTTTTTTTGCGGTTGTGTTGCAGTAAATTGAATTCCAGGTATTGTATTTATGTTTTTATGAAGTTGTAGTTGTAATATATTGAATAATGTGTGTTTTTATGAGATTGAATTTGTTACATTGGCAGGGATGGAAATTAAGCTAGGCTACTAGTCTGAGGCTAGTATTTTTCACAGCTGGCTAGTGAAAAATGTGGCCAACTAGCTTGTCAGGCCTGTGAGATTGTGTCTTCTAATTGAAAACAAACTGTTGTCATAACTGAACAGTAACAAGCTGTCCATTTATGGGAATACAAAATTGTGTAGTAGATATATTAAATGAAATATTATTTATGTCGTTTATAAATAATATTTTTGCTTTAGCCATGGCATGTTTTGGACCGTGGGCTAGTAGAAATGGCAATCTACTAGCCCAGCTGGCTAGTGCCCAAAACCTGTATATTCCATCCATGAACATAGGCCTACTGAATGTCAAATATCACATTCATCATCTTATGAGAGTGTTGTTGCAATATATTTAATTTCAAGCATTTGATAACACTTAATTGTTGTTATGTATTGGATTTCAAATACTGTATGTCCCTTTTCTCAGCATCAAGCGTAGTAACTGCTACATGGTGTGGGCGGGGGAGAGCATGAGCCCGGGGCAGGGCCGCAACAACAACGGCCTGGAGATCGGCTGTCTGGTGGACACAGCTAATGGAGTCCTGACATTCACTGCAAATGGCAAAGAGCTCAGCACATACTACCAGGTACAGGAACATGGGCAGCACTATGTTATGCTACTGATTCCACTGGTATTCCACTGGTATTTACTGGACAATTAAAGGGATAGTTCACCCAAATTACTAAATTACATATTTGTTTCCTTACCTTGTTTATTGACAAGCAGAGTTCAATCCACTCAGTCAATGTAGTGGTCAATGTAAATTAAATGTCAATGTACCCTAAATTAGCATGATTGAAAAGTCATGCCCAAATCATCTCAAAGTCATTTAAATCAAGTAATTGAGAATTCATAGAGAATTTGGGATGATTCCGGCATGAATTTTAAAACATGCTAATTTAGCGTATATTGGTTTTTGGTAAGAAATAATGCTAACCCTATTAATAGGAATAATGCGCTTGGTAAAAATGGCTAGGTAAACTAACCCAACACATGGATTGCGATTTCTCCTTGTCCAGAGTCAGTTTCCGGGGTAAGGGAACAAATAAGTCATTTTTTAATTTGGGTGATCTATCACTTTAAAGGGGAACAGCTCTTAACCTCAGTGGAGGACTGTCTGGCAACATGCACACTTCTCTCACTCAGGGAGACGTCACATGGTTACACCCCCCCCCTCTCTCATTGCAGCGCTAGATAGAATACAGTAAATCTCAAAATACAGCCCAATCGATTCTGATATATGGCATATGCATTTTCTGGGATAATATTGGGTGGCGGGTTCACAATTTGACATTTTCTGTGCTTTTCCCAAATTTGCAGTTGTAACTTTCTGGTATTTATTTGAAATAATTCAACATTGATTGGTAACCACCAAGTAACAAATTGTGCTTATTTGTGATGGTTGTGTAATTACCATTTTACCATGCGATTCCTAAGTAAATGCCTCATAGGTTTTTACCTTAAAAGTGCAACCAGAAAATCTCTGTCATATCAGTTCTCATAACCAGGGAAGTTTAGTAAACACAATTTGAGTCAGCTCAAACAACAAAGAGCTTTGAAATCTCACTCCTAAGACCCATTTGTGATGTTGACAATGTAGGCCATCTAGGATGGAAAAAAAATAGAGTAGCTATTGTTGTTTTATACTACTTGTGTTATGTGTATATAGAATAAACTAAAGTAAGGCATCACCTTTGTTTTGTGTATGAGGCTTGATTTATGTATCTGCTAGCTGAGTGCTCCATTCCCCTGGCTATTATGCTAAGCTAGGCTGGGCTGTGTATTTTTAGCCATGTGTCTGTGTTCCCGTGTCCCTCCCCAGGTGGAGCCCAGCACCAAGCTGTTTCCTGCTGTCTTCGCTCAGGCCACCAGTCCCAGTGTGTTTCAGTTTGAACTGGGACGCATAAAGGTGAGGATTGAGGAGGACACACTGACAAAATGGAACGTACTTAGATATAGTAGGCCAGACACAAATAGATATAGCAGAGGCTCTGAATAGCACGCTGTGGCCTGTGCACCTCTGACAGATAAGTAGCTGTCTGTGGACTATGCACTACCCTTGTGCTCTGATAATGAGCTTATAACTTTGCATCTGTTAAATGTAGGACTTAGTATTATTGTATTCTAGAGCTAGTAGATATGATACTAAAGTATCAAGTATCTAACCATTGTCTATCCCTAACCCACTCCCTCCTACTGTAAACACTCTGTCTCTTATCTTCTCATTCTCTCAGAATGTGATGCCCCTGTCAGCTGGTCTGTTCAAGAGTGAGAGGAAGAATGCCAGCCCCCAGTGCCCGCCCCGGCTGCACGTCCAGTTCCTGACGCCCGTCCTGTGGAGTCGCGTACCCAACCACTTCCTGAAGGTGGAGGTGTCGCGCGTCAACGACCGCCACGGCTGGCTGGTGCAGTGCTCTGAGCCGCTGCAGTTCATGTCCCTGCACATCCCTGAGGAGAATAGGTGAGCAGCTCCTCAGGAAGTTACTATTACATTATCAATATGAAGGATTACTTACTTATGTATTTACTTACTTACTTACTTACTTACTTACTTACATACTTACATACTTACTTACTTACTTACTTACTTACTTACTTACATACTTACATACTTACTTACATACTTACTTATTTACTTACTTACTTACATACTTACTTATTTACTTATTTATCTTATTTACTTACTTACTTACTTATTTACATACTTACTTACTTACTTACTTACTTACTTACTTACTTACTTACTTACTAACTCTTGATCTCTATTGGGACATACGGCCACAGTGAGTTCCCTCTACTTCCACTATAAAAGGTTAAGGCCCTAAAGTCTTGTTAGAATTGGGCTGTAGATTTTCATTTCAGAGATTGGTGTAACCATTTAAGATGGTAGTAAAATGGGTATAAATTATTCAATCCTGGATGAATGTGATTGATGTAGTTTGTATTATTTTGAAATGCATTGTATTTTTGTTTCATTCATCATAAATACGTGTAGAGTGAGTTGTGTGTGTTTGCATCCTAAATGTGTTTAGGTGACTTTTCTGCTTAAGTTGATTTCAGTCATCATGAACACATAGGTTAAGTGAGTTTAAAGTTGTTTCTGTGTGCATTTCACACACTCCAGATCGGTGGACATCCTGGAGCTCACCGAGCAGACGGACCTCCTCAAGTTCCACTACCACACTCTGCGCCTCTACTCGGCCGTGTGTGCCCTGGGCAACAACCGGGTGGCGCATGCCCTCTGCAGCCACGTGGACGAGGCCCAGCTCCTCTACGCCATTGAGAACAAGTACATGCCTGGCCTGCTCCGCACAGGCTACTACGACCTCCTCATCGATATCCACCTTAGCACCTATGCCACCGCCCGCCTCATGATGAACAACGAGTACATTGTCCCCATGACCGATGAGACCAAGAGCATCACACTCTTCCCTGACGAGAAAAAGAAACACGGATTGCCAGGGATAGGTTTGAGTACGTCATTGCGGCCAAGAATGCACTTCTCATCTCCGAGTTTCATTTGTAGCGGAGCGGATTGTTTCCAGTACAGCCCAGAGTTTCCACTGGATATCCTCAAGACGAAAACCATCGAAATGCTAACAGAGGCGGTGAGAGAGGGCAGCCTTCATGTGAGGGACCCCATAGGGGGCAGCACTGAGTTCCTTTTTGTGCCCCTCATCAAGCTGTTCTACACACTGCTCATCATGGGGGTGTTCCACAACGGGGACCTGAAGAACATTCTGCAGCTGATCGAGCCCCGTGTGTTCTCTGAGGGCGGAGATAGCCCCGCTGATGCGCCAGAGAGCGACTGCAGTAAGGGGGAGCCCCGGGGGGAGGGGTCTGGAGGAGAGGACGGAGGGAGGAAAGTGCCTAAGGGGCTGCTGCAGATGAAGCTGCCCGAGCCTGTCAAACTTCAGGTAAGATACCTGAAGGATATCTCATCTGTTCTCATCCAATCAGGTTGAGATTGTAGCAAAATTCTGGTAGAATAAAGTTATGATTTGAGCATGCCCAATCTAATGCCATCCCTACTCCCCCCTGTGCATTTCTGTGTTTGTGTGTGTGTGTGTGTGTGTGTGTGTGTGTGTGTGTGTGTGTGTGTGTAGATGTGCCACCTGCTGCAGTACCTATGCGACTGCCAGGTGAGACACAGGATCGAGGCAGTGGTAGCCTTCTCAGATGACTTTGTGGCCAATCTCCAGGAGAACCAGCGCTTCCGCTACAATGAGGTCATGCAGGCTCTCAACATGTCGGCCGCACTAACCGCCAAGAAAACCAAAGAGTTCCGATCTCCTCCACAGGAGCAGGTACGGGGGTAGCGCATACATGGATGACCATGCTTCATAGGACAAAATGTGCTATTACTGTATTGTCTGAACCTTTTAGCAAATATCATTATCTAGAAACTGTGCAGGCAACAGCCAACAACAGCCAAGTTAGGTTGTGTTTTGAGTGGAATATCCCATCAGTCAAATGTAAGGTTAGGGGTACATTCAGTAATGGTTCAGTTAAGCTGTTAAAGCTTTGGGGTATAAAAAGCTGTATATCCGTCCTTTGTGGCATGTGGACCAGTTGTGGACCAGGTGACAACCAGGTATGGTCTTTATCCTCCGTGTGGACCATCCTTAATTTTGTAGGGTTTTTTCTCCATTGTTCACGGCACCTGTTACCCGTCCCCTTAGATCAACATGCTGCTGAATTTCAAAGACGAGAAACCGGAGTGTCCATGTCCGGAGGACATCAGAGAACAGCTGCTGGACTTCCACGAAGACCTGATGACCCACTGTGGTACAGTGTCTCTTTAATGTTGATCAATGTTACAGTAACGCCTACCATAGTGATTTTTACCCATGGATCAGACGGGCTTGGGTCAATAAAAAATAACAGTGAGATCGGTTCAGGTGGGTTCGGGTGGATATGTTATGGATATGTATTTTAATTCCTACTTTATAGGCTCAGCCTATATATTCTTCTAAAATTTTAATAATAAAACATTCAATATTCATTCATATTTTTATTACACTTGTTTGCACTACTGCCTATGAAACTGTGGGGCAGGTACATAAATAGCCGACCCGCACTTCACTATTCTACCAATTCTTGAAAGTAATTGCAATCAATGCATATGCTTTATCTCAGGCTAAGGACTATTTTGATGGACACTTTTGGGGGATAGATCAGCTTTAACTATCATATTGAAGTTATATCAGATAGTGTTGCTTGCGTTATATCTAACTTTTTTTTTTGATGGGCACTCATTAAGCCTTGTCTTAGACTACCCATGTTCAAAGGAGAATCTTCTCTTTCAGGAGGTTTAATCTGTGTCTGGGACACTGCCCCATCTTGACCAAGAATCCATACCTTCATTCTATGAATACTTTCCTTCATTCAATCCACGTGGTTGTGAGTTACATACTGGTCTTTTCTCTGTAGGTATCGAGATTGATGATGATAAACCCAACGAGGCGGACAGCGACTTCACTATCCGAGGACGTCTCATGTTCCTGGTAGAGAAGGTGGCCTACTTGAAGAAGAAAATGGCCGACCTGCCAAAGAAAAAAAAAGCGAAGAAACCCAGTAAGGCTTTCCACACAGAGGTTCAGCAGGTTACAGTAACCTGCTTAATGCCACACTGTCCTCTGTGAATATTGGTACCACACTGTCATATACAGTGTGTTATATATAGAATCTGGTGAATTCTACTAACTACTACAGCAGTTAGCAGCATAATATCATCATCTTATTTTTGGGGGGTTTGAAGTGTTCTGCATGTAGGGATTTAGGGAGCATTTAGGATGCATTGCTTCATGCTAAGTGCTATTGTGGATATTGGCACATAACCCCAGTGTTGATGTGTGTCTTACTGCACTGTATATCCCTCCCCTTCAGGCACCCTACAGCAGCTCATCTCTGAGACTATGGTGCGCTGGACCCAGGAGTCAGTGATCGAGGACCCGGAGCTGGTGAGGGCCATGTTCGTACTGCTCCACAGGCAGTATGACGGCATCGGGGGCCAGGTGAGGGCACTGCCCAAGACTTACACCATCAACTCAGTGTCTGTGGAGGACACTATCAAACTGCTGGCATCGCTGGGGCAGATCAGGTCACTGCTGAGTGTACGCATGGGCCGAGAGGAGGAGAAGCTGATGATTCGGGGGCTGGGGTAAGGGTCTTGAATATTCAGTCATCATTTATGATACCATATACATCCACACTATGTGTAGCCGAGGTAATTTGGAATCACTCTCTCGCTTGTCTAAGAAATGTAAACTCAAGTGCTGCGCTTGTTCCTTGAGGATATCCTGTTAGCCTCATGGTGCTTGGGCCTAGATGCTTGGGCCTTCCAACCTTGCCCACCTCATGTTGGATATGTCGTCTGTAAGACAGACCTAGGTTAAATATACAGTAGGCTGTTAGTCGAGTTCTACTTAATTTAGTTTGCCTGGCACAATGAAACCAATGGAATAAAAGAGTCAACCACCAAGCTAGAACAAACTTGAAGATTAACACTTCAGCAATTATTTTCAAGTTAAAGTATTTGACATAATTAAGGACATGACTAGAGCCCGACTGATGCTGAATTTTTGGGTCCGATACCGATACCAATTTATAGAGGGCAAAATTCACAGATAACTGATATATTTATATATTTTTTTACAGAATTAATTTTTAACATAAGAAAACAATGGCTTAATGTTCCTTAGGCAAAAATACGTATCTCAATAATAACCTGAAATGATCTCCATTGATAAATAGAGCAACATTTATTAATTTTACCTGCAGTTACTTGTATTATGCCAAATGAGAATTTGGATCATCCATTGAATTATGTTTGCAATACTCAGTTATATACAAAAACATATGAAAAGCATTCTTAAAACATGCTGTTAGAATACCCCCTGCACTTTCTGGTTGCCAACCACTGTCATTTCCAGTAATGCCTTATTTCAGCCTTCCCCAAGACAAACTTTATCAAAGTGGTAAATTCCGCTGTCTTCACGAGAGTAAACAAACCTGCGTTGTGCATGCTGATACAATTGATTGGATACACCCCAGAATTTTAGTTCAAAAGTTAACTAGAACGTCTGACTCTGAAATTCATTTTAGCCATGAATGAGTAATTTATGATGAAATAAATGATTGGTAAATAGTATGTTACTGTATGATTCCTTATGCCGAACAACTGTCTTGTTCAGTCAACATCCTTTTAGTTAGCAACTGTGCTAATTGAGTCCAAAAAGATAATGTTACTTTGCTGAATTCAGCAACTTCAGTAAGCACTCCAGTAAAGCCAATAAACAGGTTTATTTCTGTCATAAAAATCTGTGAATATTTTCCTCTGGAAAAACCCAATTACCAGGGACGTAGGAAGTATATTTCACAAGGGGGTGCTGTCTAAAAATGTGTGAGGGGCGTTGACCCCCCCCCCTTCTACCCAGAGAAAATGTTGCCCATCACCTTTTAAATAAGAAATTCTGGTGACTTTTGACGGGAGAATAACATTGGTTAGTGCGAGTGAAAAGCGTGGAATCCAACAGCAGTCACAATGTAACCAGTAGCCTAGATGATGCACATAGACTTCCACATACTGTCACACACACCATCACAAGAACACAAGATCTGTATAAATACCAAAATGACTTTTTAAAAAGACACCTGCTAACAGGGCCCCCCCCTTCCTACGTGTCTGTCAATTACACAGATTTTGTATCCTTTCAGATTGTGAGGCTCACACACGTCTTTGGTGCTGTAAAGGTGCATTATAGGAGGAATATGTGCTGATACAGATATTTCTGTAAAAGACCAATAGCAGCCTATAATATCAGTGCTCCAGTATATCTGTCGGGCTCTAGACATCACCTAAACGGCAACTATTCTGATAATCCCATACATGCTCACTTGATCATGGCATTTTATTTTGTTGAAGAAGACCTTTATCAGGAAGGAATCTTTGGAAAAAAGTAGCTCTTAATACATATTCTGCTACATGTAGCTCTCAATGTCCTCCATGTGTCCCCCTCCACAGAGACATCATGAACAACAAGGTGTTCTACCAGCACCCGAACCTGATGAGGGCTCTGGGCATGCACGAGACTGTCATGGAGGTGATGGTCAACGTGCTCAGCGGAGGAGAATCAAAGGTAACTATCTCTCATGACACTTTGAAGCAGCGTCACTCATTCAGTGAAATATGCAACATTTGTTGGTAGTCTTTTTATCTAACAAACGTGTTAATAGAAAAACACAAAAGTGTTAGTTTGGAGGTCAGAGGAATACTCTAGGCATACAAACCGTAGATGGGTTGAATCCAGTCGTGTTTAAAACTACTGTACTGTACTTACTGTATGGGCTTTTGATACATAATTGATGATTCATGATTTGTCATTTTGGTAACATTTCTTATGTTGATGGGCCTTTCACTGTGCTACTGTATATTTGACGCCAAAGTCAACGAATGGGACCAGTAATAGTGTTGACTTCTCCATTACTTCTGTTAAGGAAATCACATTTCCTAAGATGGTGGCCAACTGCTGTCGTTTTCTTTGCTACTTCTGTCGCATCAGTAGACAAAACCAAAAAGCCATGTTCGATCACCTCAGTTACTTGTTGGAAAACAGCAGCGTCGGCCTCGGTAAGCGTCTACTGTCTGCCTTGTTTTTTTCTATGTTGGTTTGATGAGATCTTGAGTACTTTGACATGCTCCATTGGTTTTCATAGCCATTTTAGCTCACTAAAGGCAACTTTATTGTCTCCTCTTGAAGTTCTAAAGCCAGTGTATTGCACTTACAACACAATTATATATATATATATATATATATATATATATATATATATATATATATATATAGAGAGAGAGAGAGAGAGAGAGAGAGAGAGAGAGAGAGATTTTGAACATTGTTGCATTCTAAAATGTACGTTAAGTACATGTAAGATGCTAATAAATGCATTTAAATGCATACTCATTAACCCCAGAAATGGATACAGACTCCTACAGTATATTGTCAATACCTGTCCTCATAGTTACTCATAGAATCTACACTTCCTTGTTTAGGGATTCCATGTGAGAAATAGGCTAGCTAATGAGAGTAGTAGTATCTACTGTATATGGGATCACTGTTGTTCCCCAAGGCCCAGACCATGTCCTGATTCTTGGTGTGTGTTTCTGACTTTGGTACCACTCTCCTCCCCCACACCCTCTCCTCCCCCACACCCTCTCCCCCCCCCCCCCTACTCTCTCTCTCTCCTGTCTTCTCCTCTCCACTGGCCCCTTTTCCTCTTCACTGCCCCCCAACCCTCTCCCTCCCCCTTCTCTCCCCTCCCTCCTCCTTCTCCCCGCTCCCTCCCCCAGCCTCCCCCTCCATGCGAGGCTCCACTCCTCTGGACGTGGCGGCTGCCTCGGTGATGGATAACAACGAGCTAGCGTTGGCCCTGCGGGAGCCTGACCTGGAGAAAGTAAGATGAACTTCTCTCTCTCTCTCTCTCTCTCTCTCTCTCTCTCTCTCTCTCTCTCTCTCTCTCTCTCTCTTTCTCTCTCTCTCTCTCTCACCGTGAACAAACTTTAACAAACTTTATTCAGGCCACCCTGTACCCATAGTGAAGGTATATAGAGGTATTTATAGACTATAGCCAGGGGAACTGCCAGGTACAGCTTGTGAGCTTAGAGAACACGTTGTTCTATGTATTACACTAACGACACAACAAGAGGTTGTTATATTTGCTATAGCCCTTTTTTGCTCCTGCATTTTTTGTATTGTTCATGCTGTATTTAATTAAAGTGCTATCACATTGAGGTCATGAACCGATAAGAAGCTTCCAGTGTTTTTCAAGGGTCTCCTCTCATTATTTCTCAGCTCGACTCGAGCTTGGGGAAGTCGGCTACACTGCTCTTGGCTAAAAACAGATCCACTGATCTGACCTATGACCAAATGTTGACTTGACTGTTTGACATAACGACCATGATGGTGACCCAGGCCTCCCCCATCCTCCCCCAGGTGGTTCAGTACCTGGCTGGCTGCGGCCTACAGAGCTGTCTGATGTTGGTGTGTAAGGGCTACCCTGACATCGGCTGGAACCCTGTCGAAGGGGAACGCTACCTGGACTTCCTCCGCTTTGCCGTCTTCTGTAACGGTAAACTTGGCAAACTGGATGGGCCCATGTACGGGCCCAAATTCTGCTTTAATTTGATTAATAATTAGATTATCGATTACTTTTTCTCTTTGTCATGTGTAGTATGTTATTCTGAACTATGATCCGAGCATATCCACACAAAACTTCAAGGAGTTACCTATCAAATGGCATCCTGCTTTTGCATCTGATCATCATATTTCTAATGTTATAAGCAGTTTAGTAGGACTTTAGTAGGACTCAGCAGAAGAGGTTAATGTTTATGGCAATTGACTCCATATGACAGTTCAGATCAGTATACTTGCTGTATTATAACATTTGATGGGGCTTGGTCTGTTTAAGATTTATTTATACTATACAGCACGCAGCAGTAATATACTGAATGCTTCAACCATGAAGTTGTTGAAGTCTGCCATTTTTGCTATCTTCTCAGGAGAGAGTGTGGAAGAGAACGCCAACGTGGTGGTGAGGCTGCTGATTCGCCGGCCAGAGTGCTTTGGCCCCGCTCTGCGTGGCGAGGGCGGCAATGGGCTGCTGGCGGCCATGATGGAAGCCATCAAGATCTCGGAGGACCCCAGCAGGGATGGGCCCTCACCTACCTCCGAGGCCAGCAGAACCCTGTAGGTGGAGTTATGATGAATGTGTGTGCATGTGCGAGTGCGAGTGCGAGTGCGTGTGCGTGTGCGTGTGCGTGTGCGTGTGCGAGTGCGAGTGCGTGTGCGTGTGCGTGTGCGTGTGTGTGTGAGTGAATGTGTTCATACAGTAGGAGGTTCATAGAGGCTTCACAGGAAGTTCATGGGAGTCCGTTGAATCTATGCCAGGCTATATCCTGTATCTGACAACCTCTCCCCTTAGTGTTATTCTCAAACGATCACACTTTTTTGATGACTGCATTCATAGACCAAGCAAAGGACATGTAGGGCTCTCTCTCTCTCTTCCTCTCTCTTTTACCCTATTTCTTGTTTTTTTTCTCTCTCTCTCTAACCTTTAACTTTCCCCCCTCTCTTTCACTTTCTCTCTCTCCCTCCCCACTCCTTTCTCTCTCTCCCTCCCAACCCCTTTCTATCTCTCTATATTCACTCTCTCCCCCACTCCCCCCCCCCCCCCCCCCCCGACCCTACTGCCAGACTAGTCCCTCATTACTCCTCTGTGTACCCGATCTGTCGTCCTCTGCTAGGTGTTCCATAAATGTCTTTGCCTTGGTTTGAGAGAACGGTGTTATTATGCATCATCCTCAAAACATCTCACCGCAAAGGCACATTCTGTGACCTGACTTTCAGGAATAAATGACAGTGTCAAAAAAGATAACAAGAAAATAGTAGGCCCTCTGATTACTGTAGCGAACAGTACACACTCAGTAGGTTTGAACCTGGGTCTGTGTGACTGTCAGGGCTGGGGTCGATTTGATGTCAATTGGATTTTTTCAATTCAGTTTATTAAGAAATCATTGAAAATGAATGCCCCATTGCCATCATTGAACTATAATGTGAATTGACTTCCTGAATTGACTGAATTGAAATTCAACTGACCCCAATGTGACTGTGAGTGTGTGATTTTGACTGTTGGACATGCAGATGCATACAGCTCTGTAAGATGTACTCCATTGTGAATATAACCTCCCAGGCCCTGTGTGTGTTGTGTGTGGTGTGTGTGTGTGTGTGTGTGTGTGTGTGTGTTTGTCCCCCAACAGCAGTGACATGTTGGAGGATGAGGAGGACGACACCATCCACATGGGGAACGCCATAATGACCTTCTACGCCGCTCTGATCGACCTGCTGGGGCGCTGCGCCCCCGAGATGCATGTGAGTGGCAGCACACATGCACATGCACATGCACACACGCGCACACACACACACACACACACACACACACAGACGGACTAACAGACACACACACATACACACATACACACACACACACACACACACACACACACACACACACACACATATTACCATTGCCATTGAAAATAAGAATCATGGCTGTCTAATCAATCATGAGAAATGACCTCCATTAGTTTTGGTTCCAACCAAAGCAAATTACATAAAATGTTAAACTCTGCCAAGACACAATTTCTCAGAAAGGAGAATAGCTCAAACACAGCCATTAGTCTCTTTTTAGGTCATTTAGCATCAACCTCCCATCCCTCACTGTCAGCAGGCTGGCACCGCCTGTACCATTGACTGAGGTTGGGAATGTTGTTGTTACAGCTGATCCATGCCGGGAAAGGAGAGGCCATTCGGATCCGAGCCATCCTGCGTTCCCTTATCCCCATCGAGGACCTGGAGGGAGTGATCAGCATTCCTTTTCCCATGCCCACTCTGGCTAAAGGTGGACTGTGCCATTCATACAAGACACTCTCTGATGAAATGTTGGATGTTGAGCCGGCTTTTCAGACCCAGATTAAGCTGGTTCCTTGTCTAAAAATCTTTGGAGATCCTCCGTTGTACGTAGTACAACAAGAGACAAGAGACGGCTTTATGAAACTAGCTCAGTGAGGACTGTGTTCTGTATCCACACAGTTGTTAAACCCGGGTTCAGTTCCCAGAAAGATTTGTAGCTAACTCCTCCCCTAGACCAGCAAAGTTAATCTTTTAAAGAATATCCTTCTTTCACGCATACAAAGATTGACCTGCAAACATGGACTTTACAATGATTAGTCTCTCACAGCTTTGTGTCTGGGTTGTTAAGTACTAAAGCTACAAAGCATTTGTGAAACTGACCCCTGGTTCTGTTCTATGTGTTTTAACTTGGTTCTGAAATGTGTTTAAACCTGTTTCTGCTTAGTGTGTTTAAATCTGGTTCTGCTCACTGTGTTTAAACCTGGTTCTGAACTGTGTTTCAATCTGATTCTCTTCTGTGTTCTGTGTGTCCAGATGGGTCGGTGGTGGAGCCTGACATGTCAGCAGGCTTCTGTCCGGACCACAAGGCAGCTATGGTTCTTTTCTTGGACCGGGTCTACGGCATCGAGGACCAGAACTTCCTGCTCCACCTGCTGGAAGTGGGCTTCCTGCCTGACCTCAGGGCTGCTGCCTCACTGGACACGGTGAGAGAGAGAGGGAGGGAAGAAAAGAGGTATGGAGGGAAAGAGAGAGAGCAGATAGAGAGAAGGAAGAGAGAGACCAGGGATAGACATACATACATACACACACACACACACACACACACACACACACACACACACACACACACACACACACACACACACACACACACACACAGAAACAGAGGATACAAAAGGGCCATATTTTTGCAGAACTGTACTGTACAAAGTATACCTTATTTAGACAGTTGATGAACACAACAACGTTTTTCACATCATCTTTTTTTATAGTTAATGGTATGACTATCGTATAGTAAAACACCAGTTACAGTAAACCCCTATCTCTTTCCCCTGACTCCCCCAGGCCGCCCTCAGTGCCACAGACATGGCCCTAGCCCTCAACCGCTACCTGTGCACGGCCGTGCTGCCCCTGCTCACTAAGTGTGCCCCGCTGTTCGCCGGCACCGAGCCTTTCGCCTCGCTCATCGACTCCCTGCTCCACACCGTTTACCGCCTGTCCAAGGGCTGCTGCTTGACCAAGGCCCAGAGAGATGCCATCGAGGAGTGTCTGCTGGCAGTGTGTGGGTAAGACAGACATTTAGTTTTTTTGAGGTTAGTTTTTGGGAGTGGGGCCTTCCCACTCTCATATTTTTTCAGTTTTTATTGGACACGGACAGTAGAGAAAGACAGGAAGTAAGGAGGAGAGGGTATGTCAGCAGGGCATGGGCCGGAATCAAACTCATGCCGACACGGGCGTATGTGTGCACTGTAGGCCGTGGTGCTAGACCACTGGACCACCCCAGGCCACAAGAGACATACATAAGGAAAAGGCGTGCTCTCAACTCTCTAAAAACTTGAGTTCTGATCCATGTGTCTTTGGGTGCTGTCGCCCCATCACTGTGCATGTGTTTTGGGCGTCAAGCCTTTATCAGCACAGAGCGGTCCAGGCTTAAGCCTAACCCTAACCCGTCCAGAGGGACTGCTGATATGCATTCAATTAGGATTTATTTGTCTATATTTGAGAGTGCTCACGGTTTTATGTACTTGTTGGGTCAGAGACAGACCTATGGAAGATGACCTTGACACTCAAGACCTCGACATTCCAAAATGGACAGCAACGACTATAGTCTCAGTTCAGGCCTCTTTTTTTTTTCTTAAAAAAAAAAAAAAAGAAATTTGGTTGTGGTGGTCTTCCTACCCTTTTTTGGTGAATGGTTGAGTACTACATCATCAGCACATCAGCACCCCATTACTACAAAAACCTTTAGAAGTGCGAGCATACTGTACCTACATTTGAGTGTGTATGATTTAGTGTCCATGTCTGTCCTCTGATTTCTGCCTCCACCAGCCTCCCCTGGTTGTTTATGTAACTATAGATAGTCTATTGACTTAGAGTTTCTCAATGTGTCTTGTTAACTCACCAACTGCCAAAGCATTCTGAAACACTCACCACCTAAAGTGTTGTATGTGGCATTTACCTAGCAACAATACTTTGAGTGGCTACAAAACATTTTTGGTGAATAAAGTCACCCTTGGCACTCTAGAATGTTGACAATTTGGGCGACTTTATTCACCCTCTGCACTGAATGAGTTAAATTATGTTTACTCTGAGTTTGTATGTGTGTTCTTTTCTGCAGCAAACTGAGGCCGTCCATGATGCAGCACCTTCTCAGGCGGCTGGTGTTCGACGTCCCCCTCCTCAACGAACACACCAAAATGCCTCTCAAGGTGACCTCAACGTGCCATAGCCCAATTAAAAACCCTATCGAATTGTATACTTTACTTATTTTTCTGAAACAAGCTTAGCTATTCAAATGAGGTGTAAGTGATTTGATACAATGTTTTGAAGTGTATCCGCTTAATGCACCTTGAAGACTATAGTGGACTCTGTTATAAACATGACATAAGAACTCTCCTACGACTGTTAATCGTCCTCCAGCTGTTGACCAACCACTACGAGCGCTGCTGGAAGTACTACTGTCTGACAGGGGGGTGGGGCAGCTTCGGAGCGTCATCTGACGAGGAGCTGCATCTGTCCCGGAAGCTCTTCTGGGGCATTTTTGATGCCCTGTCCCGCAAGGTAGACACTGCTGCACACACACACTTATAGCAACATTGATGGATTTGAATATGATATCTGTGGCTGAACGTTGACATTATTATTTTATTTATATTTAACTTTTATTTAACCAGGTAAGACCTATTGAGGTCGTGAGGGCGACCTAGCAAGAAGGCAAAACATGGTCCAATACGTCTCAACTGCAATACAAATATGACTTAATGATTATCATTATGCAGTGGTTTTGGAAAGGGAATACAAGTAAAAAGCACATTAAAGTGTCATTGTACAATCTGAGTAATTAATTTTAGAATAGATTAGAATAGAAATCTTATTTTTCATTGAGGTATTTCATCAAATGTAAATGTTCAGCTCATTGCAAGACAGTATATGTATGGGTTTGTGGACTACATGTGGATGATGGTATTTGTGTAGTAGCCAAACTGGTACAGATTATCAACAATTTATCACCATCTAGTGGTTGGAGGAAGCTACGCAACACACACATACATAATACTGCACACTCGAACTCTCAGTTTGAATAAACCCAACAACAACCTCAATTCTTGTCAACATATAATAAAATGCACTATTTAGCAGACCTGGATTGAAAGTATTGCGTTGATAGTATTCTATGCTGTGCTTGATTAAGTTTGCCTGGCACTATGGTCCCAAAATGGCAAACCCCATCCACCTAGCAGACTCAAGCAAATGCTCAAAATATTTTTTTAAATCTTTCCAGCCAGGTCTGCTACTGAGAGAGGTAATGCTTCATATAAACCCACATCCCCCTGCCTGTGTGTGTGTGTGTGTGTGTGTGTGTGTGTGTGTGTGTGTGTGTGTGTGTGTGTGTGTGTGTGTGTGTGTCATGTGACCTGCAGAGGTACGACCAGGAGTTGTTCAAGCTGGCGCTGCCCTGTCTGAGTGCTGTGGCAGGGGCCCTCCCTCCAGACTACATGGAGTCCAACTACGTGGCCATGATGGAGAAGCAGTCGTCTATGGACGCCGAGGGCAACTTCAACCCCCAGCCTGCTGATACCTCCAAGTAAGTGACAACGGTTCAGTTGCAATCAAAGCCCTACCCGATATGGGCATGTTAGGATGAATTCTCTTCCCTCCTAAAGACCTAAGTTTCTCTCCTGGTAATAATCCTTCTTCTAGCATTGTGACTGCCTATGGCCCGTAGTCTGAGCATTGATTACTTTATCTTATGATGACTGTTGGATAGATGATTCACTTACTTAAACAAATGTATTTGTTGTAAGTCGCTTTGGATAAAGTCGTCTGCTAAATGCCATAAATGTACAATTTCAAATGTACTGTATGTGTGATGGACTGGGTTTTCCTGGGCATTAAGTGACAGTGTTCCTGTGTGGCTCAGTGCGTAGAGAATGACGCTACTTAATGTGTAGATTGTGGGTTGGATTCCCACTAGGACCGCGTCCCAAAAATATATGCACCCCCACTGTACTGTATGTTGCCTTAGAGGAAAAACACCTGCTAAACATCCTATTATCTTATGTATGATTAGCCCACAGAGCTAAAGCCTAGGTGTTAACACATGGTTGAGTTCACCAAACCCCCTCCCTTACGTAGGCTCTGTTTTGTCTGTATGGTCATTCTCCCCCAGTGTGACCGTCCCCGAGAAACATGATTACTTCATCAACAAATATGCTGAGCACTCCCACGAGAAGTGGTCCATGGACAAGGTAAGGGGCTGGCTCTCGTGTCTGTAGTGGCCTGCATTCAAATTAGTAGGGATTTATAGGTGCTGTGGCATTTGACTAGCTGGTTAGCAAAGCCGTCTCTCCTCTGTCTCTGGGATCACGTAGTAGGAAGATAGGGCTGCGGCATTTGACTTACATTGCTGGTTTCTCTGTGTCTATGTTAGTTTGCCAATGGCTGGGTTCATGGGGACCAGATCTGTGAGGCCTCCAAAACCCATCCTCTCCTGAAGCCCTACAAAGGCCTGCCTGAGAAGGTAACATGACAGTTGAAATAGTCACTAGAGATCAGGGTTGTGCTCAGTTGAATTTGGTTTCAGTCAATTTAGGACGTAAGTGAAATGATATAAGAAGGTTTTTTTTTTACATTTGACATTTTCCCCTTGTTCTTGTAACTTCAAATCCCTTCCTGAATTCACTGAATTGAAAATGAGTTGACCCCAACCCTGCTAGAGGTGTAGTATCTAGTACAGTCCTAAATGATGTGTCCTAATCTGCTGTAGGATAAAGAGGTGTACCGCTGGCCTATCAGGGAGTCACTGAAGACCATGCTGGCGTGGGTCTGGAGCATAGAACGAACCAGGGAGGGAGACCCAGCCAGCCTTCACAGCAGAGCCCGCAGGATATCTCAGTCCAGCCAGGTACTAGGAATACACACACACACACACACACACACACACACACACACACACACACACACACACACACACACACACACACACACACACACACACAGACACACACCTACACACACAGACAGATCACCATTGCCATTGGATTAGATCAGATCACCATTGCCATTGATATGAATAGAAAAAGCAATGACCTCTGTCTGTGTTATCCAGCTGTCTATCGAAGGTGCTCCAGGTTTCAGTCCACGACCCATCGACATGAGCAATGTGACCCTGTCTAGAGACCTTCATGTGAGTGATCATTAGTACCATCTCAATGCATTACGTTTATTACGCAAGTCCACACAGTTCTGATCCACAGGAACAATGAAAAAGAATGTAAATTATTTATTTATTATCTGTTGTTCTGTAGTCTATGGCAGAACTGCTTGCAGAGAACTATCATAATATTTGGGCGAAGAAGAAGCAACTTGAACTGGAAGCCAAAGGTAAGAGGGACACAAAGTCCTCCCTTCTCTGTCTATCTCCTTTCATACACAGACAAGTTTGACAATACTCCCTCTTTCAACGTTTTCACCATGTGTTACTGTGGCTTTCTCAGAACGATCCCAATAGAGAAAGCACTTTCAGAAAGAAACACTCCTCTGAGAAACCTTTTCATAAACACAGTTCATAAGCCTTTGTGTTCCATCGTAGGCTACTTATCCAAAACAAAGTAACCACTTGTTTTAGGTCTTGACACACTGTGAGATCTATTGTTGTGCTGTGCCTTTCTCTCTGTCTCCTGGGTTGAATGGGCTGGTCTGATAGGCAGGACAGCACAGTTTACTGATGAAGGTAAAGCCATCGTGTAGCTCCTGCTGTTAGCGCCTAGCCTCAGAGCTTTGCACTGTAGGAGGGCTGGACTCTAGCCTCTAGACCTCAGAGAGTTTATAGAGCCACCTGAGACTGCTTTTAAACCGCTTTGTGTAGCTGCGCTGTAGGCTAGCGACTGTGCTGATTAAAACTTTATGGGGTCACAGTTCACTTTATGCTGTCATTTCTGCAAACAGTTTTCTTCTGCTGGGATTCAAGTTCATAACTTTGCTCATTGTGTATGACAATCACCCGTTTTTCTCCAGTCCAGTCCCAGCACTTGTATATATTCAAGTACTCAAAAGCTTGATAATAAGTTAATTAGTTGAACCAAGTGTGCTAGCACTGGTTTAGAACAAGAAGTGCAACTCTGTGGGTCCCCTGAATTGGAATTGAACACTGCAGTAGACTATTTCATTCTTTGGCTTTGCGCTGGATTAAATTACTTTCTGTTTGAGGTGAGGTCAGTTTGATGACAGCCAGCAGGTGTCACTGTTGTACTGTCTAGTCTTCTCTCATCTGTACTGTCCCCAATATCCTCACATTACCTTCTCACTTCTGTTATCTGACAGTCTGTCTACCCTCTGATCTTGTTCTGTCAGGTGGAGGGAGCCATCCTCTGCTGGTGCCCTATGACACGCTCACTGCCAAAGAGAAATCCAAAGACCGAGAAAAAGCACAAGACATCCTCAAGTTCTTTCAGATCAACGGCTACACCGTGACCAGGTGAGAATGGAGGCGATGGAGGAGAGTGAAGTTAAAGAGGGACTGCACAAGCTGATTTTGCCTTGATTTTTCTCCTTCTCATTTAAAAAAACTACAATTGAGAATGCGATTTGTTTTTCCCAGGTGTGGTTTGATGTACCAGTACCACCCAAAACACAACATTCAAATTTGTCAGGGAAAGGAGAGGCGTCATAACTCAATTGAGCCATGAACATGATAGTACTGGGTTTATGTCCAAAGTTATGTTTTTTTACCTAGCACAGAGAGGAGACTGTGGGAGTGGTACTGTGGCCAATTCTCAAACATCCTTTCCTTGCTTCCTCGAGTCCTCTATCCTGGCCTCCTTTTCAAAACTCATTGGTCCCTCCGCTGGCTTCATTATAGAACCAAGCTGTGCTGGAAAATGCAATGTGAAAATCATATCAAAGCCAGCACAGATTGCTTTGGGTTGGCATAATAGTGTGACAACCATAGAGATCATAATCAATTACATTTCAATTCAAAGTGTATTTGTCATCACATATTATACAGGGTATTCAATGTATCGAAATGCTTGGGGCAAACTAACCCTTTAACAATATGACAGTCAATCAACAACAATCAGCAATGTAAATGCAATATTTTTTTTTTAGAAACAATAACATAAGGGGGCAATTGTCGCAGAAACAAACAACAGTTGTGTAATAATCAAATCCGGCTGTTGTTATAATGATGTGTTGATAGTCATATGAGTGTGTTGTCCTCTGGTCTCCCCACAGGGCCATGAAGGAGCAGGAGCTGGACACTCCGTCAATAGAGAAGCGCTTCGCCTACACCTTCCTTCAGCAACTCATCACCTATGTCGACGAGGCCCACGAACACATGCTGGAGTTTGGTGAGAATACTATACACATCACGATCATCTATGACTTCATATAAAATGATAAACCATCAAAGTCTCATCTCAGTTCATTGAACCCTTTATCCTTTTCAACACCAGGAGGTCAAAACAGATAGGGTTTTACAATACTTCAGATTGAATGTGACTCTGATAAAGATGTCCATCTCTTCTTTACAGATGTTGGAACACGGCCAAAAGGAGAGAAAATTCCACATGAGCAGCAGATGAAGTTCTTTGGAAAGGTCTAACTCCTGATATCTCCCTACCCCACGTCTACTCACCTCAAAACCACATTCAAACATGTTACTCAGAAATGCTTCAGAGTAGTTTTAATAATCTAGGTGATGAATGCATTTGGTCTTCCGAACATTAATTTTACAGTGCCCTCCATAAGTATTGGAAAGAGGAAGCATTTTGTCTTCTTTTCGCTCTATACTCCAACAGTTTGGATTTGAAATCAAACAATTACTATGAGGTTAAAGTAGAGATTATCAACTGTAATTAAATGTTTTATTTTTTCAGATTTAAAAATTACAACCCTTTTTATACATAGTGCCCGTATTTCAGGGCACCAAAAAAAATTGGCTTGACAGGTGTCTCTGGTTAGGCAGGTGTGTTCCCTCACATAATTTGTCCAGGCATAAGAGAGCTGTCAATGTCCAGTACTGATTCTAGCCTTTGCATTTGGCTTTAGAGTCTGTTATTGGTGTCTGTCAACATGAGGACCAAAGAGACATCAGTAAAGTCAAGGAGGCCATGATGAGGCTGAAATATCAGAGAAATCTACCAGAAACATAGCCAAAACCTTAAACCTACCAAAATCAATAGTTTGTAACTGGTGAGTTCAGCAATCGCAAACGGGCTGGTAGGCCAAGGAAGAATTATACAGTGAATGACCAAAGAATTTTCACCATAATTAAGAAAAAAAGAAAAAAAGTCCCACAGATCAGGAACACTTTCCAGGAGGTTGGCGGTGTCAGAGGCTACCATCTGCAGAATATTTCACCAGCCGAACTACAGAGGCTTTACTGTAAGGTGAAAACCACAAGTTATCCTCAAAAAGGATGGTGGAGGGGTTCTAGGTTTGGGCATGTATAGCTGCCACAAGAACTGGCTAACTTGTTTAAATTGATGATGTTACTGCAGCAACAGAATGTATTCTGAAGTGTACAGAAACATCTTGTCTGCTCGAGTGCAACAAATGCCTCCAAATTCACGGAAGGACGCTTCGTTATACACTAAGGCAATGACTCCAAACATACTACCATAGCAACTAGGGAGTTTTTCAGGGCCAAAAAGTGGAAAGTTCTTGACTGGCCAAGTCAATCTTCAGATTTAAATCCAATTGAACATGCATTTAATTTCCTGATGATACGATTTTATGCAAAAATACCTAAAAACAAAACACAAATGAAGATGGCAGCAGTACAGGCCTGGCAGAGCATCACCAGAGAAGACACCCAGCGTCTGGTGGGGTCAGTGGGTCGCAGACTTCAGGCAGTTATTGCATGCACAGGATTGTCAACCAAATACTAAACATGAGTACTTTATTTGGACATTATATTATTTGTTACAATACTTTTGGAGCCCTGAAATAGTATGTTTACTTTCTAAATGGTGAAACCAATCTGGAAAAAATACATTGAATTAGAGCTGAGAATCTCTACTTTGACCCCATAGTGATTATTTGATTTCAAATCCAAACTGTTGTAGAGCTAAAAGAAGACAAAATGCTTCCTCTTTCCAATACTTGTGGAGGGCACTGTATTTGCTAGCAGTGAGATCATCAGAGATCACATACTTCCTGTAAACAAACATGAAAGAGGCGCCTATTTACAGCTAATGTGGTTGCCAGGAATTGCAAGGCTACTGTGTGCCAATTTAAAACACCTTAGAGGAGGCAATCTTTATTGTTTACCATCAACCCAAGAAATCAATACACACAAGCAGTGTAGAAGACAATGATATCCAGACAACACAATCAGCAATACAAGCCCAATGATGAAACATAGATAGAGCCTCAGAGAGAAGTTTCTATATATTACATATATTTAATATACACTCAACAAGCACTTTATTAACACTATACTAACACTGGGTAGGGCCAGCCTTAACTCTCAAAACAGCCTAAATTCTTCGTGGCATTGATTCCACAAGATGTTGGAAACATTCCTTTGAGATTCTGGTCCATGATGACATGATTGCATCACACAATTCCCGCAGTTTTCAGGTGCACTTTCAAGCTGTGAATCTCTTGTTCTACCACATCCCAAAGGTGTTCTATTGGATTTTGATCCGGTGACTGGGAAGGCCACTGAAGAACACTGAACTCATTGTCATGTTCATGAAACCAGTTTGAGACGACTTTTGCTTTGTGACATGGATCTACTGCCACATTATATATATACACAGTATATATAATGTAATAATGTGTTATGGAAAGCATATCACTTCTAGGACTGGAGTCCCGGACACGTATATTTGATAATAGACAGATGTTACTACAAGTCATGCAACCATGTCCACTGGGTTCTAGGTGGTCTTGCCATTGGTCGACCAGTACTTCAAAAATCACCGCCTATACTTCCTGTCAACGGCAATCCGACCAATCAGCAGTGGTGGCCACGCCTCCAACAAGGAGAAAGAGATGGTGACCAGGTAATGGTTAAAAGAGGAAATGCTATGGTCTGTCTGTTAATATTTACATCGCCTACGTAACTACGGTTTCAGTGCACCATGGAAATGTGAGTCCACATGGACCCGATGTATGAAAGACACTCTGTGAAATGGTACATTTCATGTTACTAACCGTCTGGCGCTGAAACCCTGACATCTTTTAAACAGATAAAGATATTTATCTGTCCTTCTAGTTGCCTCACTCAATTGTCTCAAATGCATCTTTGCTGTTTTATGTTTTCCCCTCTCTTTTTTCTCTTTTCTTCCCCTCTCTTCCTCCTCCCCTTCTTCTCTCTCCTTCATCTCTATCTTCAGTCTTTTCTGCAAACTGGGAGTTCTTGTCAGACATAGGATATCACTGTTTGGTAAGGAGTGTTGAAGTCGAGTGTGCTGGGTCTGGTGTTCTTGCTAATATTCTCCCTAAGGTGAGGGCCAGGAGTTTTTTCTGTGACCAGGGAAAACTCCAGGCCCTGGCCCCACCTTTGATAGATGTGTGTTAAACCTGTGTTAGGGAGGAGGGTTACGCTGTGTTCAGACTGGGTTCACTTTGTGCCACTTGGAATCGCGCTAAGATTCAAAAAGAAACCTTGCAGTTTGAACTTGTCTTAAGTGAGGGACTTGCATGCTCTGTATATTGTCATGCCTATAGTCAGTCTCACTATAGGGTGACACATTGCTATCAATGTCTTGCCACCCCAAAGTCTGTGAAGCATGTCGCCCCTGCAAAGTTTTCTAAGCCGATTAGACAGGCTGCTCTGGGTTTGCATGGATTCAGAGCACATTGCAGTACTGCTTGACACGTGTGTGCATTAGTCTCCCAATTCTCATATTCTGAAGCCACATTGTATGATTAGACTTGGCCCTCTTTGAGTAAAGCTGTTATCGCCTCCTTAGTGACTTATTACCTCTTTCATTATTTCACTCAGCCCATGATTAAGTAAACAAATTAAGCCGGCGAATTGATTAAAAGTGAATCAATGTTATTGGAAGGTATTAGAAAACTTTGCTGAATTCATAATTGCATCAACGCCTCCTCCCAGCTCTGGTTCCATCACTCCAGAGCCCAATTCCATTTCTCTAGTTACCCTTCTCCTCAGAGCGTGCACTTTATTCACTCCCCCACATTCGTTTCAAAGGAATGGACTGGTGTAAAAGGGTGGAAACTCCCTCTAGCTTGGCCCATGCTTGCACCAATCAAATCCTGTGGGATTGTTGAGGAGAAGTAGGCAACAAGACAAGGAGAAGGGGGAGAAGAATTGGGCTTGTGTGTGTGTGCGTGCGTGCGTGCGTACGTGCGTGCGTGCGTGCGTGCGTGCGTGCATGCGTGCGTGCGTGAGTGTGTCTGTGTGTGTGTGTTTGTGTGCATGCGTGAGTGTGTGTGTGTGTGTGTGTGTGTGTGTGTGTGTGTGTGTGTGTGTGTGTGTGTGGTCATCTCCCCTGCATGAGTGTGGTATGCATGCCACTCATCCGCTGTTGTGCCACACTGCTCTCTAAGGTACAGGATAACATTGTTCTCCCATATACACAGGCAATGATGCTACCTCCATTGTCAACTGTCTTCACATACTGGGGCAGACACTCGATGCCAGGTAAGAGACCTTTCAAACCTGAATACAATGTTTACTCAATATACTGTCTCACCATTGTTTGATTAATTGATTGATTGATTGATTGATTGTGAACATTTAAAATACCACATGTGGATACCCTGCAAACTTTTAAACCCCACACACTTTGATACCATTACATAGTCACTGAACACAGGCATATTTTCCTCACCCTTTCGACTAGTGAGTCAGTCATTCCCTTCATATTTCTCACGTTGGAATGATGTTACCGGTCCAACGTTGCTCCAACCGCTGAATGTGTGTGTGTGTGTCTGTGTGTCTGTGTGTCTGTGTGTGCTTGTTTGTGTGTGTGTGTGTGTGTGTGTGTGTGTGTGTGCATCTTTGGCAGGACGGTGATGAAGACAGGTCTAGACACTGTGAAGGCGGCACTGCGGGCGTTCTTCGACAACGCTGCCGAGGATCTAGAGAAGACCCTGGAGAACTTGAGGCAGGGCCAGTTCACACACACACGCTGCCAGCCCAGAGGTGTCACACAGATCATCAACTACACCACCGTGGCACTGCTGCCCGTCCTCTCCTCCCTCTTCGAACACATCGGACAGAACCTGTTCGGGGAGGACCTCATACGTGCGTACTGTACTGTAAAGGTCTTAGTGGTGTGTTTGTGCGTGTGTGTGTAGACTAGTCCATGTAACTCCTCAATCAATCAAATTGTATTTTGTATCATTAAAATTATTATTATTATTTTTTGTGATTTACAATGTGCCAGTAGCCTGAGGCTCTTTCTGCATGGTTTGTTGTTGTCACACCTGGGCCAATTAACTTAATTCAACTTGCCCCGGTGATGCAATGGCATCAATGGAATAGTCCCAAAGGTGTTCCAGCTACTATAAATCAAAAGCATAATACAAATAATCAAATGCTATTTGTACCCACAACTGCCAGTGATTCAGGCCTGTTATGTTGATGGTGTGTGTGTGTGTGTGTATGTGCTTGCGTGCATGCGTGTGTGAAGACCCGCAGTCGCTGACATGGTCTTTCTTGGTGTGTTGTCTCTGCAGTGGACGATGTCCAGGTGTCATGTTACAGGGTCCTCAACAGCCTGTACTCCCTCGGCACCAGCAAAAGCATCTATGTAGAAAGGTAATATCAGAATGCCTCTCAGTGGATGCAATACTCACATTATCCATACTCATTTTACTGTCTGAATATGAAGATGATAAAAAAAGGTTTCTCCCACAACTTTCAATATATACAGTTAAGCTTGATATAGAATCATAGTATTCATGAGTGAGTTATAATATTTGTCTTGCCAGGTGACGTTAAAGGTTAAATGACTTAAAAAGTCAAGTAAAAGTAAAGCCCTGTCCTCTCTATGTCCTCCTCCTCCTCCTCCTTCTCCTCACTATCTCTCTGCAGACAGCGGCCTGCCTTGGGAGAGTGTCTTGCTGCGTTCTCGGGGGCTTTCCCAGTGGCCTTCCTGGAGCCCCAACTCAACAAGTTCAACAGCTTCTCCATCTACAACAGCAAGGGCTCCCGAGACAGGACAGGTAGAGATAGAGGGTCAGACACAGGGATGTACACATGTTCCCTTTTAATCTGCCTCTCTCTATCTCTCCCTCCCTTCCTGTATCTTATTATCAATTTTCCCCTATGTATCTCATTATCGATCTTTCCCTATCTTTGCCCCCTCTCTCTTCCTGTCTATCTCTATGGCTTCCTGGCTCCATTCCCTATTTCTCTTTTGCCCCCCCCCCCCCCCTCTCTCTCTCTCCCTCTCTCTCTCTCTCCCCCCCCCCCCCCCCTTCCCCAGCCCTAGGCCTACCCTCCCAGGTACAGGAGGTGTGCCCTGTCATCCCGTCCCTGGAGAAGTCCCTGGAGGAGATCATGGAGTTGGCCGAGTCGGGCATGCGCTACACCCAAATGCCCCATGTCATGGAGGTGGTTCTGCCCATGCTGTGCAGCTACATGTCCCACTGGTGGGAGCACGGCCCCGAGAGCAACCCGGAGCGGGTCACCGACGGCTGCTGCACCTCCCTCACCTCCGACCACATGAACACTCTGCTGGGGAACATCCTGAAGATCATCTACAACAACCTGGGCATTGACGAGGGGGCCTGGATGAAACGACTGGCAGGTGGGAAGACTTGAGTCAGACTGAGGCGAGAGAATGGATGGATGGATTTGTTGGTTGGTTGTTTGGTTGGTTGGAAGGATGAATGGATGGATGGTGGGATAGATGGATGAGTGGGTGGGTGGATTGATGGATGGATGGATGGATGGATGGATGGATGGATGGATGGATGGATGGAGGATGGGTGGATGGGTGGATGAATGGATGGATGGATGGATTTATGAGATGAATAACATATACAGCCAAAACATGAATTAAATGCATACACAAAAACCATGAAGCATAACTCGACAAAGTCATACACTATTATTTCCACTATTGTGGTCCTTTTAAAAGCTTGTTTCACGTCCATGGCAAGACCAAAATCCAACATTTCAAATGGAAAAAACCCTGTAGAAACAGATTGATACCTGTTCAACAACACCCACCATCCTCTCCCACCACACCTCTCTCCCTGCCCCCCAGTGTTCTCCCAGCCAATCATCGGCAAAGCCAAGGCCCAGCTGCTGAAGACGCACTTCCTCCCATTGATGGAGAAACTGAAGAAGAAGGCGGCCACGGTGCTGATGGACGAGGAGCACATGAAGGCCGAGGGCCGGGGGGAGATGTCCGAGGCTGAGCTCCTCATCCTGGATGAGTTCACCATCCTGGTCCGAGACCTCTATGCCTTCTACCCCCTCCTCATCCGCTTCGTCGACTACAACAGGTACTGGGGAGGCTGGTGGAGGTAGGGGACAGGCTCATTTTAATACATGGAATGGAAAGAGGAATGGTGTCGAACACGTGTCTCAGCCTCCACTGGTCAAGGAGGAGGAGAGAAGAGCCTTGTCCAGAAACATACTCAAGCCCCTACACCTTGACACTTGTGTAGATCTGAGAAGATCTGTAGAAAGCAAGATGGTGACAATTCCACCTAGCCATTTAGAGGGCAAGGTGGGGCTACCACCATCTTACTTGTACCTATCCAATGTCAACAACAATGTTGTTGTTTTTCTTAGGCAGTTCCTACAGTACTTTATGGGTTTAAAAAAAAAATGTCATTCAAAATTTCATTCATGTTTTGAATGGTAGTTAGATCTTTGACCAGTTTGAATGGCTGTTAAATTTTCAAATGGCAAACAAGGACATTTTGTCCATGTTATTCAGTGTTTTTCACAGTGCATTTAATGTTTGTTGTCATTTATCTCAGGGCTAAATGGCTGAAGGAGCCTAATGATGAGGCGGAGGAGCTGTTCCGCATGGTGGCTGAGGTCTTCATCTTCTGGGCCAAGTCTCATGTAAGCAACAAAGAAACATGTCACTTCATCTCCTTATCACTCATAAAAATATGTCCTTTGTTAGCATCCGTAGGCCATCACCAAAACATTGTTACAAAGCTCTCCACGACTGAATCTCGTTGACTCAAATCCCATTAAAAAACTTTAATGTCTCTGTGACTGAAAGTCATAATAAGATCCCATTCAACAATGTGAAATATCCAACTGTGCTGCGAGGAAAAACTGTTTAGCATTTGCCTGCCATTCTTGGAAGCTAAAGCTATCTGACTGTGATGCATCTCCAGTGTCTTGATGTGGGGCTGCACTATTTCAAGTTCCCCACCACCGAAGGCCTTATTACTATAAACCTCAGCCAAAGTCTGACATGGAAATCTTTCATTTCTTCAATGGCAGAATTTTAAACGGGAGGAGCAGAACTTTGTTGTGCAGAATGAGATCAACAATATGTCCTTCCTCATCACCGATACCAAGTCAAAGATGTCTAAGGTATGCGGCGGAATATTTCACTCAGACAGTAGCTATGTGTGAGTTATGCTACATTAGATTTATGGAAATAAGACTCAGCCCTAGCCTAAACTGAGTAGTTTGTTCATATAATTGAATTGTAATTGTTTATTTTTCTTTATATTTGTTTCACTTTTTTGCTGTACAGTGTCCTTGGGTTTTTTGAAAGGCACTTAAAATCCAATGTATTATGATGATGATGATGATGATGATGATTATTATTATTATTATTATTATTACTCAGTCAATCAATCAATTAATATATCAATCACTCCATGTACCACATATGAAATGCCACCTCAAAGAGGCCAGGAGCTGTATTGTGAGTAATGATATACAGCACATTCGGTTAATAACACTGGGCTCATCTCCTCTGTTTGGTTTACACTCTTACTAAGTAAACAGTTGCATCATAAAGACTTTTAGCACGTCAACACATTTGCATTGTAAACATCTTTACCAAGTAAACACCTTTGCATTCCACAGACTACCTTGTTGTGTCTTAATTCATCATGAATGAACAGAATAGCGTGGATGATGCACATGCCTTTGACCAGTAATTAAAGCCTGTCTGCTCACTCTTCTGGGGTGACGTGTGCGTGTGTGCGTGTGTGTCTGTGTGTGTCTGTGTGTGTCTGTCTGTGTGTGTGTGTGTGTGTGTGTGTGTGTGTGTCTGTGTCTGTGTGTGTGTGTGTGTGTGTGTGTGTGTGTGTGTGTGTGTGTGTGTGTGTGTGTGTGTGTGTGTGTGTGCACGTGTATGTCTGCATGTGTGTGTTCTAGGGTGCTGTGTCTGACCAGGAGAGAAAGAAGATGAAGAGGAAAGGGGACCGCTACTCCATGCAGACCAGCCTGATCGTAGCAGCCCTCAAACGCCTCCTCCCGGTGGGCCTGAACATCTGCGCTCCAGGGGACCAAGAACTCATTGCCCTGGCCAAGAACCGCTTCAACCAGGTCGCCTGGCAGAAAAGAGAATTTGTTTACAATGATTTTTTTTTTTGATTTTTTTTTTTATACATATTGCTTATGTAGCTCAATAAAGGTTTAGATAGGTTGACAAATTTACCCAGGTGCACATAATGCAGTTTTATTCAATTAAAATGCTTTAAAAGCTTTATTATGTCATCAGTTGTACACACGATAAAATATTGACATCGACACAAGACAGAAGATGAATTTTGAAATGTGAAGTAAAAAATCGATTAAAACTAATTGAATGATAAAAACCTTCAGTCAGTCCATGATTAGTAGTGCATCGTAGATCATATGGTCTTGTTTTCTGCACTGAAATTAATCGTATTCATGTTATTTGCTTCGTAATAGAGATATGTGTTGTTTGTTTGTTTGTTTGTTTTGTAAACAGAAAGACACTGAGGATGAGGTTCGGGAAATCATCAGGAACAACCTACATCTACAGGGCAAGGTGATAATCTCTGGGTCTGTTCATGTGCCTCTGTTTCAGTTGTTTCTTTGTTTTTCATTAATCCTTTATATGGCCAGGTAAGTCCCATTGAGATTAAAACATCTCTTTTACAAGAGAGACCTTGTTGAGTTGTGTCCTCACCAGCATGTACTCACTCATACTCATCTCCATCACTCTCACTGACCTGCGTTGTTGACGCCAAACATGGTCCTACAGTATCTTTGTAGCTATTAGTGGTCTGGTACTTGTAGACCCAGACTGAATCTTATTCTAGACTAGAAAGTACTTTGAATGGAGGTTCTCCATTGAACAGGGTCTGTCGTTCAGGACTAACCTTCATCTTGGAAACCTCCCCCTAATGCTACAAAGAATGTCTCCCCTTCCTTCTCCATCAGCCTGCATGTTCCCCCATCTCAACCCTTTTCTCTCACTCTCTCTCCATCTCCCCCTCCGTCCTGGCTGCATGCCTGCATGTATACCACCTCCACCCCTCCACTCTACCTGTGACACCAGTACCGGGCCTTCCACTTCAAAAAGCTGGTCAAGAAACTGATCATCGTCATGAAGTGGATGAAGTCGCGCCAGGCTAAACCCTTGAGCTCTGAGCTGCCCGGGCACAAACGGGTGGCCAGCATACGCAAGCGCTCTGCCACCCTGGACTCCACCCACAGGCTGCCCTGCAGGACACCACTGGCAGCCATCAAGAAGGCCTCGATCGTGGACTATGTGAAGTTTGGCAAGCCCCCTGCGAGGCCCACGGAGGCCCTGGTCTTGTCCAAGCTTAGAGAGGGCCAGCTGGCAGGGCAGGGCATGTTTGGTTGTACTGCTCTGGTGGGTAAAAACCACCTTACTGCACAGTGTTGTAGGATAGTACTGTAGATGTTACACTGCAGCAATATGAGTGAGAGTAGATTAGGTTGTGTGTGTGTGTGTGTGTGTGTGTGTGTGTGTGTGTGTGTGTGTGTGCGCTATCTGTAGCTAGATAACCCTGCAGTGTCTAGTCCAGTAATGGTCATTCCCTGTGTGTCTGTGCGTGTGTGTGTGTGTGTGTGTGTGTGCATGTGTGCGTGTGTGTTATAGCTGGAGGACCCTGCAATCCGCTGGCAGATGGCCCTGTACAGAGACCTGCCCAACCGGAGCGAGGACACGTCCGACCCAGAGAAGACTGTGGAGAGGGTTCTAGACATCGCTCACGTTCTGTTTCATCTGGACCAGGTGGGTGCATGACAAACACTCACTCTGAAGAGAATACATGCAATAAATGTAAGAGAGGTTTTACATTTGTAAAGTTTGTATTACAATGTTAATTATTATGTTAATGTATTAATGTTGCTATCATCATTACATTGTAATGTACTTAGGCTGTACATGGGGTTATGGTTAGGTAAGTGTCATGGTTAAGGTTAGGATTATTGCTGCCAGCACAGTGTAGCAATGAGTCCAACCATGTGACACAGTATAGCAATAGTCCAACCATGGACTATGGTATGAACACTGTCATGTCAAATGTTAGCGCTGGAAATAATCTCTCCTCTCCTCAGGTTGAAATAATAGAACAGTTGTAGTGACCTACGTGTCTCCTCTGTCCTCAGGTGGAACACCCTCAGAGGAGCAAGAAGGCGGTGTGGCACAAGCTGCTGTCCAAGCAGAGGAAGAGAGCTGTGGTGGCCTGTTTCAGAATGGCCCCTCTGTATAACCTGCCCAGGTAAACACCAAACACCATCACTCTATGGCAGAGCTGTTTCTCCCATTCATTCACCAGTGATCTCTCCCATCCTTGGAAAAGGGAGGAACTGTCTGCATACTGTCGTATATATCCTCCCATCCAGTTTATTTAAGGTTTCCAATTAATCAGTCTTCGTTTCCACCTAATAAGTCCTCGTCAGCCTGGCTATGACCTATTATATACAATCTACAATATACAATCACTGGCCACTTTATTAGGTACACCTGTTCAACTGCTCTTTAACGCAAATATCGAATCAGCCAATCACATGGCAGCAACTTAATGCATTTCGGCATGTAGACATGGTTAAGACGACCTGCTGAAGTTCAAACCGAGCATCAAAATGGGGAAGAAAGGTGATTTAAGTGACTTTGAACGTGCCATGGTTGTTGGTGCCAGACGGGCTGGTCTGAGTATTTCAGAAACTGCTGATCTACTGGGATTTTCACGCACAACCATCTCTAGAGTTTACAGAGAATGGTCAGAAAAAGAGATAATATCCAGTGAGCGGCAGTTCTCTGGGCGAAAATGCCTTGTTGATGCCAGAGGTCAGAGGAGAATGGCCAGACTGGTTCGAGATGATAGAAAGGCATCAGTAATTCAAATAACCACTTGTTACAACCAAGGTATGCAGAAGACCATCTCTGAATGCACAACACGTCGAACCTTGAAGCAGATGGGCTACAGCAGCAGAAGACCACACCGGGTGCCACTCCTGTCAGCTAAGAACAGGAAACTGAGGTTACAATTCGCACGGGCTCACCAAAATTGGACAATAGAAGATTGGATAAACATTGCCTGGTCTGATGAGTCTCGATTTCTGCTGCGACATTTAGATGGTAGGGTCAGAATTTGGCGTAAACAACATGAAAGCATGGATCCATCCTGCCTTGTATCAATGGTTCAGGCTGGTGGTGGTGGTGTAATGGTGTGGGGGATATTTTCTTGGTACACTTTGGGCCCCTTAGTACCAATTGAGCATTGTTTAAATGCCACAGCCTACCTGAGTATTGTTGCTGACCATGTCCATCCCTTTATGACCACAGTGTATCTTCTGATGGCTACTTCCAGCAGGATAACGCGCCATGTCACAAAGCTCACATCATCTCAAACTGGTTTCTTGAACATGACAAAGAGTTCACTGCACTACAATGGCCTCCACAGTCACCAGATCTCAATCCAATAGAGCACTTTTGGGATGTGGTGGAACGGGAGATTCGCATCATGGATGTGCAGCCGACAAATCTGCAGCAACTGCGTGATGCTATCATGTCAATATGGACCAAAATCTCTGAGGAATGTTTCCAGAACCTTGTTGAATCTATGCCACAAAGAATTAAGGCAGTTCTGAAAGCAAAAGGGGGTCCAACCCGGTACTACCAAGGTGTACCTAATAAAGTGGCCGGTGAGTGTATATATACAGTGGCCTGCGTAAGTAATTCAATAATTTGAAATCACACTATTACTATGATTTTAAAGTATAGATTGTCAGCTTTTATTTAAGTGTAGTGTTGGTTTTACCATTCAGAAATTACACTTTTTATGTATAGTCCCCCTATTTCCGGGTACCGAAAAAGTAATAGAACAGATTTATCAAATTAAGCACTCATGTTTAGTATTTGGTCGACAATCTTATGCATGCAATAACTGCCTGAAGTATGCGACCCATTGACCCCACCAGACGCTGGGTGTCTTCTCTGGTGATGCTCTGCCAAGCCTGTACTGCAGCCATCTTCAATTGTTTGTTTTTTTTAGGTATTTTTTGCCTCAAATCTTATCATCAGGAAATTAAATGCATGTTAAATTGGATTTAAATCTGAAGATTGACATGGCCAGTTCCTTTCCACTTTTTGGCCCTGAAAAAGTCACTAGTTGCTATGGCAGTATGTTATCAATTAAGACAAGTTAGCAAGTTGTAGTGGCAGCTGTACATGCCAAACCTAATGCACCATGTTTCACAGGTGAGGTGGTATGCTGCAAATCTTGGGCAGATCCTTTTTTCTCCAAACTTTCCTCTTGCAATCACTCTGGTAAATGATAACATTAATCTTATCTGTCCACAAGACCTTTTTCCAGACATCTACAGGCTTTTTAGGTAGTTTTTAGCAAACTAACTGACCATCCTTTTTGAGGATAACTAGTGGTTTGCATCTTTCAGTGAAGCCTCTGTCTGACGTATTCTGCGGATGGTAGTCTCTGACACATTCACACCAACCACTGAAAACTGGAGAGTGTTCCTGATCTGTGGGACAGGTGTTTTGGGGTTTTTCTTAATTATGGTGAGCACTCTTCAGTCATCCACTGTGGAAGTCTTCCTTGGCCCACCAGCCCGATTGCTGAACTTTTTCTTTTTTTTTTCTTGCTTTTTTTTCTTTTTAATGATATTTCCAAACTGTTGATTTTGGCAAGCCTAAGGTTTTGGCTAGGTATCTGATTTCTTTCAGATTTCCCAGCCTAATAATAGCTTTCTTGACTTTCATTGACACCTCTTTGGTCCTCATGTTGACAGACATCAATGGCAGACTCCAAAGGCAAAGCAAAAGCAATGCAAAGCCTAGTAGAAATGGAAACTTCTGGAGTGTAGAGCCAAAAGAAGAAACTGTTTTTAAATCAGTAGGATGTGTGGATTACTCTTGAACTGACTTGTCTTGGTCACCAGGCACCGGGCAGTCAACCTCTTCCTCCAGGGTTATGAGAAGTCCTGGATCGAGGCCGAGGAGCACTACTTTGAAGACAAACTCATTGAGGACTTGGCTGTAAGTTCCGTCATTGTCTTCCCAGTATGGGATCAGGAACAAGGGCACTACACACTAAACATTAGCATAATCAACCAGTATGTACTTCACATTTCATGCCCCAGATTGTATTTTTCAGTGAATGTACTGTATGACTTCCTGGCCTTTCAAGCACACTAGGTGGCCATTCATACTCACCCTGCCTATTAAATAGTTTCGGAAGTATGCAATTTCAAACTGACAAGAATGAAACTCCATAGCGGGGACTCCCTCTCGTACTGTGAGAGATGACATTTAGTTGATGCTTCTGTATTCTCCCCCGCACATAACTCATGTCCTCCTAGTGTATTAAGTATTTCTTAATATTCTGAGCTCAGAGACGAGACGTCCTTTTGCAATTATGTCTTGATTGAATTAACAGGGGTCCATTACCGTGTATTGTGGAGAACAGATTTCTTTCTCAAAAGGCCAAAGCAACAGTCTATTCTTTACAAAACAAAAGGAGACACTTTCAGGCATCATTTCAGAGGGAAAAACGCAAGGAGAGAGAAGATTTGCCTCAGTTTGATGATTTTGTGCTCATTAGAGTCCTTTGTGTCTGTGAGTATGTTATCTGGATTGCTGTCTGAGTAAGATATAGAGGTCTGTCAGATTGAGAGAAGCAGTATGTGGAAGTAGATTGACACTTTATTTTATGGTATTGTTGACACTTATATCTACTGAGTAGTTACCAGAAACTGATGTGGTAACAATGGTCATATCATTGTAGCTGTAAGTGAATTTGATTACATTTGGAAATCCAACGGGCCCTTTCTGCTGCGTACTTCAAAAGAATTCAGCACAATTGGAAACTACCCAACTGCCTGGTGGTGCTCGGATTTATGAATACCAAAGAAACAAACAAGCAATCATATTGTTAATACTGTGTGTGTGAATATCATTCTACAATGTCTTTTCTGAGTAAATGAAAAGTGTGTGTGTGTGTGTGTGTGTGTGTGTGTGTGTCCGTCCGTCCATCCGTGCGCGCGTGTGTGTGTGTGCGTCTGTGTGTCTGTGTGTGTGTGTGTGTGTGTGCGTTTGTGTGTGTGTGTTTCAGAAACCAGGAGGAGAAGAGCCGCCTGAGGAGGATGAGGGAGCCAAACGGATCGATCCGCTCCACCAGCTCATACAGCTCTTCAGCAGAACCGCCCTCACTGAGAAGTGGTGAGTACACTCTACCCGGGCTTACTTTGATAGTCTGTTTGTGTGTTTATTTATATATATATATACACTGGTGTTCCTATTGAAAAATCTCATTAGAAAATGACAACAGAGGTCTGTCCCAAAAGGCAGCAATCATGAGGAGATAGGGTGATAGTAAGACCTGTTATTTTCTTTCGTTTTTTATTTTGTATTGTTGCAGTAAACTGGAGGAAGACATTCTCTACATGGCCTATGCTGACATCATGGCTAAGGTACCAGCTATCTCTATTCTGCTTATTAAGTCACCATGTAGGGAATAGCTCTGATTTCACAGTCCACTCAATACAATACAGTATATGATCATACTATATAATAATGAGGCAACTTTATTTGTTGGTATAAAGTCTCTCTCTCTCTCTCTCTCTCTCTCTCTCTCTCTCTCTCTCATCTCCTTCTTTCAATCCACCTCTCCATCAGAGCTGCCATGATGAAGAGGATGAAGACGGGGAGGAGGTGAAGAGTTTTGAAGTAGGTGCCCCTCTCTATACCCGCCCCACCCACCATCTACTTTTAGCCCATCCTCAGAAGCATTTTAAAAACGAGGGAGTCTTTTAAAATGTGCTCATGGCTTGTAGCTTCTGAATGACAGTGATGAGACAGGATGGCATGTCTGCAGTCTCTCTACCACAAGAATGAGATGTGTCTCAATGTCTCTCGCCAAAATAATTTCCAAAAAGATTCAATTCAATGTTAGCTTTGTATCACTCACTCTGAGAACATTATATTACAATATAATTGGTTACAGCAAAGTCATTAAGATAAGATGTCAAACTCTGAACCCTTTATTGATTCAGTCCAACACTATCAGATTTTTTAGATCAAATTTACGATTGTGTATCTTCTTCCAAGTGGCAGAGAAGTCATTATTGCCCTCAGATTATATTGTTTGCATTTCCTAAAAAAAAATAGAAAAAAGTAGAATACATTCTGCTGATGTTTTCTCTCACCATCTTAACAGAGTTGATAGCCATGAGGTTGACATCAGATAATTAGTAATAGTAAAGATGAAATGCTGAAGATGTAATCTGACAGTCTGCACACACACACATGCACATATGGCCTGGGTTGGGTAGACTGGATGCCTGCTTGGCCCTACCATAGACAACTGCATTGTCGTTTGCCTTGATGAGCAGCCAGAAAGACTAAAGCAAAGAACAACACTAGCATTGAGGTTCTGATCAAGAGGTTCATTCATAATCATGAGCACTGATGATGCACTTTTCTGCATGGCTTTTCAGTAGCGAGGCTGCTCTTCAGGAAGCTGGCTGCCATCTTGTCTTTAATGTATGCTGCCACACGTTTCTATTTTCTGGTTAGTTAAGAGTTGCAGTCTCCTCACTGCACTATGAAATGAAATGACATTTTGTTTCCGCAGCGTGATATTATCAAAGGTTTAAGCAACAAAATTGCCAACAAGGAGGAGAAATCTCTGGTAAAACCAAGCTTAACGTCTCTGTCGAATCGCATCTTATTTATTTATTTGTTTGTTTTCTTTTTTCCTCCAGTTTTTGATGTTTTCTGTTCCTTTGAGGGTTCTTCTTCATTCGTTTCAGCCATTTACGTCGTCTTCTCTCTCTCCCCTGGTTTTTTTCATACAAAAACTGTAAAAAAACCAACAGTCGGAGCGGCCATCTTTCCTTTCCCCAGCTTTTCCATCCCTCCTTGTGTTTTTTCTTCTTCATAGCTCAGATGGAAAGTGGGGAAGCAGCAAAGCCAGCGCGTGAGCGCCCCCCTGCTGCTCCTGGCCAGAGTTGTGCCTGTGTTGCTGCTGCCGTTGCGTTGCCACCCACCACTGCTCCATGCGACTGTACCTGTGTTTGAGTGGGGTTGCTGGGGACATGACACTGACCCCCCTCCCCCGTTCTCTCTCATGTCTCCCAGTACTGAGGCTTACTGCACAGTCACCTTACTGTCCCCAACTATACACAGACCACTCGCTCCCATAGGGCTTGGACGGCTCCCTATAGTCGACACCTTTGGTTAAGGCTCAGTTAGCCTGGATATGAAATCGTAGCATTGGGTGTTTCCAACCAGTTCACCTCTATGTGGATATATAGATCCATATTCATAGATACAATCCATATTCATAGATAATCCATGTTCATATAATAATGGATTAAGGCCAAGATTCAATATATTGCAGATAGCAGCTCTTCACCACTGCTGTCTCAGACGTGCATTTCATTCGTTGCACTACAGTGTGTCCTAGATGAGGTGTTTCATGGAGAATACCTGTCAGACGTTTACAGATAGTATCAGAGTCCAGTGTGTTGTGAAGCGAGTGACCTTTGAACTCTATGGAAGTGCAGTGGTCTTAGCTATAGGACAGGTAAGCTGCAGCCCCTCAGATCTCTCTCTCCTCCCCCCTCCTCCGTCCTGCAGGAAAAAGAGATGGAGAAACAGAAGCTGCTGTACCAGCAGGCACGGCTCCACGACCGAGGAGCGGCAGAGATGGTCTTGCAGACGATCAGCGCCAGCAAAGGTATTCAGGCCTCACTGACAATGGAGAAGCAGGGTGGAATACAGTAACGTTGAAGTCTATTCAGATTTCAATTCACTTAATGCACAAAATGTATTGAAATTCAATTCATCAATCGAAAATTGCCCATTGCTTTTTTATGAGGATTTTCAATTCAGTATTTTTTTTTCAAATTGACCCCGACCTTGCTAGGGTAAATACATGAGCTGTAGGGTGATATTGTAACTTTTACTGTAAAATAGAATTTGACATGTTCTCACTGAGTTCACTTAAGCTGGGTAGATACTACATAACGTGATTTCAGCCAAGAATTTGCTACGAGCCAAGTTCTCACGACAAAATATACATACTGGCTGTAAACGTGGGTCATCTGCGGTGAACTTGACGCTTTGACACGCAAAGTGTGAGTTGGTCAACAACATGAAGAGAACACATGATCATGTCCAATTTGAACTCTCACATGTCAGAATTTTCTGGCTCCTTTCTACTTGTGCGGTTTCAGAGGTGATCCGAGGTGATATAGGAGCCTCAGCCAATGAGAATCCAGGATGTTATAAAGTGTAGAGAAAGTAAAAAAGTAAAAAAATGCATCACTGTCCAAATACATCCAGGGGCACTGTATGTAGTAGCTGGTGAATAGCATGAACTTGTGTTGTACAGCACATAGTGTGAGAGTGATGTGCTTGCTTCCTACCAGGTGAGATGGGCCCTATGGTGGCGTCCACACTGAAGCTGGGGATAGCCGTTCTCAACGGAGGGAACTCCACTGTCCAGCAGGTATTGATCTGCATGACTACACTGTACTTAACAACTTCCAGTTACCCTTAGAACTAGACCTGTGGTATTGTAGTTCAGTGTATTTCTGGTGCATTTACTGTCATGTCTCCCTCCCTGGTAGAAAATGCTGGACTATTTGAAAGACAAGAAGGACGTTGGCTTCTTTCAGAGTCTTGCTGGGCTCATGCAGTCATGCAGGTAGTGGATTACCTCTAGAATCTCTCATTGCTGACTAATAGTTGACGTTTCAAAGCAAACCATTTTTCAAGTTTTAAATGGTAATAGAATAAATTGAATAACATGGAATTAAAGGGATAGTTAACCCAATTGTCATGTTTTGTTGATATTTGTTATACATTAATATTTGTCATACAATAGATGGACTCGGATGTCTCTGTGCAAAGCCTCCCTTTGCTCTACCACAGTAAAGTATACTTACCACAGTAAAGTAAATGTATGGTGTTGACTTGTCTCTCTGTTTCAGTGTCCTAGATCTGAATGCCTTTGAGAGGCAGAACAAAGCAGAGGGTCTGGGCATGGTGACAGAGGAAGGATCAGGTACCCATTACTGACAATACAATGACTGCTGTTCCAAACACAATTTCTATGTAATCACTCAACAACTCAAACAAATTAAGTATGTACTGTAAGAATGTATCTTAAAAAACATAATTCTTATTTTGCCTACAAGAAGAAACTGACAATATTGTCAACAGAACCAAAAAGGTGTAATGGTTTAATGGTAAACATATTTAAAAAAGTGAAAATATATATTATAGAAGATTTGTGACTTCTTGACAGCCTTGTCAATTCATCATGTTTTTTTCTTCCTTTGTCCTATTGTTTTGTCATTCCATTGGTTGAACATTAGTTCAGTTGGATTGCACATTCTAGTGAAAATACAATGACTCTTGTTTCATTGTCGTTTACATGCATAATCATTTTTGATTTCCTGATGTACACGTTGAATATGTCTGTGAGCTTATTATTTATTTATTACCCTCTATGTATGTTTATGAGTGTCACAAACGGTTTTATTGTCGCTAATGTCATATTCAAAAGCTGGCTTGAAATACATTTTCAATTGTCAGAATATTTAGTGAACTGTTCTCCCTAAAGATAAATTGTCAATCATGTGAATCTGACAGTGTAGGAAAATATTTTTTTTTACAAAAAAGGTTTCCTAACACAATAACACAATAAACGCATGCAAATAATATTTTAGTTCAGTCAGAGGAGAAACCAAAAGGTTTTCTGCTGTGTTTATTTTCTTTGTGACAATTATGTTAGATTAATTTGCAATTGTATTCATATTATGAACTACACAAAAGATACAGGCATTTTCCTTATTTTTCTATTTCTTCTTTTTTTCATTCTAATCAGGAAGTGTCTTGTTGTGGATGACTCCATGTTGTTTGATAGCTGTCACTTTGCTTTGAGTGGATCTTTGTCCAGTTGTTTTGATTTGAATGACAAACGACTTTGTCATAATACCCTTTTAAATTATGTACAATGTGTCGTGTTCCACGGCTCTGTCAAACGTTTTTCTCTAATTTTATGCTATCTGTGCTTTGTCTGGCTCCAGACCACATGTAGCCTATGGCTGAACAAAGTCAATACAGCAGCGACTGTATAGTACTGGCATGAGTTAGCAAAAGCATGTACAGATCTGGAGCCAGTCAAATCTTTGCTGGGAAAATATGACAAAACATTGAACATTAATCTGTTTGACTTCTGGCTTTTTTCTTTTCTTTCCTTTTTATTCTTTTCTTTTTGATTTACTTGTACTGTCTTCCCCTCCTCAGTCATCACTCATGAGCGTGGTAATTATGACTTCTGCCGTTTTCCTGTGGTTTAGCCAGCTTTGTGTCAGTTCTGTCCAGGTCCTGAGCGCAACCCAACCTCCCCTTACTGTCCCTGCTGCTCCGCCTTAACTGTACCGTAGCACAACACAGACTGTCCTGTGGTGTCACCTGACCTAAAGTGGGGTCACAGCTCTCATCCTTCAGGGCCATCCTGCTGATTTTCATGCTGGCCTTTTATCTAGTAGTGACAGATTTTTACCTGATCAAACCAAGGGGTGAGTTTTCCGAAAGCTTTGCATCACAAAGACCATCTGAAGTCCATTGTGAGCTATGGAGGACCATTAATCTTAAGTGCTACGAAGCTTTTGGGGAACTCATGCCAGGTGTGTGGTTGAAATGAAAGCCAGCAGGACTTCTGGACTCAAGGGCCCGAGTTGTGCACCCTGAATACAACTGCCATAGAGCTGTAGCCAACCCAACTGTTTCTGCCTCCTTCTCAGGATTTGCACAGTTTCTGGCACAGTAGATGTAAGAGCAGTGAGCTGTTGTTGAAGTGGTGGTCCCCCTAAGTCTTTTTGCTCCAGTTGGCTGGATGTGTTTTATCGATGGAGAACGTGTGGTGTATTACTCCTATCTCTGTAGTCTCTCTCTCTCTATCTGTGGTGCATTTTGGACTGGTGGCTTTATGGCTGCGCTGATCTGTGCAAGTGGAGGGTTGCTCAGTACCTTGTGTCTCCCCCTCCAGTGGTCCAGCCGTTGACTTGTGTTCTGTGATGTAGTCAATGTCGTATCTTCTGTTGTTTTGGTCCCTATGTGTCCGTACTTTGGTTCTTTTTATGTGGAACAGTTTATTTGATTAACTTTTCCCCCTCTATGATTTGTGTTCTCAACGATTGTATTTTCCATTCATATTTTTGTTTGTTGTTATTCACACTTCAGAATCTCTTTGAAAAGTTTGAATTAGTTCATGATACACCAGAAGAAGCTATATGTTAATATGTTCCAATGCAGTATATTACTTGCTTGTGGCATAGTATGCTGTTTTTGAAATCTATTTTTTTTGTTACTGTTATGATTAAGAAAATAATTACGTTAATAATAACGTTTCTGAAATATTCAGAGGAAAACAGAAGGAAACATAGCCTTCTTTGTATGAATTACTACTCTGTCAATAAGACTTCTGATCTGGTTTATCATTGTGTAAGAAATATGCCTGAAAGTGCACAAACCTTTGGGAGTAGTATCACTAAAATGTACCGTAGTTGTATTCTGTTTTCTTGCATTCTATTACTCTAGTGACATTGTAGAAATAGCACTTGTAGCTATTGTGCAGCTATAGAACATGGTCGAGTAGATATCCCCTCTTCCATGGCACTTAAAACGTGTGTGTGGGCTCTGTAGTGTAGCCTGATACTAAAGCCTACTTCTCAAGCTCTTCTACTTCTACTTGAAGCACTTTCAAGCCTGTTTTAGACCAAAGAATTTCACTTCCCCACATGAATTCAGTCAAGCTATCTTCATGTCGTCAGAGTTTAGCATTTGCCCTGAACATCACAGATCACCCTCTCAGTCCACTCTGTTACCACCATGTCAACTGTCTTCTCATTAACCATCTGTCCACATGGTTAAAGGCAGCATTTTATCACGGTCAATGGAGTCCTGATTGCTCTAACGAGTCCTTCCACCTTGTGCTTGTATCAGGCTTTTTACTAGCAAAAAAGATTTCTTAAAAACATTTCACTCTTGGAATTCATGCAGATATTGTTGCATGACTGTACATTTACATGGTATCACAGAAAGGGGGCTTGACTTCAAGGCCCAAGTATAAAATGCTGCTGGTCAGACCACCTCACTTCAGCCCACTCCCATGTTTCTCACCCGTGGAGACATTCCAGACTGTGTGAATCATCAGGAGGTGTATCAGGGTCACCTCAGACTGAGCAATGTTGAGGCCTCAAACCAGCCCTGTCTGTTGCTAATGTTCTCTGCTGTCCTCCTGTCTGTCCGTCCGTCCATCCAACTGTCCATCTCCTCACGCGGCTCAGGGGAGAAGGTGATGCAGGACGATGAGTTCACCTGCGACCTGTTCCGGTTCCTGCAGCTCCTGTGTGAAGGCCACAACTCAGGTGTTTGTTACTGCAACGTAACCCATCATTACTACTCTAGTAGATCATTATTACTCTACTAGATAATTACTACTCTAGTAGATCATTACTACTCTACTAGATCATTATCTAGTAGATCATTATTACTCTAGTAGATCATTATCTAGTAGATCATTACTACTCTAGTAGATCATTATTACTCTAGTAGATCATTATCTCGTAGATCATTATTACTCTAGTAGAGCATTACTACTCTAGTAGATCATTAGTACTCTAGTAGATCATTATTACTCTCGTAGATTATTATTACACTAGTAGATCATTATTACTCTAGTAGATCATTATTACTCTAGTAGATCATTACTACTCTAGTAGATCATTACTATAGTAGATCATTATTACTCTAGTAGATCATTATTACTCTACTAGATAATTACTACTCTAGTAGGTCATTATTACTCTAGTAGATCATTAAAGGAGATCATTATTACTCTAGTAGATCATTACTACTCTAGTAGATCATTGCATTAACATATTGTTACACAGTGATTTAGCAATTGCTTTGTGATAGTCATGGAATGGTCCTTTTGTCCAAGAAGTTGGTACTTCACAGGTATAAGAGAAACTAAAGTGTCACCCCACACTCAATATGCTGTCACTCAGTTGTTAATTTCTCGGAATTCTGAAAATGTTCCACTTTGCTCTTTAAAGATTTCCAGAATTACCTGAGAACACAGACTGGGAACAACACTACAGTGAATATCATAATCTCCACTGTTGACTACCTGCTCAGAGTTCAAGTGAGTTTTTGTCACAATACAGTGTAGGCTTCTTTAAGTTAACATTACATCTCTCAAGCTCATATTGGTATGTAGCCATTGTTACACCTTGCATATGATATATGTCCTTTTCCTACAGGAATCAATCAGTGACTTCTATTGGTACTACTCTGGAAAGGATGTCATTGATGAACAAGGACAGCGCAATTTCTCCAAGGCAATCAATGTAGCTAAACAGGTCTTCAATACTCTCACTGAGTATATCCAGGTAAAGTGTTGCATCAGGTGTTATTTTCATTATCCCTTGGTACATTTGAAACATATTTGCAAGGTTGTACATAGAATTATGTACAATGATAATGTTCTTGTCTAGGGCCCATGCACTGGCAACCAACAGAGTCTGGCCCACAGTCGCCTGTGGGATGCTGTAGTAGGCTTCCTGCATGTCTTTGCTCATATGCAGATGAAGCTGTCACAGGTGAGCAGTATTTGCAATACTAAAATCCAAGATGGTGCCATGGATGGCTGCTGCAGTAATAACTGCTTTTCAACTCTACTTTATTTTGATGTTATTAAGCATTTTGTTGCATTGAATACCCTTTATCCTGTGAAAAATAGTAATGACAAATAAACTTTGAATTTCTGAAGTATAATCTGTCTTTCCTTCAGTATTCATGTCATGCTTTGAGCAATTTCAAGCTTCTTATAACTGGATGACGTTGTTTTCCTTCAGGACTCAAGCCAGATTGAGTTACTAAAGGAGTTGATGGATCTGCAGAAGGACATGGTTGTGATGTTGTTGTCCATGTTAGAAGGTACAGTAGGTGTGGTCCATATTCATATGGGTTAAAAGGGCATAAGTCTCTAGAGCTGAAGATGAGATAAAGCCATATTGTTTCATATAACTGTGGGGATTCACTTCAACATCTGGAGCGTGGAAGCCAATATGCCCACATATGCCATAATGCCTCCTGATCTCTCTCCAGGGAACGTCGTGAACGGCACCATCGGGAAACAGATGGTGGACATGCTGGTGGAGTCCTCCAACAACGTGGAGATGATCCTCAAGTTCTTCGACATGTTCCTTAAGCTCAAGGACCTAACCTCTTCTGACGCTTTCAAGGAGTACGACCCAGATGGCAAGGGGGTCATCTCCAAACGGGACTTCCACAAGGCCATGGAGAGCCACAAGCACTACACCCAGTCCGAAACAGAGTATCTGCTCTCCTGCGCCGAACCTGATGAAAACGAGCTGCTGGACTACGTAGAGTTTGTGGAACGCTTCCACGAGCCAGCCAAAGACATTGGCTTCAACGTGGCAGTGCTGCTGACTAACTTGTCGGAGCACATGCCCCATGATACACGTCTGCAGACCTTCTTGGAGCTGGCAGAGAGCGTGCTCAACTACTTCCAGCCCTACCTGGGCCGCATCGAAATCATGGGCAGCGCCAAGCGCATCGAGCGTGTGTACTTCGAGATCAGCGAGTCCAGCCGCACGCAGTGGGAGAAGCCACAGGTCAAGGAGTCCAAGCGGCAGTTCATCTTCGACGTGGTCAACGAGGGCGGTGAGAAGGAGAAGATGGAGCTGTTTGTCAACTTCTGCGAAGACACCATCTTTGAGATGCAACTGGCAGCGCAGATGTCGGACGCCGGCGAGCGTTCGGCCATCAAGGAGGAGAGCGAGCGAGAGAAGCCCGAGGAGGAGACCCCTGAGATGGGCTTCTTCTCCGTGACCACGGTGCGGACGGCGCTCCTGGCACTGCGCTACAATGTGATGCTGCTCATGAAGGTGTGTGTTTTTATATGTTTTCTCTTTTACTCCCTGAAAGTTAGCATTTTCAGATGGGAATTGGCTGGCCTACCACTTTTGTTTACAACGCGAAGAGCATGGTTTTGTGACTTTCGAAAAGTTATTAGAGACAGTTTTGCTATATGACTGGCCTAAAATCATGACTTCAGAGGTAAAATCATAGTAGGGTTTGAGGTTATAGCAGCACACACAATCTCCACTGCTTGTTGTTCACACATCTGCGGAGCAGCAAGGTAGATGCACACATACATTTTCTGTTTTCCTTTGCCTTTTCTATCAAGGTGCTGTCCACCAAGAGCCTGAAGAAGCAGGTGAAGAGGATGAAGAAGATGACATTGAAAGACATGATCACGACCCTCATCTCTTTTTACTGGAGTATCGTGGTGGGCCTGCTCCACTTCGCCTTCAGTGTGTCCCGAGGCTTTTTCCGCATCATCTACAACACCTTCCTGGGGGCCAGCCTAGTGGAGGGGGCCAAGACCATGAAGGTGGCCGACCTCCTGGCCAACATGCCTGACCCCACCCAGGATGAGGTCCGTGGGGAGGGCGAGGAGGGTATGGAGAAGAGGCTGGCGGACAAAGCCTCCGCCGAGGAGGAACTGGCCGACTTGGCCGTGGCCACAGACGGGACCGAACTCCTCTCTGACATTTTTGGCTTGGATCTGAGGAGGGAGGGAGGACAGTATAAGATAACGCCTCATAACCCCAACGCCAGCCTTACGGGACTGCTTAACTCGCCCATCCCTCCAGCTCCATCCCCCTCCCCTGAGCTCAGAAGACGCCATCAGGTAATATCAGGGAATATAACAGCCGTGTCAGTTGGTGCCATGTTGTGATTGCTGTTGTGCTTTTAAGAGCTTGTCCTAAAACATGGCCCACGCATCTCGGGCTACAGTGTGAGGCCATTAGTTTGAAACAAGCTCTCTCTCTCTCTTCTCTTTCTCTCGCTCTCTCTCTCTCTCTTTTTCTCTCTCTTTTTCTCTTCCTTCCTGGGCCATTGCTTTCACAGCAGGATAAGACATCAGTATCTCAGAGTGTCTGCATGCCTTGACTGTTGATGATGAATGATGATGATGATGTCCACATTTCCATGATTTAGTGTTGTGCTCCATGCTGACAAAGTTGGCCCGCCCTTAGCTGTTGGCTGTGATTTGATGTGTAACTTTTCTGCTGTTTTAGTCCAAGGGTTCCTCAGAGGAAGAGAAGGAGGGGCGCGAGGAGGGCAAATCTGAGCCAGAGAAAGCAGAGTATGTGGAAATGATCAATTACCATACCACTGAAATGAATATATACTGGGATTTGTTTGTAATGAAGCACAATACTGTTACAAGAATGACATGATAAAGAACTTAAGAACCATTAAATGAATTGAACAGTCTGTAAGGTTTTCAGAAACCTTTCAGTATTTTCAGAAACAAAATATAAAATATATATATAGCCTTGATTGTTGGAAAAATATGAATTGAAGATACTGAGATAATGAGATTAGTATAATTGTTTTACCTTATTATAACCCCCCAAAAAGAACATATCACTTCATTGTTCACTCCATTGTTGTATGATACTGTATGTGTTAACAGAGGAGAAGACGGTGAGAAGCAGGAGAAATCCAAGGAAGAGAAGCAGCAGTCCAAACCGAAAGTCAGGCAGCACCACACGGCCAGGTCTGACGAGCCTGACATGCAGGAGTCTGCCTTCTGGAAAAAGATCATCGCTTATCAGAGGAAGCTGCTCGTAAGTGTCTTGCAATCAGCTACTGAGGCACACCAATCAATAAGAACATGATTGGCTTAATTGTATCCTTACACACACACACACACACACACACACACACACACACACACACACACACACACACACACACACACATACATACAGGTGGATTAGTAGACACTTTACTGACACACGCGCCACTGACACACACACAGACACGCATGTACACTTGCACGGATGCACACACGCGCACACAAAACACACACACACACACATTAACATACTGTACTCACTGTACACACTCACTTCATATACACTGTTTCTCTCACATACACATACATACATACATATCATATTTAGCTAATTTAAATATTGTATTTGTCCTCCACAAACATCTGAGTATCTCTTGACTCTTTCACAGAACTATTTTGCTCGGAATTTCTACAACATGAGAATGCTGGCTTTGTTTGTTGCCTTCGCAATCAACTTCATCCTCCTCTTCTACAAGGTAATCCTGCCTGTTTGGCCTTTTCTGCCCTGTGTTTTAGCTTCATGTTGACATGCAGAACGCTACTGAAGTGTTGAACTCAACTTTAACCTAGCCATCTTGTGAAGAATGGGCTCCCATTGAGTCTGGTTCTTCTCAAGATGTCTTCCTGTCTTGGGAGGTTTGGTACTCTGCCACTGATTGTTCTTTAGACAGGCACAGGCTACAGTGAGGCACTTTCTGACATATTTGTAAAAATACCTCATTGAATAAGATGCAATTATTATTCGTGGCATTTATGATTGATGGATTGATTGGTCAGTTGGTTGTTTGGTTGGCCAGTGGGATTGATTGATTGATTGATTGATTGATTGCTGCCACACCTCCCAGGTCTCTACCTCCTCGGCAGTGGTAGAGGAGAAGGAGGTGGTGTACAGAAGCAGCGAACCAGATCCCAGTGTCCAGTGGGACCCCAACCACATGGATAGCGAATCCCAGCCGCCGGTGACGGTCCACTTTGTTCTGGAGGAGAGCAGCGGCTACATGGAGCCCACCCTCCGCATCCTGGCCATCCTCCACACTGTCATATCCTTCTTCTGCATCATCGGCTACTACTGCCTCAAGGTAGGCCAGAGAGGTCGATCACACATATGTACAGTAGAGTGGAATGTTGAGATTAAATAGTGATCTCCTTCTTCTGCATCATCAGCTGCTACTGCCTCAAGGTACACCAGAGAGGTCGATAACAGATACTTAGAGTGGAATGTTGAGATTGAATAGTGATCTCCTTCTTCTGCTTTATCAACTGCTACTGCCTCAAGCTAGGCCAAAAAGGTCGATGACAGATACTTTAGCCTCGGCATGGTTCTATCGGACACAGTCCATACAAAGTTTCTACATGTTCACCGCGAATTTAGCAGAGCATACTTTGTGCGTTTGATTCTGTCTCTATACCACTATAATACAGCAGACAGCAATATGAGTTCACAGGACATCACAGAATCACAGGACAAGACATACTAAATACACTCACCAAACACTTTATTAGGAACACTATACTAATACTGGGTAGGGCCTCCCTTTGCTCTCAAAACAGCCTCAAATCTTCATGGCATTGATTCCACAAGATGTTGGAAACATTCCTTTGAGATTTTGGTCCATGATGACATGATTGCATCACACAATTCCTGCAGATTTTTCAGTTGCACTTTCAAGCTGTGAATCTTCCGTTCTACCACATCCCAAAGGTGTTCTATTGGATTCAGATCCGGTGACTGGGAACACTGAAGAACACTGAACTCATTGTCATGTTCATGAAACCAGTTTGACTTTTGCTTTGTGACATGGTGCATTATCATGCTAAGGGTAAATTGTGGCCATGAAGGGATGCACATGGTCAGCAACAATACTCAAATAGGCTGTGGCATTCAAACGATGATTGATTGGTATTAACGGGCCCAAAGTGTGCCAAAAAAAAACCACACCATTACAGAGAAGGTGTTTCTAATGAAGTGCCCGGTGAGTGTATATTGTGCAGCCGATTCGCATCAGAAGTGATCACAGGGGAAGAAAATGTGTTTTTGGAGAAGGAGAAGGATTAAATGATTTACTAAACGCTTTTAAAAATGAAGTATATAAACCTTTTAAATTGAGTTTAAAACCTCCTTGACTTGATGTGTTATTTTGCCTGCTCTCACAGTAGGGCACGGCTGATGTGTTGTTTGTGGAGGAGCAGCTGCCACAAAACCCTCCCACCACCTGTCACAGATGGTAGTGGGCTGGAGTTCGGCTGCGGTGACTTTGCATCACAACATTTCAGCTGCGAAGGACACCATAAACGAACAGCTCCAGGAAACAAACTAGCAGTTACTTTTGTTCACAATTACAGCATTTTTAACACAGTGAACTTTTTTTCTGCAAGAACTATGCACAAAGCTTTGCAGTGGAATGCTGAGATTGGAATGCTGAGATTAAATTGTCATCTTCTTCTGCATCATTGCCTACTATTCAATCAATCAATCAAATGTATTTGTATAGCACTTTTTACAAAGACAATTGTCTCTGTGCTTTACAACAAGAACAATACAAACAATATCAACAATACAAAGAGTATAAACATTAAGTACAATACAAACAAACAATGAACCATATTGCCTCAAGATAGCCTCTGACAGATACAGTGCATTCAGAAAGTATTCAGACCCCTTCACTTTTTCCACACTTTGTTTTCTAACAGCCTTATTCTAAAATGCATTAAATTAAATGTTTTCCTTCATCAATCTACACACAATACCCCATAAGGACAAAGCCAAAACAGGTTTTTAGAAAGGTATTCAGACCCTTTACTCACTACTTTGTTGAAGCACCTTTGGCAGCGATTACAGCCTTGAGTCTACTTGGGTATGATGCTACAAGCTTGGCACACCTGTATTTGGGGAGTTTCTCCCATTCTTCTCTGCAGATCCTCTCAAGCTCTGTCAGGTTGGATGGGGAGCGTCGGTGCACAGCTATTTTCAGGTCTCTCCAGAGATGTTCAAGTCCGGGCTCTGGCTGGGGCACTCAAAGACATTCAGAGACTTGTCCCTAAGCCACTCGATGCGTTGTCTTGGTTGTGTGCTTAGGGTCGTTGTCCTATTGGAAGGTGAACCTTCGCCTCAGTCTGAGGTCCAGATCTCTCTGTACTTTGCTCCGTTCATCTTTCCCTCGATCCTGACTAGTCTCCCAGTCCCTGCCACTGAAAAACATCCCCACAGCATGATGCTGCCACCACCATGCTTGGGATGGTATTGGCTAGGTGATGAGTGGTGCCTGGTTTCCTCCAGACGTGACGCTTAGCACTCAGGCCAAAGAGTTCAATCTTGGTTTCATCAGACCAGAAAATCTTGTTTCTCATGGTCTGAGATGTCCTTTAGGTGCCTTTTGGCAAACTCCAAGTGGGCTGTCATGCTTTTTACTGAGAAGTGGCTTCCTTCCACTCTACCATAAAGGCCTGAATGGTGGAGTGCTGCAGAGATGGTTGTCCTTCTGGAAGGTTCTTCCATCTCCACAGAGGAACTCTGGAGCTCTGTCAGAGTGACATTGGGTCCTTGGTTACCTCCCTGACAATGACCCTTCTCCCCCTATTGCTCAGTTTGGCCGGGCGGGCAGCTCTAGGAAGAGTCTTGGTGGTTCTAAACTTCTTCCATGTAAGAATGATGGAGGCTACTGTGTTCTTGGGGACCTTCAATACTGCAGAAATGTTTTTGTACCCTTCCCCAGATCTGTGCCTCGACACAATCCTGTCTCGGAGGTCTACAGACAATTCCTTCGACCTCATGGCCAGGTTTTTGCTCTGACAGTGTCAACAGTGGGAACTTATATAGACAGGTGTGTGCCGTTCCAAATCATGTCCAATCAATTGAATTCACCACAGGTGGACTCCAATCAAGTCGTAGAAACATCTCAAGGATGATCAATGGAAACAGGATGCACCTGAGCTCAATTTCGTGTGTCATAGCAAAGGGTCTGAATACTTATGTAAATGTGATGTTTCAGTTTCTTTAAAACATCTCTAAAAACCTGTTTTGGCTTTGTCATTATGGGGTATTGTGTGTAGATTGATGAGGAATAAAATTGAATCTATTTTTTAATAAGGCTGTAACAAAATGTGGAAAAAGTAAAGATGTCTGAATGCTTTTAGAATGCACTGTATTTAGAGTGTAGTTGAGGTTAGGTGTACTGTCATTTAGTCAACATGCAGCGTTAATTACAGGGTTCTACTTCAAATATCACCTTCTCAAACCAATGTGATGGTTTTTCCTTGTGCACTGAATCAATCATTTTCAGGCCGAGAACAGATTTATTTTATTCAATCATAATTTATCCAGGTTAGCATCAATGTTGCTTGTTGACATGAAAGAGAGATTTGTCAGTGACTGAGATGTTCTGAGATTCCTAACAGGGTTTTCCGTCCTCAGCATGCAACTGCATTGCTGCAAGACCCAACATTTTCTGAATCTGTAACTGAATTTCATAAGATAAATTAAGATATTACTTAATTAATCCCAGAGGTAACATTTTATTGCACCAGCCAAATACATACAACACCAATAAGTACACAATAAAAACACATGAAAGTGAAGAATTGGAAATAAAAACACTGAAGAATAGAGAATGGGTTAATAATAAAAACACAAATTTATTCCGCAGTACAACTTCAGACGGTTATGAACATGGTAAAGCAAGTGGTCACATGGCCAACTAATACAACTTAACATTACGTTATATCTGACTCCAAAACTTATTTTATGGTTGTAACAAGGTCCGTTAGTACACAGAGGCAGACGCAGTATAGGGATTAGGGATTGCTCCCGTTTATTCATAAAGTCTCTCGTAAAACCCTTAGTCTGCTTTCCAGCCTCGTCAAAAGGTTCGTTCGTTCGTTCGTTCGTTCTTTCTCTCTCTCTCTCTCCTCTCGCCGTTCCCAGCTCACCTACTGAAATGGCAGAAGCACACACATCTTAAGCACTCGCCAACGAGACTTCATTTGCAACAGGTGTGCAACGAAGCCTCGCCGACACAACCCCGGCCACGGTCCTGTAGCTCCCTCTACAGGCCGAACGCTGCATGTCCCCCCACAATGGTTAATAATGATTGACAATGATTTGCTCATCCCTGTGTGACAGACACTCAATCATATTGGATCCTAGATTCCATTAAGAAAACCCAAAATACTATTTTACCATGCCCTTAAGTTAAGATGAATCGCAAGGAGTTTACACTCAAGCCAATACCTGAAGCCGATGACTCTACTTGTCGTTAACGATGCATGTGAACATTAGACATTAAATGGGAGTAGCGCACAACATCACATTACTGCTCAGAGGAAGAATGAGAATAGAGTATCAACAAATTAACCAATTTAACAGTCTCAAAGCAACATATGACTGTAAGTTTAACCATACGTTTAAAGCTGTGTGTGTCAAGGACAACACAGGAGACTGGTGCCCATAGGCCTAACCCAAGTAACTCACATAATGAATGGTCTCTATCTTCCTTAAATATCCTCCAAACAATAGAACATAGGTGGGAGAGGCCAGTTGGCCTGTACTATATACATTACAATAGCAAAGCATTGATGACAGTCGAGGTGCGTTTTTTTCCAGACATCTACCAGGCATGCTCATTCAACTGGAAATAGGTGTTCCGGGCTGAGAGAGGGGGGCATTCATAATGTTCATAATGGAAGATCAGACGATCACTCTTTGTTTCAGCCACATTTAAATCACATAGCTGGCATTACCAAATTCCATTTAAATCAAATAGCTGGCACCACCAAATCCGTCTACAAAAGGACACACAGACACTAAAAAGCAGCACATCATCAATTAATACAAACAATTAAGTGTTCATGTTAAAAAGCCTCATAAGCCACAACACTGGCTTAAAATGGAGCATTTTTGGGCAGACATCAAAAGATCTGAGCATCCTTTAAAAATAGCCTTTGCTGAGCCTTTTTAAAAACCATGGAGGTGTTCTCTTTCCACTGCAGTTTGTCATCCATCACCACCCCCAGGTATGAGTAGGAATGCACCCTTTCAACAGTGACCCCATTGATGACAACAGGTGATGTGGTTCCTCTCTTCCTCCTGAAGTCTGTCACCAAATGTCCTGTCCTCCCTGTTCCCACCAGGTCCCATTGGTGATCTTCAAGCGGGAGAAGGAGGTGGCCAGGAAACTGGAGTTTGACGGCCTCTACATTACCGAGCAGCCATCTGAGGACGACATCAAAGGCCAGTGGGACCGGCTGGTGATCAACACTGGGTGAGTCAGTCCACAGTTACCATCAGCTTAGTTCATTAACACAGTAATTACTCTCTAATGAAGGTCACAGAGGCTACAGGCTGGTGTAATTGTCCTCCAAATGTCAAACTAAACGATTGTTATATAGTTATGGTGAGTTGACTCTGGTTTCATCACCCCAATGATGCTAGGTCAGATAGCAGACTTTCACTCTATGAATATTAACGGTGTGGACATTTTTGATTTGTGAACATCAGAATAAAGCCTGCCAAAACTAGGTGGATTATGTTTTACTGATGCAAATGTGTTTGTGATTTTCAGATCGTTTCCGAACAACTACTGGGATAAGTTTGTGAAAAGGAAGGTATGTATCCAGTTGTACAGTTTGTTTACCAGAGAATCACTGTTATTCTAACCTTGATTTATAGCATTGTACACCTACAGTACACTACCAGCTTTACACTGTACAGCATTTATTACATTTATTAGCAATCCGCCATGTGTCTCTCTGATTGCACACATATGGGAGTAATGAGTTTTGATTAAGTTGTAATTGATAATCTGGGACCAATTTCACACAATTTACATGGAATGCAGTTAACAGAGCACTTTTTCAACAGCCATATATAGTAGATCATTGCCAGCTACAGTAATATAGTCTTTCCTTAGTTTAAGGAACCAAAAATATGATTTCAAGGGTAAAATAAAACGCTGATTGTGCATTAGGGTTTGGTTTAGTGTTTCATCCATTGTATGTACAGTAACAATCATCTAGAATGGTGTGGTGATAGTTTGGTTTTATTCAGCGTGTGTACAGGGAGCAGTCTGAAGTTGGTCGCGTACCTCTCTCTCTCTCCGCAGGTGATGGACAAGTACGGGGAGTTCTACGGTCACGACCGCATCAGCGAGCTGCTGGGCATGGACAAGGCAGCGCTGGACTTCAGCGACGCCCATGAGAAGAGGAAGCCCAAGAGAGACAGCTCGTTAGCGGCCGTGTGAGTCTGTCTGGAGACCTGGGCAGGAAGTGGGAGCGGAGAGACCAAGGAGGGAGAGAGGGGGTGGGGGGGTGGGGGGGTCTGTCTATGTCAGTGCCTGTAGGACCCACTAGCAGCCCACTCATTAAATTCAGCTTATTAAGGCTCAACGTTTCACTCGCTAAATCTATTCTTATAAGAAAGTGAGAGTTGTTTTGAAAGAGAAAAACTACTGTGGTTCTAATGTGTTTGAAGTGTTTCTGTCTGATGGTAGTAATAACCAATTACAGTATGGGAAAGGGAGGCACAGGCCATGACACATGTTTTCGTCATCCAGGTCTGCCATGAGCGTTTTATGAAAGTGGTGATTTATCACATTTGAAAGCATCAACCTGTTCAGTTACTTCCGAGATTAGCCGCTAGTTAAGAGTGACTTGAATTACTCAAGAGAAACGGTTGTGACATGTAAAATGGTAAAGCTACAAGACCATGTTCGACCATGTTAAAAAAAGCCAAACATGTTTATGAATTGTTCTTTGCCTCTACACACTTGCAGGTTGAACTCCATTGATGTGAAGTATCAGATCTGGAAACTTGGAGTTGTCTTCACAGACAATGTAAATACAGACATTTATCCTCATTTTATGCTTCAGACGTTCTGACTGAGATATTTGTGTAGTACCTACAGTATGTTCTGTATGTATTATAAGCTCCTACCATTACTTATAACTCAACTTCAATTTAATCTATTGCAGATAACAGGATTACATGCTCAGAACTCCAATATTATTAATATTATCATTGTGTGCAAAAAATATTTAATATTGTTTTAGTTTCACGCTGAAGTTATTGTCATGTTATCATGAATTCACACATTCATTATTGCTGTGCAAGAAGAGTCGTGTCATCTGTAATTGATTGAATAGGGCCTCACTATCCTCTATGTGTGTGTGTGTGTGTGTGTGTGTGTGTGCGTGCGTGCGTGTGTGTGTGCCTGCGTGCGTGCGTGTGTGCCTGCGTGCGTGCCTGCGTGCAGTCCTTCCTCTACCTGGCCTGGTACATGACTATGTCCATCCTGGGCCACTACAACAACTTCTTCTTCGCTGCTCACCTCCTGGACATTGCCATGGGCTTCAAGACCCTGAGGACCATCCTGTCCTCTGTCACGCACAATGGAAAGCAGGTACAGCAACACACGCGCACACACACTGTGGTGGAAGTCTAGGATTTACCACTCTGTACTTTAGCTCTTCGGAGGTAAGAATAAAGAAACAAGTCCTGAGTAGCCACAATATCTGAGTCCGGTATTTATTGCTTGCAAATAAGAGACAAGAGCGTAACAGCAGCCCAGCGTAGAACCGGGGGTCCGTTCAGCACAAGTCTAAAGAGACAATAATAAGGTTTGTCTTTTATACAGTTTAAACATAATGCCAGGCGCCTACAAGGCTATCGGCTGATGGGCTTGTGCTTATGTGAGAAAGGGCGGGAGAGAATGAACAATGGGGAGACTCTCTTCCTGATCAATCAGCGCTTTCGTACTAATTAATCGCCGTTCAACATTTCACACCTATCGGCAGGATGCGCCTGTCCCATTATTGCTCTCTCCCACCACTCCCTCAGAGATCACCGCTGTTCATATGGTAAATCATACAGTGCTTCTCAGAACAATGGCCATAGAACCTTATAGGTGTGGCAAGAGAAAATGTAATCACAGTAGTTACACAAGTGGTATCAGTCACATGAAAGTGTATAACCTGAAAATAGTTCTATGAATGTATTTTCCATAACAACACACACACACACACACACACACACACACACACACACACACACACACACACACACACACACACACACACACAGGCATGCATGCTGTACACACACACACACACACACACACACACACACACTACACCTCCCAGTACACAGAGAACAATGCTTTATTCTCACAGGGTGAGGTTTTGTTTTATCTTATAATTGAAATATGTTGAATGGCTGACGTTATGGCATGCTGTATAGAAGTCGTGTTTCACTGTGTAGGGATATCTAGGTTTTATCTCCGGTCTCCTGATGGATGTGAGTCTGAGCTGGGCAGCGCTCTGACCTGCCTCTCTCCTCCTTCCCCAGCTGGTTCTCACCGTAGGACTGTTGGCTGTGGTGGTCTACCTGTACACCGTGGTGGCATTCAACTTCTTCCGCAAGTTCTACAACAAGAGCGAAGACGGAGAGTCCCCGGATATGAAGTGTGACGACATGCTCACTGTGAGTACTGTCGGCCCGCATTCCAAACCAATCACACTCATAAAGGGTGAATGCAAGACATTTGATGATGACGACGAGTATCGTCGGCTTCCACCAACGAGTATCGTCGGCCTCCACTTTCAACAAATCATATCTTACAAGACTTACAGAGATGCTTGAGAACTCGTGAGTCAATGTGAACGTTGTTTCATCTGACAGAGCTTTTGCCACACCTGGCCATCAGTTCCAGAGTATTCTGTGTGTTAAAAGTACTTCTACCTCTGTCAACGTGATTATGGTGCAGATGAAGGCAGCGTGTGATGAATGCACTTCATTAGCACCCGTCGTTAATGAACCCGAGTTTGCTCTGACGCACTGGCTAATTACCCAGGATTCCCTGACACGGGGAGTCGTCACAATTAGCCCCTTTTGATTGCCTTTGCCTAGTGGTAATTACCACAGGCTTTAATTGAGACCAAATACGGGTCTTGATAAACGGGAGCCTCAATTAACCTCTATTGTTGCCTATTGTCACAAGCCGAGCCAATGAGTAGCTTCACTAATGTGATTAGCATGGGGAGTGAATAGACAGCTACAGTATGCCCATTACAGAATATATTACAGATTAGATAACCACAGTCACTAGGGTACAATCAGGGTGCTAAAGCAATTTTTCGCATCCTTTTAATTGATGTTAATGGCTATTGGATATATTGACAGTTTATCTGTTTTGAATGGACAGTCAGGGTGCTCAATAAACAAGTTCCACTATTCCTTTAATTGATATATACATTGTAACTGAATACATTGACAGTTTATACTTCTGAATACATTGACTAGTTTGTTGTAGTGTTAATTATCTTTGATAACAGTATTATTGATTGCCAAGAGTTTAAACTTCTAGAAGGGAAAAGGTCTCAGAAGGCCATCGGCACTCTATGTACAGTACAATAGGCTGTCAATGTCAGACTTCTAAGCATTTTCTCACTGGATCTGAGAGAGTGGAGTGAAGCAGAACCAATGGATCTGAGACATTTTTTGATGCTGCCGGGCTCTTTGTCAAAGGAAGGCTATATAAGGGGGGCCCGATGTCTTGTCTGTCTGGTGCTGCCTTTTCTTAGCTATGGAGTGAGAGAGGACAACCACCATCATGCCCCCCCCCTCCCCTCTACCCCGTGCTCTAATCCTCCCAGAGCCAGCCATCCATGGCATTCTATCTCCCACTGCCTTTTCCCTATTAAGGACACTCTGGGTCTGAAAGGCCACCAACCTTTTCCCCTACCAGAAGAAGGTGATGGAGGCTTAGCGTCAGGGTGGGGAGTGGGGTGGGGTCAGGAGGGGGTCGGGCGCGGCTGGGGAGGGGGGTGGGGAGGGGGGTCAGCGCAGGGTGGGGAGGGGGCTGGGCGCAGGTTGGGAGTGGGATGGGGAGGGGGGTCGAGTGCGGGGTGGGGTGGGGAGGGAGTCGGGTGTGTGGTGGGGAGGGGGGTCGGGCGTGGAGTGGGGTGGGGAGGGGGGTCGGGCACAGGGTGGGAAGTGGGGTGTGGAGGGGGTCGGGTGTTAATCACAATGATCAGCACCATACTCTTTATACAGCAGCTCCAAAAGAGCCTCCGCTGTACATTTGCCACTCTATTCTGTTAGATTCAAATCCCTAATGAGATCTGCCGCATGCAACTGCAAATTTCACACAAATGTCTTATACATATATGAATGTGTAACTTACAGAAAAGTCAGACTTACAGAGGTTTAAAAGAAGATAAAAGTGAGATATTCTCTCTCTCTCTCTCTCTCTCCCCAGTGTTACATGTTCCACATGTACGTAGGCGTGCGAGCGGGAGGGGGCATCGGTGACCAGATCGAGGATCCAGCGGGTGACGAGTACGAGATCTACCGGATCATCTTCGACATCACCTTCTTCTTCTTCGTCATCGTCATCCTGCTAGCCATCATTCAGGGTGAGAATGACTGTTGGGTTGATGACGTCAGAAGAGAAGGGGATGTTTGGATGAATCATATAGCCTTAGGCTGTAGTAAGACTTCCACTGGGTCTCTACTCTATGCGCTTGACATTCCCCCCTCCTCAGGGCATAATTAAAACTTTGAAACTTTGAAAGAATATAAACTAATTAATTAACTAACTAATTAATTAATTAACTAATTGTAAATAAATATGCTTTCTTATGAATGTTTAATGTTGATGCTTAATGTTGATCTTTTATCAACATTTATCTTGCTTAAAAAGGAATTCTTATTTATTAACTTATAATTATATATACTTTTTCATTTACTTAGGTTTATTATATTGAAGTGGTACTGAATACTTCATGTAGCTATTTGGACTGTGACATGAAAACGTGTCTCTTTCAGGTCTGATCATTGATGCCTTTGGTGAACTGAGAGACCAGCAGGAGCAGGTGAAGGAGGACATGGAGGTGAGCACTGGGGCAGCAACCTCGAAGTCCAGGACAAGACACAGTTAGCCTGTTAGCCTGTTAGCTAGCCGTAAGGTAGTATCTTCTCACAACGGCCATGTGAGTCTGACGAGCGAGACTACACTCACTGAACAATTTATTAGGAACACCTGTACACCTTCTCATGGTGGAGGTGGTGTAATGGTGTGGGGAATGTTTTCTTGCCACTCTTTGGGCCCGTTAATACCAATCAATCATTGCTTGAATGCCACAGCCTATTTGAGTATTGTTGCTGTCCATTGTTGCTGACCCTTCATGGCCACAATTTACCCATCTTCTAATGGCTACTTCCAGCATGATAATGCACCATGTCACAAAGTAAAAGTCATCTCAAACTGGTTTCATGAACATGACAATGAGTTCAATGTTCTTCAGTGGCCTTCCCAGTCACCAGATCTGAATCCAATAGAACGCCTTCGGGATGTGGGAGAATGTGAGATTCACAGCTTGAAAGTGCACCTGAAAAATCTGCAGGAATTGTGTGATGCAATCATGTCATCATGGACCAGAATCTCAAAGGAATGTTTCCAACATCTTGTGGAATCAATGCCACGAAGAATTGAGGCTGTTATGAGAGCAAAGAGAGGCCCTACCCAGTATTAGTATAGTGTTCCTAATAAAGTGTTCAGTGAGTGTATCCTTGAGGACTAATCAGCATCCTGGATTGTGGGTGTAGACGATGCAAACCGTGTGACGATAGTTATAGATGATTAATTGATTGCATCATCAGCTCAAGGCCTACTCACAACTCAGTTCTAATTTCAAATCTACTGAGTGAACTACTTATATAGTCAACTAATACACAATATACAGTAATACAGTCAATAAATGTAGGCAACATTTTGATTTGATGATCTGGTTGGACAGAAGACTCTCAGTTAGATTTATCAAAAGGACGTTGAATATCGTGGTCAACTAGGTGGGTATTCTTTTCAAAAGATGAGTTCACTTCCACTATTTCCTGGCGGTTCCATCATTTTAAAAGGGACGGTCTGCACAATTGAATGATGATAATTACATCCTATGCTTTGAGTTGAAGCTCAATCAGACAATGTCATGTTCTATTAGCCCTCAACATAATCCAAGTTTGGAGGAGAACCCTCATTGAAATATTGAAATTCAACAAACTGTATCTCAGTTCAATAATATCCTATTGAATAAATTAGAGTCCGTTGCCAGAGATTCAAATGAGATTCATGTCAATGTCGTTCCCCTGACTGACTGACAGGGAGAGAGATGAGCAGGAGTCGAGGCTGGCTAACAGCATCAGATACTTGTCTTTCTCCTGCAGACCAAATGCTTCATCTGTGGAATCGGAAACGACTACTTTGACACGGTGCCTCATGGCTTTGAAACCCACACCCTGCAGGAGCACAACCTGGCCAACTATCTGTGAGTAGAGCCGTCCTAAAGGGCCACTTCACCATGTTCAATCTCATATTCATTATCTTCAGCACCATACCAATGTCTAGATATGTGAAACAGTCGAAAAGGTAAGAAAGAAAGGTCCTAAGCAATTGACCCCCTATGATGTCAACAGTCAGTGTTCATCATCCAGAGGGTTTTAGTCTTTAATTCTACTGTAGCTTAGTGGTGTCCAATCCTATCTGCAAAAGGGCCGGTGTAGGTCCAGGCTTTCGTTCCAATAAAATAGTTACAAACAAGATTCAATTTATCATAATCTTCAACCAAGACTTTGATTCAATGATTCGTATAATTGTTTGGTTAGAACGAAAGCTTGGACCCACACACTGAGCCTTGGCAAATAAGACTGGACCATTTTAGCATCTGTGATGTTTATCCACAAGTTATTCAAACTGTACAATACAAAACTATATTTCATAATTCTGCTCCATTGGCATTGCAGTTTAACACGCTGCTGTGGCACAGAATGATTTTAAATTCAGATAGATACGGGCACCAGGTACCAGTCACCCCAACAAGGAAATCATTTAAAGTCTAACAAATCATAAATTCACTCCACTTCCACCTGTCCTTCCCTTTACCCGTTGAATTCAAGAGTGTCTTGAGTTCTGCATTCCAATTGAATTTCCTGTCAGCTGTCTGAGTGAAGCGGTACTGATTCAACAATGCCTTTTTCTGTTGCCATTTCAGATTTTTTGTGATGTATCTCATTAACAAAGATGAAACAGAGCACACTGGTCAGGTAAGCACCTCATTCGCACAACCGTCACTCAGGCAGAGATGCGCCGTCTCTCTGGGGATCTAAGCGAACGTACAATGCCTGAGGGGAGTGAGACCAGGTCTTTTGTTGAGTCATCCACATAAGGCTTTATCTCTCTCCAAACACAAGCATTTGGTTTCATGTGTGAGAGAATATTTTGACCTCAGGGGAATGAGGGGAGACAAAACAAATAATTTAATTGGAAAAATAAAACACAGCCAAAAAAAGACCATTAGGGAGGATTTGCAAAGAGTTAAGTTACCATACACGCAAACAGATTATTGTAGTCGTGATCATGACTTGGTGTCCCATTGACTAATTACTCTGAGAGAATTGCTGTTAGACTAGAGACTGTGACATTTCTTGCACTGATGTAACTGCCAATTTTGGTCTTCTCTGTCTAGGAGTCGTACGTTTGGAAGATGTACCAGGAGCGTTGCTGGGAGTTCTTCCCGGCCGGAGACTGCTTCCGTAAACAATACGAAGACCAGCTAAACTGATCCCAGAGGACAGACTCTTTCTTACTGCTCAGATACGAGAGGTCGCCATGGTCGCCTCAGGCCCACTTTGTTTGGAATGCTTTACAGACTTTGTACATATATGATACACTGTATAATGTGTCCTTTGTGCATTTGGAGCACAAAAGGCTGTGTTTGGATGACTCAGTGCTTCATCTATACATTTGCTTTAATAATTCACATTGACAAGCAAAAAAAAAGAATGAAAGAAAGAAAGCAGGGGAGGGGAGAAGGAAACGGAAGAAAAAAGGAAGGAGGAAAAAACATCCCATTGATTTGGAAAAACAACTTTTATTGGATAGTCATGGGCAATGTTTCCTCTGAGAACAAGATTTGAAAAAGGCAATTATGTTGCTCATCCTACTGTACTGTATGTATCCTGTATGTGAGGTGGTAAAGGGCAGACCCGATAGCGGGACGGAGGGGACAGATGAGGAAACAGTGCCTTACCAAGCCGGGGGTTGAGCTATGCAAGCTGGAGAAAAGGTGAATGTTTGGTTGGTCGCACATGGTTAATGTAGACTTGGCTAATATTTATGACATAATGGGTGTCTTTGTGTGTGTGTGTGTGTGTGTGTGTGTGTGTGTGTGTGTGTGTGTGTGTGTGTGTGTGTGTGTGTGTGTATGTCTGTGTGTGTGTGTGTGTGTGTGTGTGTGTGTGTGTGAGTGAGAGACAGTGTGGACAAGTGAGTGTATTGGAAATAGATATGGAGGAAGGATGATAGAGAGAGCGAGACAAATGTATAAAAATGTAGAGAAAGAGAGAGAGGGAGAGAGAAAGAGAATATGTGCCCCTCAGGACCATGTTGGGTATTCATATCAAGCTCAGACACCTCTCACCAGTTCTTTAGCTGTTTTGATTTTTTTTTTTTTTGGTAATGCTCTTATGCAATACAGCAACAGAGTTACTCTTTATATACAAGTTCTACAACAAAAAATCTATCTCAGAAAAAAATGTTTAATTGCATGTTTATTATGCAAGTTTAATGAAAAGTTTAAGAATAAAGACACAAGATGATCTATGTCACACAAAAATGTTTTATAGGTTTAAGATATTTTAAGGTATCTATAGTATTCAAGTGTTGTGGGCTTCATTGTAAATGATTACAAACTCTGTCATCAGCCAAGAATGCATACTGCTAAAAGATTTGGTCATCGGCTTCTCTGACATCACCACCTGTGTTTTAAATACTATAAGGTAAAGATTTCTCTCTGATTTTATTTTGATTGAAGCTGAAGCAATACCCATTCAGGGATCTCATCATGGACTATCATTGTACGCGTGACAACGTAAAAGCCTGCTCCGTTTTTTGTTTCCGATCAAGATGAAAATATTTGCAAATAAAGTTAAGGAATTAAACAAAAGAGGCTTTGGCGTAATAAGTACCACTTGCTCTAAATGGGAGAGGGGTACAGTATGTACAGTAAAGTATGCTCTGAGATAGTATTTCTGTAATAGTTTTGGATAATGGGTTCAAATTGCACTCATTTATCAAACCATCGCCTATTTTCATTCCCATGTCATTTACTACAAGCAAGCTTTCTTACTTGTAATAAGGAATAGATAATGTGAAATCATTGCAATAACACTGAACAGGCCGCAGCCTACTAAGACAATAAGTGGTATTTTACTCATGTGAAGAATTTTGATTACCAAGCTCAAGATACCATGACAAATCATCTTTCACCAAGCAATGTGCTGTGTAGTACATAACTGAATACATAATTGTGTGGGAACTGTAAAGGGGGACTCAAAGATTAACAAATGATTTGCATGATTTTGAAAAATAAATGATTATTTATTGAAGCGTGTAGAGGAGAGCATTCTTGCCATGCCCCCAACCCAGCAAGCCAGCTCCGTCTCTGTAAGCCATTAAAGGGGGATTTTACCCAAACATATTGTTGGGGTATATTTCTTGTATTGTAGGTCCAATGTTGATATGTGCTGATGTATCTATGAAAAGGTATGCACAACACAGTAATATTTTGAGACCATATCAAAAGTGGACTGACAAGAAATGTAAAATGCCCCTTTAAGACGTTTTGGCATTTCATCTCTGTAGCCCTCCCTAGGACAGAAGAATAGAGCAGAATGATGTGGTCTGGTACAACAGCTTCTCTAATACACACCACACTCTTTAATTTCAACTGTGATCAACACATGTCCCATTACTGAAGCAGACACAATGACCGGTCCAACCAGAGGCAGACAGACAGACCTGTAGATGAATTGACAGTGATTGCAATGAATTGACAGTGATTGCAGGTGGGCGTTGGTGAGAAGATATACCAGCAGGGGCCTCCAGTAAGATATTCAGCTAATAAAACAGATTATTATTGGAATTATGATGGATTTGAGAGTGGTATATTAAGCGTATGCATTGACATCATATTAAAGCTCACACGTGAAATATAATAATACAAATGTGTACTATAAACACTATTTAAAAACACTGTATATGGTATGAAATAGGTTCTGAAATTGAATTCAGATAGTTGGTAGTATCTGTGTTGCTTGAAACACACAGCCAGATGTATACTTCAGATAGATAGATAGTTACATAGATCTGTATATCTCATAGTCTTGGTACACAGTTACATAAATTAACAGATTTTCTCATCTCACTGCCCAGATATCTTTCCACATGACGTAGATGAAACTGAACTGTGCCATTAGAACAAGGCAATGACCAGAGCTAAATCTTTAAAGCTGTCATCCTGCAGTGAAGTTGAAAATCACTGAAGATCATATTACAGATACATCACATTACGCCATATTATGACAATATGATTCTACATACTTTGTTGGGTTTTTTAGAGCTGTAAATGAAACAACTGTATTTGGTTTCCCAGATGGCCTGCCTTGATCTAAGATGGTCAGTGGAAGATGAATGAGTGTATAAACGATGACCTTATGATTGGGCCCTGCACAGTTTAACACAGTGATAATAATAAGTGTCATTATTCCCCTAGCAGCTGGAGAGGAGATTGTACACCATGATAACACCACAGTAGGAATCTACTCGGCTCTCTACTCTTGAGCTTTCGTAAGACTGATGGTGTATACACTCATTGCCCAAGGCAAGGATTTTCTAATGTATGATACGAATTATGATTTAGTAATATAAACGTTTATTCTGTTTTATTAAGCTTGTTATGATAATTATGACACCACCATAAAATCCTGAACTCAATTCTACTCTTGTGCAGAATATCAGAAACTGTGTACAGTGGATATCCATACAAGAACACCACAGCAAATCACTGTCTGCAGCTCTGAGCCTACATGCAGAAACTATGTGGTTGGTGCCTACATGCTGCAATGCAGGGAGAGAGACTCCTGCATTCCAAACATTCACACAGCACTGCTAACATATACCAATGGAACCTATCCTATCCTATCTAACGAAGGACTATGCAGTACAACGTATTGTGGTCGCACGACATCTTATCGCACGAGCTGATAAGATGTCTAAGCAATCAATACTTTAGGAGCGTATGGCTTGGTGCATACTGGAGGTGTGAGATCTCTGTAATTGAGATTACTGTAGGCTATTTGAGGCTTGGTGCTTACAGTAGGTATAAGGCTACTATAGCCAATAGGCTTTGTGCATATTGGAGATGTGAGGTCACTGTATTTGCTATTACTGTGCATGAGGCTTGGTGCTTCCAGTAGGTATGAGGCCACTATTCACGGTACCACTCAACCATGATAATGGCTTGCCTTGTTTACCCCTAAAGGTTGTATCCTCTGGGTAATACAGCAGTTTTGCATTCAGATTAGGGATCTCTTTCAGTCGACTCGGTTTGACATCTCACTATGGGATATGCTCTCCATTTGCATGCCTTGCACTGCACAGGTGGTGACTATGAAGCCCCGCCCCCTATACTCAAAGATTCAGTGGCACGGGGACAGGCTCAGACCGTCCACCAGCGACGGCATGACACACCGGGACATGAGTGTCACTCTCCCTCTCGGTGCGCCTGGACCTCCACCGTCCTGTCGTGGGGGTCTCGGAGGAAGGAGCCACACGTCTAGCGCCAGGGGCTGTGGGGGCCCAGGCAGCTGTACGGACCTAATTCACAAGCCTCCAAGCCCTGTTAGCCCCTGAGTGGGCAGGCACACACCAAAGGCGCATGGGCCATTGGTGAGAGGAGCTTCTGCAAACAAGAGTTTCTGCAACAGAATAAATTGTTGCCGAACTCTCACAGGCAGGTCAGCCAGATCTTCGGGCCAGGCAGACCCACTGACCCCTCTGCGGGGCAAGGTGACTGTTCCGAGGGGACCCCACCTCACCGAGGGGTCTGTCACTGCAGGTAATCCTTGTTCCCCCTGGAGAATGGGTGTGGACCCTGATATATGCTATACGGAGTAGTAGCACCTGTGCACAGTCTCTCCCTGGGTCCTATAGTGGACATGGGGTACTGACTACTCAACCCATTTGTGACTTGTCCCTGATTCTTGAGCACTCATTCAATCCTTTGGTGACTGTGGACTTTAAGACGTTGTATTATAAGACAGCTTTGTTGCTAGCCTTGACAATGGTCAAGAGCGGTAGCAACCTCCATGCGCTCTTGGTTCATCCTTCATGCACTCAGTTTGTTGTGCTTCCTTCCATCCCCCTCCGTTACTTCTCTGGAGGATAGGTGCCCAAACATTCTCTGCCCGACGCACTACGCATTTACAAGGACAGATGTGAGGCGTTCAGGGGGTGTGATATACTGTTTGTGTGTTTCACCAACCTCATATAGGGTAGGGCACTATTCAAACAGCACCTTCTCACTGTATAGTGGAGGCGTAGAGTTTTAAAAGCCTGCAGGCCCCATTGGGAGTCCGGGCGCATTCCACTAGAGGAAGTTTTGGGCTCTGATCAAGGGCATCTCTGTTTCTGAAATGTGTGCTGCAGTCAATTGGGCTCCCCCGCTCACTTTCATGAGATTACTGCCTCGATGTCAATGCACCTTCTTTGACGCATATGGTCCTTGGCGCTGGAACTAAGTAGGGTGAACCGGATACATTTCACTCAGGTTTTCTGTACAGGCTTTGGCAATTGAGGCATTGTGCAAATGTCCCAGAATGAGATGTCAAACTGAAAGAGGACTTTGGGTTACATTATGTAACCCCGGTTCTCTGAAAGAGATGAGGCAGACATCTCACTAGATTGCCGCTCTTTTACGGGCTCGTGAAGAGGTGGTTCGCAGAATGAAATTGCCGTGCATTGTAGTAGCCTTTATATGCTGGGCTGGGGTGGGGTCAACCAAGCAAAGCTCCCGGCCTGCTCCAGGCGTAATTGAATAGGGTTTCAGCGAATAGGGTATGCAGGGGTGCATATCCCATAGTGAGATGCCTCCCTCATCTCATTCTGAGAATCGGGGTTACATACCGTAACCCAAAGTTTGTCTTTGTTTTGAATTTCTGTCACACGTTCCCCAGACCTGGAAGCTAACCACACTTAATGATTTGAAAGAGTTACTAAAGTTGAATCAGGTGTGACCAACACAAATATGATTACCAACCAATTAAATTCTGGTGTACCAGCAGTCACAAGCCAACTATTCCCCAGCCCATGACCCATGACAAGAGTGTCTCTGGGATGAATAATAACCAGTCAATAGTGAACAGATTTGAGCAATTATACCAGTTATGGAGCATATTAGTTTGTTCTTCCATTTCCAGAATGTCACACTTAGCTGGATTAATAGGATGCACTATATCTGTATCTACATGCATTGATTCAGTTGCATCTGGAGTAGAGATGGATTCAAAGGCATGGGTATCTATGTGTATTCTGTTCTTTAGGGAAGTCTTCATACAATGTTTATATTCATACAATATTTGTCTTGTCATACCATGGGCTGTTCAATGACTTACTGATTTCTTAAGCACAGAAATGCACGCACACATACAGGACATCCTGACACAATCACACACACACACACACACACACACACACACACACACACACACACACACACATACACACACACACACACACACACACACACACACACACACACACACACACACACACATATACTCATGTTGGGGTCCAGAAAAAGGAGAAGAGACGTTCAGTCAAATATTTAGGCTTTTATTAAACAGAATCAATTCCAGAATCAAACCTTTCTCGGACGCAGCCTGAATGCTAACTAACTTTTTCAGAGCAGAACGCAGTTTTGTCAACATTTTCCTTGGTGCAGACCATCTGTGGTTTTGGGTGATAGGAAATTAATTTACCACAGGGTAGGGGTGTGTTTAGACGAAACAAGACCATGTTTTGGAAGCCATTTTGGGGACTGACTGACCCAGAGAAATGTTTATTAGAGACTCAAGGTACAACCAGATTGTATTAAAATGTATTCTTAACGCTCTCACACACAGTCTGTTTCGGAGCTGCTTTACTTGTATTTTCCCAGCTAAAGTTATGTTGCACCTACAAACAGCCTGTCCTAGTAGGGGGTCCTCTCCTTCTTGATAGGCATAGCTCACCATGACACTTATTGGACATCAATGTGTGCTGCTGTTCCAAATGATTACATAATGACTTTCATCACCTAGCTGTAGTGGACCTAAGATGACTACCACAAACATACCTGGCTGAAAGGGAAAGAAGAGCAATGAACAAGAAACAAATTGTGGTTGTTACAGTATCATACTGTAGAAATATCTGTAGGTATGCTCAGGGTAACTGTGTCTCACAGTGCCTGTGTTGACAAAACATCAGTGCCTGTGTTGACAAAATGTTGGTTTCCCTTTTAGCCACAATCCTGGACATATCCAAGTTCAGTAAGCAAGTGGAGGAGTACTGTTTTTGTCCTCCAGACATTCAAGACCAGATGATGTTCTTCACACCACTCAATAAGGCAATTTGAGTGTATCATTTCATCTCCAAGACAAGTCTCGTAAGAACAGCACATCATCAGCATACATCAACATATTCAGCACGTCATAAGCATACATTACCATTTTGTACGTTATCAGTACGTCATCAGCATACAACAACATTGCCTATTTCTGGTGTATAACACAACACAGTGCAGATAAGCCACATCCTTGTGGGACTTTAGAGAGGCCCTCTGAGGCTCTGACTATCATATGTACTGTAACAGTTCCTACAACAGAGGTGTTAGACAGGGATTGATTTCCATATGGTCTAGTCCAGGATGGCTGAGGCTGATTTCAATCTCAACCCTGGTAAATGCATGTGTGTGCCCCCCTGACCACAGGCGGTTTATCTACTGTTGACCTAGAGACTGTTATCTGCTCTGATTGTGTCTACCCAGGACAATTTCACTGTCACGCCCGGCAACAGAAGTGACTGATGATTGGACTCTTCATGAGGAGATTGAACACGAGGGACAGTTTGATTGAAATAAGGAGCGAGACCATTGAAAAGATCACATAGCAAATACAACAGCATCAACCCAAGAGATGAAAATACAGTTGATAATAACTGCAAAGAAATAATGGTAAGCCCCCTTAATCTTACATGACTGAAACAATTTCCTTACCTGGGGAAACCTGTCAGAAAGGCTGGTGTATGCCAAAATGATTAATGGATTTTCTCTCTGAGGTTGTACAAGTTAACATCAATCACTAGATGACTTCACTCTCTTTGATCTCTGAAGTATTTTTGCTCAGAGATATGTTTAGAGGCTTCTGGTATTTCAAATACCACTCAACACACTTCCAGCTGTGTTTAGGGCCACTATTACTTCAGTTAGTACAAATCTACCCAATTCTCTTTCACCTAAGGTTGCCTCAGTCAGCTCCAATAAAGCTAATGCAAGAAACGCTGTCAAACACACAATCATATTTTGTGAGCAGAGTACAAAATAAGTATCTTATACAGTATAATTCTGTATTAACTTCAGTGGACTAGGCTATCATGCACTTCTGTTGTTCCAGACCAACAGTGTCACTGTGAACAGTGTTTTAAATGTTTTATGTCTCCAGATTGAATTTTGAATATTGTCAATAATAATCACATATCCACACTGTTAGAGTGTATGGTTTCCACACCTGTTTTCTGTACTCTGTTGATCTGTGTCCACACAACCAACCTGGAATGGTGCATTGAAGTGATTGAGCTGAGGGCAGGTGAAATGTTTTGACGAACATGTTTTTTAAGGTTTTAGCGTAACTTAAACATCCTGTTGGCGGATGTCTTTAGACTGTATTGGCCCATTTACAGACTCTGTCCCCTCTGGAGGCTCTCCCCTGTCAATTCCACCCAATCTTTTGATGTGGAACCCCTAACCTGTGCTGGGGAAAAAGATAACAGGAGCATTTCTTATCTCTGCCAAACTGTCAGCTCCTACAATATCTCCTGGAGACATCCCTCCCTACCTTCCCCCAGAATTTATCTTCCAGTTGCCATTGAGGTGTGAAGACAGTTACTTCCTTTATCTCCTCTCCAATATGCCCCTAAGAATTCTGAAGGATAGCCTTGGCCTTGTCAGTTTAAAGTGGGTGTTGGTAAGTTTAGGGCTTGGTTTCAGTTGAATGGAATTCACGCTCAAGTGTTATTGGAGCTAAACTGAAGCGCAGGGTAAATCTTAATAGTCTGAAGTGGCTTCCTCTGTTTGTCACCTCTCCTTTATTGGCACTGATCTAAAAACATCAGTTCGGTATCCTTCCCATTGCTTTCACCAGTCCAGCTCTTTCACATCAGTGCAGATGAGGGAAAGGAGAGGAGGCAAATGTAGAGGGTTGAGGTACACTCTCAGTGTTAGTGTTGTGTCCATGATGTCAGTTAGTTTTAATACTAAACTCAACTTGAGTGGGCTACATCAGTCAAGCATTTTGTTTCCCCTTTCCCTTGCTCGAATTAGAAAGCAGATCAGCTCTCAGTGTGTGTAGGATCCCTGCTGCTGAATGTGTATGAAGGGCAGAAAAATGCAGTGGTTTGCTAAATACTGTATTGACAAAAGTTACCACTCCCCAATGCATTCAGCCACACTTCCCACACTGAATATAAATCTGTTTCCATGTGCTTGATCCAAATATTGATATAGAGTCAATCAATTGCTGCAATCCACTTGTTTTTGACATGCATCGGGAAGAGTAATTAATATGCCAACAGTAAATGTCATTTGGAATACTATTATCTCACATTTAATTCAACCCTTACCCTAGATGATGCCAGTTTTACCTCTGAGCCGAAAGGGAGATGGCTGATAATGTATTTTTCATTTTTAAGTCAATAATTTCCATTTACTGTAAGCTATTTATTTTGCTGTCCAGTAGGTCTTATCTTACTTAGGAAACAGTGATATCCAATCATGGGAATAAATGTACATTATTGGTGAAATGAAAAAGAAGTAGTAGTGCATAATCAATTGTCAGCTAGATTCTTAGATCATTGTTGTAAGGAAGGCTATGTTGTCTCAAGATACACAGTCATTTTGTTGTGGTTCAGCAACAGGACTTTGTAAGCTCATACAGTGAAAAAAAACCAACTGCATTTCAACGTTTTTGTATCCAAGGTAACAGACCATTTCACAGATCGAAACTACTTGTGTGTGTCCTCCTGACCAACGCTTAGATGATGTGATAGCAGGCAGCTAGACAGTCAGTGAGTCATGTGACCCTCAATGCTAAGCATGTCAGGGCACAAGAAAATTCCTAGACAGCACTGTGGGGGATGATCATGACTCTATGATGATGATGACTCTATGATGATGATGATGACAAGAACTACAGCCTCCGTACACTCCAGTTATGTGAAGAGCAGAGGTCTGAATGCATTGTTAATAATGTTTGTTGAATAGACATCATGTAGTGTTCTTACAGCAGCCTTACATATATTCTATTGCTGTTTTTTGTGTGACAGTCAAACATATTAAACATATTGTCAGTCAAACATATGAAACATCTTGTCAGTAAAAATATTCATATTTTAAGTCTTCTTGTGCAGCAAGAGAGCATGTTCAATTTATTGTATCCTTGTTTTAGTATACCTTGTTTTAGTTGAGGACATAAATCCAGCAATTCATTATTGGTTAAACTTTATAATCACTTTAATACACTTTAATTAATACATTAGCATAGTATAGGTACATAGCTAGTATAGGTAGGTAGTATAGCTACATTAGCATAGGTAGCATACTATTAATTAGTATTTTGACATACTTTTATGAATGAGTATTAATGTGCATTCTAACATTTACAGTATGAGCATTTATAAGCATGCATTGTAAACATTCAGGAAGGCTTATCCATAAAAGTTATTATAAACTGTTATTGCAGCACAAAGAAATAATGCTTTCACATGATCCTGGAAACACACTATCTGCAAGTGACAGATGGTGGCCCCTATCCAATCAGCTCCTTCATAGTGTCCTCGTCTCTGGTGCCAACCCCCTCCTCAGGACCTGTGTGGTTGACAGATCTGCCTCCAGTGTCAGGTGACTGATTATTCCCCAGAATCACAGACCTGTTTATATTTGGCTGCTATCCTCTCTAAACTTAACTCCTCCTTCCTGTGCAGTGTCCAGTATCTGATCATGTGGAACAGCGTAGATAATATTTCCTGAAAGAATTCATGATTTTGACCATATACAGTATTTTAAATGAGCAATCAATGAAATACCACATCTTGATATTCTTCACTCAAGTTCATAATTTTAATGGTCCAATGTCATTGTTATCAATGTCTATTTCCCTCCTGACTTACAGTATCAGATTATTTGTGTCTTGATAGTCATTTCTATGTGACCCAGGGTTAGGCCTAGTACTAATGTCAGCATAACCACAAATGTTCATATAGTTACACTTAAAAAACAACTATATCAGAATGTTTAATTTTAATTTAAGATTAATTATCAAAACGAATGAGTGATTGTTATAGTTTTCATCTCCTACATTAGTACTTTACTCATTTCTCTTACAAATCTTTAATCTTAAACAAAAACCTCCAGAATTGTTCAAACGTCACATATTTATCCTTTAACCTTATTTTATTATGAAAAGAGATGAGGTTGCATACTATGCGTAGTATGATCTTTAAATGATGTACTTGAAATGAGCCTGTAATGTTTTTAATCCAACAATCGTATTACTCTGAGTATGACGGCTGATGGAGAATAGCCACGTGCCGACCCAAACCCAACTCTGTCCAAATATGTAGAAGTGAGTGTGGGGAGGTCAGCAGGGCTGCAGGAATGCAGAGGCCGAGCCCAGACTCGTGGTTGGAATGGGAAACAGGCAATTTAGAAAAGCCTTGAAACCATTATAACAGTTGCAGAAATATCAACACCAATCATGCTAGTGTAATTGAGAACAGCATTGGGGCAGATGTGGATCATGTGGCCAGTGTTGTTTCTCTGTGTCGGACAATCATTTGCTGTACTCTTCTGTATCGTACAATTTGCCATTTGTTGATATATTTTTTTAAACACATTTGTTCGATGCATTCCAGTCCATGTTGTTTATTATTCACAGTTCTGATTATTCATGAGTTACTGAAGATTACCCTGATCAAAATGTCGGCTTATTAACTCTTGGTTTATGTACTGTATCATTGTGATTCCAGAGCAGAATCCCATGACATCCAACCCTTGTGTAGGCATGCAGATGACTCATCTCCTGCTCTATCATTTGGCTTAATAGCATCAACATGTAAGGGCCTGTGACAGTTCTGTCCCCTGGGAGTTCTCCCAGCACTGTGTGACTGGCACAGGTGTGGACTGGCACTGGTTCTGCTTGGCATTACAGTACTTCCATTATTCAGGCCACACATTCTTCCCTTCCATGCAGTTCAAATTCATTGGTGTATTTCAAGTGGTTGGATAATTTTGGAGTTTTAATGACTTGTGAGTAAATGTGTGATAATGATAAAAAATATATTACTCCACTCAGAAGACTGGGCTCCCATTACTGTATGTACGGTGTTTGATCACAATCATTTGTGTACATAGGTAAACCTTTACCCCACTTCCATTAAATTTGGCAACCTTCCATTTAGCAGTTATAGTATATCTTCTGCTCAGAGAGATGTTCTGATATGAGCATACACCTGCTAGATATATGACTTCCTGCAGTACTTCCTGTATCATTATGGCTGGTGGTGCACTGGGGAGACACAGGCTCTTCACTGATTTCATTTCATCTCTAGATTGAATTTTAACTTCACCATCAATCTTTTCATCCAGATGCCCACCTTCAAATGATACCTTATCAACAGACATGCTAATCAGGAGATATACAGTGTGTGTGTGTGTGTGTGTGTGTGTGTGTGTGTGTGTGTGTGTGTGTGTGTGTGTGTGTGTGTGTGTGTGTGTGTCATATCCCACTTTCATATAGTTTATTCATCTTAACCCACATCTTGCAATAGGGGGGTGATTAAACTTCCACTGGTGTAAGTCTAGAATTGTGTGCAGGTATGCTAATTGCCATCAGTTTTTCATATAGTATTGTGGGCTATAGAACAGTCCGTTTAGCCTAGATACACAAGTAGTCAAGATGAAAAGTGAATTTCTTGCTGTATAGAAAGGCTGCTGTCCTCTAATGCTCCAGCATTAGCACAGTGCTCTCTAGCAATGCATTTTGATGTGTTACTTATTGACAGCGGTGTAGCCTTTGGCCATACACAGCCCTGACACTAGCTTCCTCAATAAAGGATAGTAGCGATGGAATGGGGATCTACGCATGCAGCTAACTCTCTCCCCCCTCCTTGGATCCCTCTCGCTGTCTTCCGGCAGGGAGAGGGTGGGTGACTTCCCCAGTGGTGGCAGCGTTGAGAGGTTTCTGCTCCCTGCACACGCTAATTGTGCCTGTCTCCTCAGTGGCTGAGCAACTGACAAGAGGGGAAGGATCTGATTTTTCCAGAAGTACTTAACCTTTTACCATGGCATCAGAAATGTGTCTTTCTGGTTCTGCTTGGCATTACAGTACTTCCATTATTCAGGCCACACATTCTTCCCTTGCATGCAGTTCAAATTCATTGGTGTATTTCAAGTGGTTGCATAATTTTGGAGTTTTAATGACTTGTGAGTAAATGTGTGATAATGAGAGCTAGAGGTTTTGGAAGATTATGGGTGTTTGCTTTGCAGTTACTATAAGTGGAAAGCGAACCTGACAACAAAAGACTCATTGTTTTCATAAAAGACACATCGGAAGCTTTTGGCATTCAGGACTTTAGTTCAGTTGTAAACTCCTCTCCAGACAGATCATGCCAAAGATGATAACAAACATATTTCTCCACTCAGAAGACTGGGCTCCCATTACTGTATGCATGGTGTTTGATCACAATCATTTGTGTACATAGGTAAATCTTTACCCCACTTCCATTAAATTTGGCAACCTTCCATTTAGCAGTTATAGTATATGTTCTGCTCAGAGAGATGTTCTGATATGAGCATACACCTGCTAGATATATGACTTCCTGCACTACTTCCTATATCATTATGGCTGGTGGTGCACTGGGGAGACACAGGCTCTTCACTGATTTCATTTCATCTCTAGATTGAATTTTAACTTCACCATCAATCTTTTCATCCAGATGGCCACCTTCAAATGATACAGTGTGTATGATGGGAATCCATGGAGAAGTGCGGGCTATGGCTAATGTCTTGTAAATGATGGCTTTGTGTGATATTTCACGAATGAAAGGCTCAGCCGCCCACACTGAGACAGGCATCCCTGGTCTCTGTGGAAACCAAGCAGAGACTCGCCATGAATAGGCCTTATTTGGGAGTGCAGATGGACTAATTAACGCTTGTAGTGGTCAGGTCAGCCTGTTTATCCTACCAAAGTCAAAACAGTTTATGCAACATCTCAGAAAAAGTTAATTTGTTTTTACTTTTGCTTAGAAATATGGTATGGAAAGAAAGGCCTTTTGATGTTAGATTAATTCTATTTTCAACCGACAATAAAATTAATTGGGATTCAAATGTGTCATATTTTCTTGTAGTACATAAAAGGATTTATCCGTTTGTGAGATGGCTAATATGGCTACTACAGCCAACATCATCTGTTGATACATGCTACCAGACTACGACTGATAAGGTGTTGGATAACGTACAGTGGATGTATTGGTCTGTTCGGGTCAGACAAAATCAAGGGATGATGCAAGATGGAGAAAGTGGATCCTATACGAATATGAGCAGATACAAGAGCAATATCTTAAATGTGTTCTCTGATAGCTAGGGGGTGTGCTTGAGGGATTCTTGTGTCTGGCTGTGAAATCATGAACGTTTATGTAGACACTGTTATGGTTGTAGAGGCATGGGGATGAATATTGGAAGTGGTATTTGCCAAGACTGGGGCTGGTGTAAAGTTGTTAGATTGGAGAGAATCATGTATCAGAAATTAGAGTGAAACTGATAGCCTAAAACGGTAGAAGTTTGTTAAGAAAGGCCCACGGTTTTCAAAATGTATTGAATTAGCTCCAAAAAGAAGAGATATATTATTGAAAATATGTGAATGTAAAAATGTACTTGTGGACATCATGAGTCCCATGTGCTATTACTGTATATTTCTCTCATCTCTTGTCAGAGGAGATGAAACACATCTTTGTGTTTCCTGAAAATATTCAGATTATTCTGAAAGCAGGCAGCATTTAATTTGATAACAATTCAGCAGTTACACATTTTGATCATCATCTACATTACTGTGGTAGGGATATGTAATTGCTAAAGAAGAAAACAAACCTGTTCACTAACAGCTCAAAATGTCATGGTGGGAGAGTGAAAGCAATTACTACCTGTTGTTATTTATAGTGCCAGGAGAGCAGAGCGCCCTCTCAGTCTATTACAGCGGTAATCGAGTGTTGGCTGGGCTTTAGCCATGGATAGGGCCCAACAGATAGATAGTAGTCACTTCCCCCGCGTAATATATTCACTGCCACCAAGAGATTTAAATCAGGTTGTTTTCCATAAGCAGACAGAGCACCTGTATGATAAATATGGTGTGCATGCACTGATATAGATTTTGCTGCATCCAATGTTGTTATAGCCAAGTTTTCTTGCTCTAGCCTGAAGTGGATGTCAGTGTCAGACCACAGAAGGCAAACTTGTATCCAGTGAAATGTCTGCTGCGTCTTCTGATCATATTTTGATTCACTAATACTTTATGTCCATGTCATCCTTGGCTATAATGCGATGACAAACGTAAATATGCTATGTTTTCTAAAAGCGGCAAATATGTGCATATCCTTGTAAACAAGTGTAAAATAGGTACGTAAAGGCCAGTACTCAACCTCAACACCCGATTTTGAAAAGTGCTTTGTTTGAAACATGCCGATCAATGCCGATTTATGATGGCCATTTAGCACTAGTTTAAAGCCATTTCAAATCTACATACTGGACCTTTAAAAGAGCAGGGTGTTAGTTTGTTGGAAATCTGCCATCTCTGGCCACCACAGCGAATTTCAGTTCAAATTTCCAAGCAACAACATCCTCCTTCATATATTACACCCCCGAAATGGACATGAAATGTTGACATTAGCTGTTGTGTTTCTGCATACACACACGATTCTAAGAGGCAGCCACCAGAGACAGAAAGGCGAAAATTGGTGACTCCATTCCCCTAGAACACCCCTGGCAGTAACAACATGTTTAACCTTTAAGGACTCTAAAATCTTTAAAATAACCCAATATGTTTTAAAAATCATAATGAACAACTTGCGCAAGGAGTCCTCTTCTAGTCTCTACAGGCCTGAACCAGGTGGTGGGGGAGATTGTACCCAGGGGGTACTCCTGGCCTTATGGCCACACTCACCCACCAACTCTAACTTGCCCTCCATCTCACTAAGCGACATGGCCATTAATATGGCAATGTCAGTTTTGGAGAAGACTCGAGGGACCTGGTCCCTAAGGTCCTCTTCTCATGGCCCTGGTGAAGTGCATCCTCAGAGAGATAAAGGGGATGTACCCCCCTGGACTGCAGAGGAGTGCCCTGAATAAGAAGATTCACAATTTCATCTATGCAATCACATTTATCGTGGCAAATGAGGTGTTAAAGGTCTTTGAGGCCTTCACTGGCCAAGCTTAAAGAGAACCTCGCTTTGGGACAGTTTAATCAAAAGTGGTTTTAGCATTTTTGTTTGCTGATTCCTGTTGCCAATTTAACTTAATGCTCATGTTGACTAATGGTTTCCCCAGACAATTTACCGTTAAATTACAGTTAAATTAGCATTATGTTTGTTTCTGATGCACATTTGCTAGGAGACTGTTGGTTGAGACTGTTAATTGTATGTGTGATATATTCCATTCCTTCCTCTGAGCTTCCAGCTACACAGACATTTATACACTGTTAGCTGTGATGTTGCCACAAAGACCATGCTCTTTGAACACATTTGAAAGAGTATCTATTTATTTCATATACAGAAACAAAAACAAAATCAAATTGACACATTGCCCTCATTCTTTCAAAACCATTGCTCTTGACTAAAGTTGCTTTAACTTTGACAGAATGCATAAATACTGGATCTGCATACGGATCTCTTTGCTGCATTTCTGAGGCTTCTCTTGTGAGTGGTAACATCTGTTGAGCTGTAAAGTTTTAAAGGTTGCTGGTAAACTGCCTAAACATTGCAGATTCACTGCTTTTACAGTCTTATTACATTATTACTACATACATTCACTGAGATTACACCAAAGAATCTCTTTCTAGAAGGGCTATAATTACAACATTCCTGCTGTTTTCTGATTTTGGATGTTTTAATATCTGACCACTTTTTCTATACCTCACAGCAGTTATCTCCTGACAATAAACCCTCCCCCCCTCATATGAGAAGCTGTCAGGTCAGAGAGTACTCCATTCAAACTATCCTTCTCCATTAAGATATTACCTGGATTAATGACATCCATCCTGTTATCTTCCCTAAGCTATCAAGAGAACTAGGAGAGTGACCTCTGATACACACTTTAACGGATTAAAGCTAGACTCACAGGGTGTTGAGACGTATATGCATTATATGTTTTACATTTAAGTCATTTAGCAGGCGCTTTTATCTAAAGCGAGTTACAATAAGTACATTTGTCTAAGTAAGTGAATCAACTATACATCAGTCATCGTAAGTAAAACCTTCTATAAGAACAAGTGTCATTGGCAGTCACAGTGCTAGAGAAAAGAAGAAAGGTTAGTTGGTGTTTTTTTCTATTTTATTTCTGCAATAGGGTTTTAAGGGGTGGAGAGGTCTGAGGAGGAGGAGCCCAGGTGTAGCCTAACAGCTACAGTTACTATAGTTCTATGGTACGGACAGCTACTATAACTGTATGTTGCATGGTGGAGGAAAGATAGAGACTGATATGTGATCATCTGGCACTTGTATAATAGAAAACACACGTGCATGCACACACTCATACAAACACACACACACACACACACACACACACACACACACACACACACACACACACACACACACACACACACACACACACACACACACACACACACACACACACGGGCCCTCTGGGCAGTAGATGTCAGGCTGTGTCAAGCTAGGATGTGAAGGTGACATTGAAACCATTATCCACAGTCTCCATACTACATTGACAATATGTCATGAAGTTTAGCAGGGTGAGGTAATCAAATATCATCTATCATCTATAAAAAATATGTATGTAATCCAAACGTCTTCTAAAACACTGTATTTTACAGCTGTTCTAAAGATTTCCAATGTTGAATGTTTGGACAAAGAAAATAGATTTTCTATGTTATTTCAAATGAAGTGTAAAGTTGTCTGTTTTTCTCTCTCTGTTAGGCCTACAGTGGTTGAGTCCTGCCAATGGGTGCTGTGGATTTATTCATATGTTTGTTTATGCAAGGATAGATGTGTATTCTCACTATGCTATAATTGCTGATTCTAACAGTGATATGAGAGTCATGATATAATGAGTGCAGGTCATTTTGCAAAGTTCCTAATGGAATAATTTAACTTTCCATCAGCCCAGAAAATGGCTGGAATTAAACAAAAAAAAAAGAAAAAAAAAAATCTCTTTTGAAAACACAAGCCTGCCTATTGTGTGCCTATATACGATAGTAAGCGTTCCCAAATTGCGTGTTAGCCAAAACCAGCAAAAAAGAAGAGTTAAGCAATCAAAGGCAGCAGAAACACACATCATTATCATATTTGAAAATGTGCATTGATTTCACCATAATGTATAACTGCCATGATTTTCTCTGTGAATGTTATATTTTTAAATGATATATTGTATATATATGGTTATTACTGCTTTTATGATATGGTTATATATATATATAATATATATATAACAATATAACCAGTAATAACCATATATATACAATATATCATTTAAAAAAAAAATATATATATATATCAGCCCATATAACCATATCATAAAAGCAGTAATCAAAGTCTAGGAGGAAGGGTAGGCCAGCCGATAAAGCTGTGGTGCGTGGGAGGAAAAGGCACAGTCCCCTGGGGAGCCTGGTTCTGGGTGCATGAAGCAGTTTGGCATGGCTTGACCATAGGGTGCGTGGAGGTTCATAGGGGGAGAGTAGGTCTGACAAGTAGGCAGGTCCAATGCCATTTAGGGCTTTGTAGAACAGGAAGAGAATTTTCAAGTCAATTCGGTGAGGGACAGGTAGCCAATGTAGGTCACCAAGGATGGGGGTGATGGGGGGCAGACTTTTTGGTTTGTGTCAGAATCCTTGCAGCACTGTTTTGAATGAGCTGCAATTGATTAATTGAATTTGCAGCTAGTCCCCCAAGTACTACATTCCCATCATCTATTCTGGAGAAAACTAAAGCATGGCTAAGCATTTCCGCATCAGAATTGTTGAGAGGGTCTTAATTACACATCAAGGGCTCCAATTTGCTTCCACTAAATTTGCAACACTAAGTTGTAATGGGCATGGCCGCTAAGTTGGCAATGTGCTTCTAATGCTTTGGTTCCAATATTTTAAAATGATCAGCTATTTGTATTTCGTCCTACTGGTGATGATGTGCTGTCACACACATTTAGGCATTAACAACCTAAGAAAAGAAGGGCGCAGTTACCATGGTTAAATTTAACTGCTTTAACTCAAACTTTAACTGCTTTAACATGCGTGATTGATTTGACAGAGAAATCATGATTCAGGTTCAGCATAAACCAGCAAACTGTTTTTGTAGAATGCAAGGCTCAACTAAAGTGGAAATGCTAGGTGACAGAGCAATAGCCCCTGTTAGTCTGGCCTGATTGTCTCATTATAACACCATAGAATACCAACCAGAACATCAAAGAGAACCCAGATGGGACTCATTAAAATTGGATCAGGTGCGATGGCGCTAATATCACTTTAGGCTAGGCTGTGGCACTAGTACTGCCATTATCTGCTTATTATACACTCTCTCTTACCTGGAACGCTGCTTCAGCTAAGACCCAGATCCAGACTGTTGGGACCTCAAACATGCAGAATCACAACATGTTTTGGTACAAAACATCAAGTGAATCCATTCAGCCTTAAATGATGCCATGAAAGACAAGCCTCATATCCTGCATCCCTACAATAACAAACAACTCAAACTCCTCATTCTTTTCATCCTTTTCAGTGCAAACGGAAACTCTGTAGCAGGGCTTCAGATTGATGGGTTTGCTTGTGACCAACCACCAGACCTAGGTTGTTCTCTTTCACTTTAGACTTGTCTAGCACAGTAATACCAATGGAATAGTGAAAAAAGTGAAAACCATGCCCATCTGGCACTCCAGACAGGCTCAATCAAACGCTGACAGTACTGTACTGGAAAGAAAACAAGTACTATTTGAACAAACCCAGGTCTGTTTCCTTGTGACCGTGTATAAGGAGTGATTTACAGTTTGTGAAGTTTACAGGGGTGTAGAGGGTTCACTGTGTCCCCAAACTGAAACACCATCAATGGAAATTACCCCACAAACCCCCACATAATAACATGTATTATTACCTCTTGCACCCCAAGATAAAAAGTCAAACTTTTAGTTTTATGTTCATATCTGTATTGGAGTTCCAAAAATATAAGTACAAAGGGGAACAGACCTGGAATGAGCCATCACACGTTCCCAGTCTCAGATTACCGACAATTCAACAGGATGTCTGTTTATGTCTCCTTTAATTGGGAGAGCTTTTTTCTCAGACTAAAAAGTGTAGGTGTCACTGCCAAGGTTGGAGAAACCTTCCCTTGATCTTCCGTTTGCCGACTATTTCAGCACTTTTTAAGGAGGGCATCAAGTGACAGATGAATAGCCCTTGAGTGGAGAGCTCCTCACACATTGTACATCACCAGCCGAGCATGTCTGCTCTCCACAATGGATGACAGAGGAAATGACCTCTCAGACAGAGCAGAGCATCTCTGAAGGGTACAGGTCCGGATGAGATGCTTAATTACCAGTGAAAAAAAGAAGGGCTGTAGGAGTGGACAGCAGCTCTACACTGTACTGTACCTCTCATCTGAAAGAAGAAAGAAAGACCATATTTGCCATGCAATCAATTCTCATCAATTGTTGGAATGTGGTACTTTTTAACCCCCTCTAGGCACAGGGTCACCAATATTCGGCGCCACTGGAGTAGTTAGGGGTTAAATACCTTGCTCAAGGGCAGAGTGGCAGTCATAGGCACCTACCGATTGCTGGCCGACCTCTCTAACCTCTAGGCTATCTGCCGCCCCCGTGATAGTCTAAAGTTAACATTCATGCATTTATTTATTCCATTTTGTTTATCTTAATGTTTGTATTTTCTTTTTTTACATATCTTTATTTGTAATTCTTATTTTCGCATGCAGTAATAGTACAAAGTCTTTCCAGCACCTAACCTCAAATCCTGTTGAAATGGTCAAATAAAACCAATACAACTTTTTTCATACTGTACATCTCATCTACATGTAGGTTTAGTCATTATTGATCTTGGTTGATCTTGTGTTCAACTCGATCAATACCTGCTGATTTTCCAGCATGAGGTTAATCATATTATTGAGCACTTTTATAAATTCCTTCAATTATCAATGAGCTGCTCGGTGGAATCTATAAATGATTTATAAACAGCACACACATGGAACGAACTGAACTGCAGACTATACTTTACAAAATTATTGTAACAGCAATGAGCAAACAGATCAGTATCTCTAGCCTTAGTGCTTAGATATTTGACTAAATTTCTGCAGTACAATATTAACCATTAACTGTCAATAATACTTTTGTCCATAGACAATGATCTAAGATGCTTTTGGAAAACACAAGTTAATTGAGTTATTAAGTTATTATAAAAAAAGTTATTTTACCAGACCATACACAGTCATACATTTATACATAATTTTCTGTCTATGTAATATCATCATCCCATTTGGAGGCATTTGATCCATCCCCATTCTGTTCATGTGTTAATTGTGTAGGTAGGAAAGTTTCTTTAAAGAAAGTATCTTTAATTCCATAATCACATATCATTTTCATAGTAATATGCTCTCTTGGGGCTTCTGTAATAGACTTGATTGAGGATGCTGTGGAACTTCAACAATGATGTTCATAATATCAGATATCACACAGTAACAGATGGTTCCTGAACTAAAAGGATCAGACCACAATGGTTATGGGGGATGCCTGGTAAACTGCATATCATTGGTGCAGTTATCTTTTAGCAATTAGCAAGCTAATCTATTTGAATGTATTGTTGCTATTCAAATCAGGCCCAAGATGAATAGCATCTTGAATAATGGAAATGACACAATGGCATAGTTGTGCTTTTCTTTTCCTATACCTACCATTTGGTATGTGTGTGTGTGTGTGTGTGTGTGTGTGTGTGTGTGTGTGTGTGTGTGTGTGTGTGTGTGTGTGTGTGTGTGTGTGTGTGTGTGTGTGTGTGTGTGTTGAGAGGGTTAATGCAGTCAGTCCCCTTGACATATGTAACCGAGTTGAGATGGTAAACTAACTCCTCAAGTTCAAATACCCTAATATAATAGCTACTTTTCAATAGCGTAGCTGGTTTACATCGGGTATTTGAGGAGACAGTCACGTGTGTTGGCAAGAGGTCGTAAGTTTCAGGCTCAGTTGGAGCAAACCGAATTGCAGGGCTGCTGTTTGCAACAACTTGATGTCTGTTTCACATATTTCAACAAACACAAAACAAATGATGTTGCCCTTGTATGGTCAAAAGTACTCTGAAATAATTCTTCTCCTCCACAGAACAACTCAGTCAATCCCAGTGTTTATTAAATATGTTTGTGGAGCCATGGTTCTAGCCAATGTATCAGAACTACAGTATAACACAGACACCTAAATAAGTAAATAAGTTGCACCAAAATACTGTAGAGCCAGTCTTTCCTGTGCCTGAGGCAATTCATCTTTCAACATCATCCAGATGCTGATCTTCTCTCTACTTCACTGTCAACTAGAGGCTAACATACTGAATTGTGTGTGAATGAGAAGGCTGAATCCAATATGTCATGTCTACAGCGGGGAAATCTTAATTCATTTTCTTTTCCAGTGTAATGCATTTTTTCCTCAAATACTTTATATCCATCCTGCATCATGGCATGCTATACAGGTAATTTTTCATTACTGTGATAACAGATAAACAGATAAAGTGATAACAGATATTCATAATAGATTAATAAGGAATGTGGAGGCTACACTTGAAATATGCCAATCATCATCAGAGCTGCTTGACTGAAACACAACATGCCGACCTGACGGATACCCAAGTCGGACTTGGCCAATTGTGTGCAATAAAAAAAGACGATTAATTTTAATCAGATGGCCTTGGCACTTTTTTCCTTTCACATCCCAAAGGGAACAGAGAGAGGATCTCATTATAGGCTAATTTGTTAATTCTATTCTTTGGCCCAAGCTTTATATCTCCTCCCACACTCGGAATAATCATCTGTCACCCAAAAACATGCTCTGTTAATTAGATTATTCAGGATGGGTTGATTTGCAATCTTGTTCCCCATAGTTCATTTCCATGGGAACAGATATTCAGAAATGGCATGCTCATGTTAAATGAAAAATAAGTCTTAATTGCTTGGTGAACGCTGTCAATCTCTTACCCAGTCAGCAGACAATTATGGGCCAGACCTGGTTCAAATGTGTGGGGCCAGTCCTGGCTGAGAGTTGGCAATTTGCTGTGGGCCAGCTCTGGTTTGAGGAATGTGGCCCTGACACATTCCTGTAGCTATTGGGCCATCTGTGATCTGAGTGTGGTTGGGACTTGTGCCACATCCACATGCTGGCCAAAGTCTGGCATTTTCATGGCCAGAGGTTGGCCCAACTCTGGCCTGGGGAATAAAGTTGTACTTGTCCGTGTCAACACCTGCTCCCAAGTCCTTGGCCTCTGAGATGTTGCCAGGTAGACCAACAGAACCACTTTATAGTTCTAAAACGGAACCTATTTGTGCCACAACCAGTCTCCAGTGTGAACCTTTGGTAGGGTGTAAATGACAGGTCTGATAGAATAGCAACAGTTCAAGAATTCAATTCAAAACAATTGCGAGCACACAAGCTAGCTATCGACCTTCTTGTGTTAGTCTGCTATCTCAGAGAGTAGTAGGTGTGTACAAGGTGAAGACAGTCAAACTTGGCTTACCAAGTTTGTCAATATTCTTCTATGAAAGTCGAGCTGAACCACAGAAGTAGAGAACCTAACTATTCTACTGAGAATCCTAAGATTCTCCTGGAGCGTTAAGTTGTAGCTATGTCATAGTGAGGGGTTGAATCAAGTCGACTGAAAGAACACAATTTATGAAGTGGTTTGTTTGTTTGTATCCATTGGCCTGGATATCTTTTGTTAACCTTTGACATTATGTGAATACAGTGGATGTCTCCTGTCCCCGTCAGGTATCAAGGTCCTGTGTGCTCCTGCCTCCAACTGAGTTTCCAAAAAATACTTCTAAAAGACACACACACACACACACACACACACACACACACACACACACACACACACACACACACACACACACACACCTTTCACTTCAAATGTCTGGGTAAACTGGAAAGCATGAACTTAAATGACATTGCAGATTTCACATGCAATTTGATGACAAACGATTAATTATCTCTCTCTTTCCAATCCCATATAAGCTTATCCATCTGCAGAAATTAGATGAAATTTTGTTTGATTAATGACTCTCATGTCAAGGTTTGTTATGGTAGAGTTGTAGGATAAATAATCAGACCTAAGATGTTGTTTGGTGTCCAATATGAACAGTAACTTCTGAGGTCCATGTGGAGTTTATTCTGGGGGCATAATGGTGTTTGCTCAGCTAGGATGCAGTTCAACAAATTTCATGCAGCAAATGGTTTGTGAAAAGTAAACACTAGACGCAGGACTGACTTGGGAGAGCTATGGCATTCAGGACTACTGTGTCTCAGGATATCAGTAGGATTAGGAACCAGTGTGCTGTGTATACTGTATGTAACCGGTGTATATGTCAATGAATGTAGAGCTCCACACCATGCTGGAAATGAATTCCACCAACCTAACCTTGGTCAATAAAAGGATCTTGTATTAAACATATAGTAGTAACATAAACCATCCTTGCTCACCATCATTGGCTCTCGATCCGGAGAGACATCAGATTTGAAATGTATTGAAATTATTGGATATCTACAGAGCGCAATGCTTTTATTTATAACTTTGGAAAGGTGTTTGTAACTGATTTTATTCACACATTGTGATGTTTGATTGCTGATGTTTGCTGAAGTTTGATTGATAAATCTTTATCCATATCTACAAATCATTTTGCATTTATTGAAATGAGGGAGTTCAAGGGGTGTTTGTGTGCGGATAGTAAATTATTTGTGCTTTGTGTTTTGTTTTTTTTACAGATATTGGAATACATTTGTGAGTTGTACTCTATATTTACGATAATAAAGGCACTCATCTATCTCCATACATGTGGCACAGCTATGGGGTGAGAGCATGCCTCTATATGGGTTTTTTCAAATGTCGCTGCTAGCTTTGCTACATTTTAGTCTTTGCTTCAAGTCAGGAGATCAGTTGTATCTTAGAGATATTGTCACATGTGTCTGACTAGTGTAACACAATAATGATTTAAGAATGTCAGAGCTTGTAACTCAAAGTTTTATTTACAAGGTTCTCAGTTCAAACCTCTGCCATGTTTTCAAAAGTTGTGCATCTGTTAAACTCCCACTCCCCAAACTGCGCATTGACTTTATAGCAAAGTTGACTCAGTGCCAAGAAATCTATCAGTATCCAATAACAAATTCCCAATGGCAACTACAGATTTGGCCATTGCGCCCAATGCCACCATTCTGTGAAGACCAATTATTTTCGCTGCCCTCTAACAGGACAAGAATACCATATTAAGGATGTTATCACATGCAATTCCACCAATGTGCTGTAATCTATATAATACCATGTCCATGTGGTCTCGCCTATATTGGCAAAACAACCGAGGATTCAACCGAGGACTCAAACAACAGGTATAAAAGCAGTATTATGAAAAAAAATCGCAACTACCACATAGTGCATTTTAATGACAAAGACCATTTCCGCTTCAACATTTTGCAGCATTGAGAAAATAAAACTTTCACCACAGGGTGTTAACATTGATGCACTCTTCAAGAAGAAGAGACACATTCAAAATGTTGGCACCACATGGTCTGAATGATGAACTGTTGCTCAACGTCATGTTATGAGTCTATATGAGAAATGTATTGCTTTACCATTGTTTTATTTATGAGAAATGTATTTATTTGCTGATGGTCTGTTGACTGAAACGTTGGTGTCTTTCCACATAAATGTGAAGTAGCAAGAAAGACAGTGTGTTTGAGCTTTTTCTTTATATAATTTGGGTAACACTTAACATGTAATTGCTCTTACATCTTTGTACCATAGTAACGTATGATTTGGTCATATAGGGGTGGTTTCCTGGACATAGATTACGCCTAATCCTAGACTAAATTGCACTTTGAAACTGGGCTAACTGAAATTTCTCAGACATGGTTTACCACTCGAAACCCTGGGCTGTCATTACTAACCGAAGTACCCAAAGTGAGGTCCGGAGATGTCCATTTGTTGACTTTAGTGTAACAGTGTAATCATTGAATTAGATCAATACCATGCAAAAAATAATGCACTGGTTGTGTTTAGTCAGGAATTATTAGAATACCATTTTTTTTATTTTAAAGAGCTACTTATTGAATATAACATATTAACAGCCGTATTTCAACCCGCGGTCAAATGTGGAGAGCATTACAGATTGAGAGTCGCTTCACTCTCTATGGCCTGCACTCCCTGTGCTGATATTTTGACAAAAAGAGGTGGAAAGCTCCCGGTTCCGTTTTTCAACTTGTGCAATCAACTTGTTTCCCAGATAAATTGATGTGAAGAAGTTGTCCATTGCTGTTGTCATAAACTCGCTAGACACACACACACACACACACACACACACACACACACACACACACACACACACACACACACACACACACACACACACACAGCAGGCCAAATTGTTTGCCTCATAAATTATCCACATCATTACGCACTGCCCACTGCCCACTTTTGGTATTGTTATCAACATCACTGACCATATGAATAGACCCACATACTGTAGCCTACATACACACACAGGAGGAGATATCATAGGATGCTAATTGAAAACAAGGTCAAAATAGACTCAGAGAAAAACTATATATGACATACGGGTGTGATGAAGGATACATGTGTCTTCTGAGGCTGGGTGCGTGCTGGCTTCTATTCACTGTAATCGCATATTGATTATGCAAATAACTGTGATTGTCTTTCTGTCTATGTGTGCGACCCATTACAGTTGAAATGGGAATGCTATTCATAACTGTAAGGTCACCATGATGAGGGTAAAGCTATGGTAAGGCTACCGTAAATAGACCTGCCGCTCTTGGTAGCAAGGGTTAATCGCACCTCAAGACGTCACTTGGAGATGTTTGCTATCAAAAAAGTGGTGTGGTAGTCATGAAAATGCTTCCGGATTTTTTTCTGTGTGATTTTAAAATTGTGACAACGTTATTATGTTAAAAACAGACATTTAGGAAAAGTCAGGGAAGGAGGTAGACATGGGTTTCACAACGGCAGAGTTATTTCATTTAAAAGTGCATTGCATGTGTGCTGTCTCGGGGGGTAGGGGTGCAGAAATTACTACATTCCAAACAGTTGATTGATGATTGATTGGCAAATAAAACATATATTTTTCATAAAGACGGCCTCAATTCTTCATTTACATTTTGGTGTGGTTGCGACCGCCGAATTCCTTAATTGCAATGAGAATTCGCAACTCAAGAAATCGCTTTAGGACTAGCAAAATTAGCCTTATCCATTTTCACCAACTGCCATCTTGTCGATAATGATAGATGATACACCGGTGAATGTCTATGGAAACTAAAAAGAGACACTACATTAGTCTGTTTAACATTGTGGCCATTGACGGATTCAACCATAGAAGTGCTCTTTTAACTAGATTGTCATAATAAAAAGGGTCTAAAATGACCACCATAGGAAATGAATGGGTAAGACTACACTCACTGGCCACTTTATTAGGTACACCTTGCTAGTACCGGGTTGGACCCCCTTTTGCCTTCAGAACTGCCTTAATTCTTTGTGGCATAGATTCAACAAGGTGCTGGAAACCTTTCTCAGAGATTTTGTCCATATTGACATGATAGCATCATTGCTGCAGATTTGTCGGCTGCACATCCATGATGCGAATCTCCTGTTCCACCACATCCCAAAGGTGCTCTATTGGATTGAGATGTGGTAACTGTGGAGGCCATTGGAGTACAGTGAACGCATTGTCATGTCCAAGAAACCAGTTTGAGATGATGTGAGCTTTGTGACATGGCGCGTTATCCTGCTGGAAGTAGCTATCAGAAGATGGGTACATTGTGGTCATAAAGGGATGGACATGGTCAGCAACAATACTCAGGTAGGCTGTGGCGTTTAAACAATGCTCAATTGGTACTAAGGGGCCCAAAGTCTGCCAAGAAAATATCCCTCACATAATTAGATATTTGCGTTAACAAGCAGTTGAACAGGTGTACCTAATAAAGTGGCCGGTGAGTGTATATTATGTTCATCCAGCAGATGGAAAACATCTCCATACACACACCCACTCACCCACACATCCACAACCACAAACCCCTCACCCCTCACACCTTCTAGACAAAACAATTTGGTGTTAGTTACGGGATCTCTTTCTCGTGCTTATGTGCCCATCCCCCACGTGAACCACACCTTCCAGACTAAACAATGTATCATATCATCTCACAGACCCCTTTTTTTTTACAATGAATGTTCATTTGGAAATAAATTTCCAGTGTCTGTTCTTTGTATATTCACTGCAGTTACTCAAGTTAACCACTAGCTGAAGACATTGTTTCACAGCTTAAAAAGGTGTTGACATAATGATTTATGGTTTTTGTGTTAATATAAGAGCAGTTAAAACAGACCCCTGTAATAAGGGGGGGAGCAACGAACACAGGAGAAAGGTTAATAAAATCACACCAATATAATGTTCAGAGAGGATACCATGGCAAAGGTTTCAGAATGAATGGAGCCCGATGATCATACTGTCAATACTAAATACGGCTACTAAATATCCAAGTAAGGGAAATGTGTACCTAAACATTGTCGGGTTAAATCAACTACAGCCAGGGCCGGTTTTAGCCTGCTATATTAGGGTAGGCTGGTAGAAATAATAGGTGGGCAACTTGGCCGGTAGTTAGCCCAGAGAAGTGGACAAGTAGCCTGAAGGTATATGTACAGTATATCAGTCATATATCATTTTTTTTTTTTTTTAAATTTCTAATAACATCAGTCTCCTGTTTCCCTTCGCAAAAATTCTAACAAACTCATCCATGTCTAAGTTATTTGTTATTGATTTTTCATGGGCCAAGATCATCAAATTCCTCTTTCTTTCATGTCACATGGTGCGACGATAGGGGGTTAGGACTTGTGACAGTGTGGAGAAGGAACTCTCACATGATGCTGAAGGCACACCAATTACCAGGGCTGTTACATACAACTTATGCAACACAGGAAAAGCTTCCTTATACTCCTGCAGGTGTTTACACACAGTGGACAGGTCTGTTTCATTTGGACATTTCTTGACCAACATTGGTTTTGCAACAAGAATTTCATTTTTCGGATTCATTCAGGGCCAGCAAGCACATGCAGAGGGTGCAACAAGGTGGAATCTAGAAATGCACTAGATTTGGGTACAAGACTGGATATGGCTGTCATTAGATTTACATTCTTCTTGGAAAATCTGTTTTCCATTTTTGAAATGGCCCTGTCAAGGATGTTGAGCAGGGATCTTTTCAGAGTCTGACAGGGGGTGATGGTGGGATCATCATAATCTGTATGACCCACAGCTGAGAGCACAACACTTTCACCAAAGTGTTTACTCAATGTTCTCCTTCTCTTTGGAGGATGTGAATCATCCCCAGCAGGTGCCCGAGAAAGCTCTGTCCAGCAATCATCTTTACAGATGTCTTTTAAGGACTCCAGTGATGCACCAACAACCTCACAAGCAGTGCACATATCCACAGATTGAGACTGTAGAATTGGTTCGCTGGTTCCAAGACACCAAGCACCTGCACTAGAAATTTGCCAATCTCAAAGAAATTAAGCTATGGTACATTTCTATAGAAATTAAAGATTCCTAATTCCACAGAGGAAAGGTTGAGGTAGAGAGGGAATAACACCAAGAAGGCCAGAGGTTGATTTGTGAGGGGACTGGAGTGAAGAGGTTCTTAGAGGTTACATGGGGGGAGCGAAGCTTGGAGAAAGCAGATGACCAGGGCATGAGAAAACAAGATATAGTAAATAAAGAGAGCAGGGGGATGTAAATAATAGTTGATTGTGAACATTCCAAGTGGACAGGACAAAGAAGCTAAGAGCAGATTATGGAAACCAGAAACACTTCTTTCGTGAGAAAACAGGATAAGGGAGAGAGGGATTTATTAAAACTCTAATAAACACTGCAGCTGGGTTTACAGTACCAGGCACTAGAATCACAGTGATAAATATATGAGCTCATCACCAATGTCAAGTAATGCGAGAACTATCTTTAGGAATGGGAGGGGAAACCAGGCCGTGACAAGGTATAGGAGCCGAATTATATTGGTGGATGCAGCCAGGAAGTATGAATGATTTCCATATGAGGGAGGAAACCTAAATTTGAAAGTATAAAATGGTGGACTGAAATATCAACGGAAACTCCTTTGCAAACTGGTTTCGGCTTTTATTACTTGTGAATAAAAGTCTCTGAAATAAAAAAAATGTCAAAGACTAGAGCTGATGGTTTATTCAAAGTATTTTAACTTGGAATTCCACCACATAATCTCTTAATTTGAATTAACAGGCCTGATGCCTCAGTGCACAAATCAACTGTGGCATCATCATCCTCTGAGATCTCTGACAGTATAGTGAGAAGACGTTCTTCATTTTCAACAATGTACCTTGTCACATTATTATGGCTTGTCCAGCGAATTTCAAGAAGTCTTTTGAGAGCATCAAACTTTTCTGACACATAGTAGTGACGGAAGAAGTTATACAGGGAACTAGAGAGGTCGAAAAGACTTTTGGCACATGGCTCACCCTGCATGGCATGCACAACCACTAAGTGTAACTGGTGGTTATAACAATGAATATATGGAATATATCTACCAAGCTTCTTTTGAAGCAATGCTTGCACACCACCTCGAACTCCTCTCATCACTGATGCACCATCATAACACTGGCTAACTATGTTGTCAGCACTGTAGCCAGCATCAGAAAGATGTCTCAATATTTCAGTGGACTCAGCATCAAGTTGATGCAAGTCAAGCAACCCAATCAGATGCTCCTCTGGCATGGAATTACATACAAACCGAATCATTATTGACAAATTATCAACATTACACCTGTCCCTAGTCCCATCACTTTTCATGCAAAACCCTGCAGAGTCAGCATGTGCGTACCTTTTCCTGACCTCTCCATGTTTACCAGTATTTCAATTATCTCATTTTGAATATCCTTAGATATTTGCATTTTTAGGTATACCCTAAGCAATAACAGCTAGCTTGTCGTCCTTCTCTAAGGTATATTGAAACAATTTCAAAAAAAGATCTGCAGCAATGTCATCAGCATGTGGTCAGCAGTGGTCACGCTTTAAGGTTTCTGTTGTTCCACAGAGCCCTAACTCGTTCACACAATGAACCATAATATTGGTTCTTTTCAAGCTGTGTTTTACCTACCACCATACATTCAATGGTTTCCCCTGTTGCCTCTCTGCATTTGTGCTCAGACTAGGTGGCTTCAGCATGTACATGACTGTGGCTGGATGCATGCTTCTGTAACCCCCTGTCATGCTCGAGTGCCGCTTTCCAGTTGTTAAAACCACACAAGGTAAAAACAACATCCCTCTCATTAGCAGTGACATATTTCCGACAGGGGAAACAGAAGCATGCATCCTGCAGAACAGAGTACTCCAGCCATGGTCATGTGCGGTACCAGGCAGAATTGAATGATCGTAATATAGCACCGAATGCACGCTTTGGGTAGCTAGCTAATATTGGCTGGGATGGTGCATCGCCATTCAAGTCGCTAACCGCGTGAGGTGGGGCTAAGGCGGCCGAGAGAGGGAACTGCTTTGGAGCAGTGCTTGTGGAGGGTACAGGGGCAGTGCTTGTGGAGGGTACAGGGGCAGTGCTTGTGGAGGGTACAGGGGCAGTGCTTGTGGTGGGTACAGGGGCAGTGCTTGTGGAGGGTACAGGAGCAGTAGCCGGAGCCTCTGATGTGCTAGCAGCAGCATCGCTCGAGGCAGAAGCAGCACTAGGCTTGCTTATAGGCTTAAAAAAACTATACATTGCACAGCAAGTGTTGGAAGTCGCTTTGGATAAAGTAAATGAATGGAATGAAATGAAATGGAATGTAGGTCAAACTATGAGCTTTCGCTAGCAGCATAGCATTCACAAACTGAGAGAATGGGTAAAGTTTCTAGAAAAGTCATATCTTTAAAAAGGTAGTAGTGTGGTATCTGTTAGTGTGTGGAACAATAGTAATCACTGATTGGTGCGGAACTATTCTCTGCTGCTGGGGGCGGGACTGGGTAGGGGTCTGGCAGACACAGATCATTCTCCTCAGTCTGTCCTTCTCCCTTCATCGAATAAATTTGAGTTGATGCAAATGGCCTGCTGATGGAAATTCGCTAGTTGCTTAATCTGGTGCAAAGCATCTCCTCTCTTTGAGATTACTGTTTTTGTACATGATCCCTGACAAAAATAAGCGTAATAAACAAAAACGTAACTAAAGTTAAACTAACATTTAGAACACTAATTTGTTCCTATCCGTACACGAGTTAGAGCAAGTTATGCAGTTGAGTGTGCGATTTCACAAGCAGTTGGACCGTGTGTGCTTTTATTTGCTTTGCCGTGCCCTGTGTGTGAGTTCATAGTTGTCATAGCAACACCCCTCCCCCTCGGCATGCTCCGCTGATGGGTCTGCTTCCGAGCTCTGTGTGTTTGTGCCTGAACACGAGGAGAAGAGGGGGTGGGCAGTGGGCGACTTTGGAGGTGGGCTGTAGGCTGCCCACCCAACCAGAAGTTAGAAACGGTACTGGTATTTTCTGTGCTTTGTCTTAACTTTTGATTGGGTGGGCAAAACGCACGTTTGGCACGTACAGCCATGGTAAGTGGAAAAATGGGAAAACAAAACAAGACATAGGGGGGGAGACCACTGCTGCATCCTGGCAGTGGTATACATTAATAGATTGCATCCTTGGCCATCATGCATCAATCAGACTAGGATGCATGGTTGGGGCAGCTTATCAGGGTGCAGTGGTGGTCTCCCTTCCCTCTAACCCTGAGCCAGAGACCAGCCTCTGCACTGATCTAAACTCGTCCCCAAGCTATTGCGCAAAGGCTCATTATTTGATTTCAATGAATCACACGGCTCTGAGGTGTCACTACGAATACGAACGTGTGGTGTGCAAACACTGGGGGGAAGTGCTGTGGGAGATGATTACCCAATAGCCTGGGTACCAGGTTACCTTGAAACTAACAAAGGACTTTGTTGTTTGAAAGTGCAGCCATTATTTCGTTTGGAAATGTCCAAGAAATACATAAATACATACATACAGTTGCTGAGCAAGTCACATTTCACATGAAACGAAACAAGTGCTTGACCCGCAGCTGTGCAAACTTAACAGTGCATAAACATTATTCTAGAAGTGACTTCAAACAGCAGTAACTAACGATGTAATGAGTTTTCATGGTTTTGTGAAATAAGTAGCAGTCCCAAGTCGCATGTTTTATTCTGTTCTTCTGCCCTGGATAGTTGCCTATATCCAGTCCCAATCCCACTATAACCTAACATCCTGACTCCTGTCTCAATGACATTTCCTCACTTTATTCTGTAACGCATAGGGGGCGTTATTCTTGTGCCTATTCATTCATGTCATTTCTCCTCGATTTCTCCTGCTGCTATTTCGCACTCTGTCCTGTGTAGCTATGAAAAGCTGCTTATTTTACAGATGAGAGCTAACGTTTAAATGTTGTCATAGTGTGTCTCATATTCATGATAAATGTATGAATTGAACTGTTGGCACACAATCTGCACATGTTACAAGGAGAGAAGCATACTATAGGTGGGAGATGACAGGAGGCAGACAGTTGAGTAACCTTTACCTTATACGGAATGGAGTTTGCTCAGCTGAAATAATGGGGGAGTGCAAACAATGCATATAAAATAGGACTGGGCAATATTTGGGGGCATTGGACAATATTTTTCTCAGGGTGTGTGGCATGAATCAGCAACAGGTTTTCAAAGGCCTTGGCAGTTAGCCCAGATGTGACATATTGAAAATTAGAGGTGTATATTTGGAGCGCAAGATTCAGCCTTGCGCAGTAGGTTCACATAGGCAACATTATGCCCCACTCTCTCTCTTCTCCTATGCAGCAGACCTGGGTTCAAGTAAAAATAGAAAAATACATTTCAGATACTTAGCTGTGCTTGATTAAGTTTGCCTGGCACAGTAGAATCAATGGAACGGTCTGAAAAGTGCAAACCCCGCCCCATTTGGCACTCCAAGCAGGCTCAAGCAAACACTGATTATTATAAATGCTTTTCAACCAAGGTCTGCTATAAAGTGCAGTGCCCTGCGTAAGTAATGGGAAGTTCAAAGGATTGTTGACCAAATACTAAACGTGTGCTTAATTTGGATATGTATGAAGATTTGAATCTTTCCCATTACTTTTGGTGCCCTGAAATAGGAGGACTATGTATAAAGTGTAATTTGTGATAGGTGAAACCAATGCTTCACTGTCCCATTACTTACAACACTCCTATTTACTGCTCTGCCTATATTGGTGCAATTTTTTTTATCAAAACAGTCTTTGCACATGGTTTTATTGATGTGCAGTGCTCTTTTGCGGAAGCAAATTGGGGTCTTCAGTTTGTGATTAGAGTGAACTTGTTGATTAAGCTAGGTTTAGTAGTTAGCTCAGCTCAGCTGAATTGAGCCCCAACCACCTATGAAGTCAAAAACAAATATTTTCAGGTATGCATTCTTTCCCCACTGTAATTGCTGTATGAAATGATAAGATTCAGATGACTTGATCACATAAGAAGTTATAAAAATGAAATAGTTTGGCTGTGAATGAAAACACACATTTATTGTCATACACAGTCCAATTGCTTAAATTGTTTGATACATCCACATGATATATTTAAACATGCAACAGAATGTAAAGAAAGTGAGACAAAGAAAACATTTGGACAACAGCTTCCATAAAGCAAGGTTCAAACTAAAGGCAGTAATAGCCATTCCAGTGGATTTTGTCACAGTGGCACAATTCCTTAGGGAAAACTCTGTCCTGTGTAGCTATGAAAAGCTGCTTATTTTACAGATGAGATCTAATGTTTAAATGTTTTCGTAGTTTGTCTCATATTCATGTTAAATGTATGAATTTAACTGTTAGCACACAATCTGCACATGTTACAAGGAGAGAAGCATACTGTAGGTGGGAGATGACAGGAGGCAGACAGGCCCCCAGAGCTCGTAGGCCCCCTGCGTTGTGGGGGCGTGTCGTATGGATTCTCTGGAACCATGGTTGAATCGATCATAACATCTCACAGGACATACCTGGTGGGAAAAGGTGTGACTTTTGTTCTCTGGAATCAGTTGAGTAAACTGTTGAGTTCTCAGAAATCTTTGGAACATTGCCTGGAATCTCAACCAATAGACCTGTCAGGGAGCTACAGTATAAAATCAGTGCTCTGCTCTACACTCCTCACCAGCGCACCCAGCACCCAGCACTCAGCACCCAGCACCCAGCACCCAGCCAGCCTACACTGCACCACAGAGGAACAACACCAATCCAGGTAAAGACACAGTACAGTACCTGTGCAATAAAAAACCACCAACATTTTCATATGTTCTGTTTTTATAAGAGTGTCTACCTTTTAGAGTGTTGTAGTACTTGGTTTTCTATTTGCATTTGTAGCATTTCTCTCTCCCAACCTTGTTAACTCCATCTCTCTCATTGCAGCAGACATGGGAGCAGCTGATTCACACAATTGGTCAACCACTGACAGTCATGATAGTATTGGCGTTGGTTCAGGTAGCATGGTCGGGGGCAACATTTCTATAACCAAAGGTGAGTAGAACGCTCCTACTCCAGAACGTGTTTAGCAGGAGAGAGACAGATATAGATATAGATATAGATATAGATATAGATATAGATATAGATATAGATATAGATATCAGATATAGATACACAGTGCATAACTAACTGTATATCAACCAAATGCAAACCTAGATAGGCTATTATTCTGAAAACAATTTACTATGAGGTCTTTTAGCTCTCTGAAGGTCTTAGGATTAGTAAGTATTAGGCTTTTGAAAAAAGCAAACAACATGCTTAGTGCTGAGTGTTGCCTATGTTGTCTGAAGTACAGTAGCCCAACAAAGCTATTGTAGCAGGACTCAAAACTGAGTGTGCTGGAAAACCCTGCCAGTGGTAGGTCAGATTTAGAGTTATGGTGCTCAGTGGAATTTCCTGTTTTTTTTTTGCTTTTGACAACTCTAAAGATCTGAATTTATATGTATATATATATATATATATATATATATATATATATATATATATATATATATATATATATATATATATATTTACAGACTAAGCCTTAATGTCAATAGCTTTCTGTGCTGTTACCCTGTCTGAGCCTGCCCCCATCTGAGATATTACCCATGTCTGTAATTGTATATTACTGCTTACCTGTAGGCCTACCCTTGTTGAATATGTACTGATGTGTCCCCTGTTTTCAATGCAGTGTTTTTAAACCTAAAGCGAATTTGTCTTCCGTCAAACAATAAACCCCCCCCCCCTGTAAAAAAAATTAAAAAGTCACTCCACTACAACAGCGTCTGCCTCATGCATGTTGTCAGTTCAATACTTTCTTTAGAGAAGATCATATTGACCAGTTTTCTCTCAGCACTGTGCAATGACTCTCATTTCCTCTTGTGTGCTTTCTTTCTTTCTTTCAGCTGCACCGGTGCGCTGTGCTGCACCTGCACCTGCACCCAATGTCCATGTGGCCAACGCCACATGCAGCATAGTGCATCTCTTCTACAAGGGAGAGAAGATGGCTGTCTGTCACCTCATCCAGGGGACAGCCCTCAAACATGGCGAGGCAGCAGGCTCCATCCTCATCCAGCCCGGCGACTACATCGAATGCCCCATCTTTGAGGACCTGTACGTCACAGGTTTCAATGTGAGTGCCCACCAACCGTTCTGCTGCCCTGACCAGTGCCCTCTGTTCGACAACTTCCTGGCAGAGAATGCTCAGGGTGTGCACAAGTCTTGCATCATCACCGCCTGCGGGGGGGTGAAGTTCGCCAAGACCGGAGAGATCTGGGTGGATGAGGCAGGGGAAGACTACGCCCCCCAACAGTGATGCCACCAGAGGACCCTCCTATAGGCTAACACACCTCTTATGTCACAGACTAAACCTGATCCTTTAAATCACAGTTCAATAAAAAGTGCTCCTCTTGCCGTCTGTAGTATGAAAGATGTTTCTCAGGGTGTATGGCATAAATCAGCAATGTAATCAAACTGCTTATTTCTTGAATAATAAATATATATATATATATATATACATGTTTTGTGTGTGTATGTGTGTGTGTGTGTGTGTGTGTGTGTGTGTTTGAGCAAACTGATTTCACACAAAATGTTTCAATTTGTTCTAAATCTAAGCAACCTGCCCTACAGTGAGTAGGCTGGCCTACAGACATCAGTTTTTCAAAGGCCTTGAGCAGTTAGCCCAGATGTGACATACTGAAAATTAGAAATGTATATTTGGAGTGCAAGATTCAGCCTTGCGCAGAAGGTTCACATAGGCTACATTATGCCCCACTCTCTCTCTTCTCCTATGCAGCAGACCTGGGTTCAAGTAAAATTAGAAAAATACATTTCAGATACTTAGCTGTGCTTGATTAAGTTTGCCTGGCACAGTAGAATTAATGGAACAGTCTTAAAAGTGCAAACCCCGCCCCATTTGGCACTCCAGGAAGGCTCAAGCAAACGCTGAAAGTATTTGAGATTATTTAAAATACTTTTCAACCGAGGTCTTCAATGAAGTGCAGTGCCCTGCGTAAATAATGGGAAGTTCAAAAGATTGTTGACCAAATACTAAACATGAGTGCTTAATTTGGACATTATATGAATCTTTCCCATTACTTTTGGTGCCCTGAAATAGGAGGACTATGTATAAAAAGTGTAAATTCTGATTGGTGAAACCTATACTTAACTGTCTTACTTACACAGGCCATTGTAGCTTCATTGTAACACACGTGGGGCTCTATTTTCAGCTGGCACTGATAAAAAACGTACCGTCCAACAAAACACAAAGATTTTAATGTTTTTTTTGTCAAGCTCAGTTGAATTGAGTCCTGACTACCTATGAAGCCAGAGACAAACACCTTCGTAGCAGAATGCGTTCATTCCTGTGCTTTTTCCAACGTATGGAATGATATGGTTTAAAGGACTGCTTGGTAAAATTGCCAGGCTACAGAATTTCATAATGCAAGGATATACACTAGGTCAACTTCCATATATTTTGTAGAGGATACACTGGTGGTATGCAGGATTATCCCTGACAACTGCTGTGGCCTTTATGATCAAATAAGTGTATGTTTTCGCTTAGTGGTAATGATTGAACAATGGATAATTGCCAACCGTCTGAACACTCCCATTTACTGCTCCGCCTATATTGGTGCAAAGTTTGTGTTGATTATGGCAGACGCACTTTGCGGTGGCACCAAATTATCAAAATGGTATTTGCACATGGTTTTTGTGAAAGCAAATTGGGGTCTTCAGTTTGTGATTAGAGTGAACTTGTTGATTAAGCCAGGTTTAGTTAGCTCAGCTCAGTTGAATTGAGCCCCAACCACCTATGAAGTCAAAGACAAATATTTTCAAGTATGCATTCTTTCCCCACTGTAATTACTGTATGAAATGATAAGGACTTGATCACATAAGAAGTTATAAACATGGAAATAGTTTGGCTGTGAATGAAAACACACATTTATTGTCATACACAGTCCAATTGCTTAAATCGTTTGATACATCCACATGATATATTTAAACATGCAACAGAATGTAAAGAAAGTCAGACAAAGAAAACATTTGGACAACAGCTTCCCTAAAGCAAGGTTCAAACTAAAGGCAGTCATAGCCATTCCGGTGGATTTTGTCATAGTGGCACAATTCCTTAGAGAAAACTCTGTCCTGTGTAGCTATGAAAAGCTGGTTATTTTACAGATGAGAGCTAATGTTTAAATGTTTTCGTAGTGTGTCTCATATTCACGTTAAATGTATAAATTGAACTGTTGGCACACAATCTGCACATGTTACAAGGAGAGAAGCATACTGTAGGTGGGAGATGACAGGAGGCAGACAGGCCCCCAGAGCTCGTAGGCCCCCTGCGTTGTGGGGGCGTGTCGTATGGATTCTCTGGAACCATGGTTGAATCGATCATAACATCTCACAGGACATACCTGGTGGGAAAAGGTGTGACTTTTGTTCTCTGGAATCAGTTGAGTAAACTGTTGAGTTCTCAGAAATCTTTGGAACATTGCCTGGAATCTCAACCAATAGACCTGTCAGGGAGCTACAGTATAAAATCAGTGCTCTGCTCTACACTCCTCACCAGCGCACCCAGCACCCAGCACTCAGCACCCAGCACCCAGCACCCAGCCAGCCTACACTGCACCACAGAGGAACAACACCAATCCAGGTAAAGACACAGTACAGTACCTGTGCAATAAAAAACCACCAACATTTTCATATGTTCTGTTTTTATAAGAGTGTCTACCTTTTAGTGTGTTGTAGTACTTGGTTTTCTATTTGCATTTGTAGCATTTCTCTCTCCCAACCTTGTTAACTCCATCTCTCTCATTGCAGCAGACATGGGAGCAGCTGATTCACACAATTGGTCAACCACTGACAGTCATGATAGTATTGGCGTTGGTTCAGGTAGCATGGTCGGGGGCAACATTTCTATAACCAAAGGTGAGTAGAACGCTCCTACTCCAGAACGTGTTTAGCAGGAGAGAGACAGATATAGATATAGATATAGATATAGATATAGATATAGATATAGATATCAGATATAGATACACAGTGCATAACTAACTGTATATCAACCAAATGCAAACCTAGATAGGCTATTATTCTGAAAACAATTTACTATGAGGTCTTTTAGCTCTCTGAAGGTCTTAGGATTAGTAAGTATTAGGCTTTTGAAAAAAGCAAACAACATGCTTAGTGCTGAGTGTTGCCTATGTTGTCTGAAGTACAGTAGCCCAACAAAGCTATTGTAGCAGGACTCAAAACTGAGTGTGCTGGAAAACCCTGCCAGTGGTAGGTCAGATTTAGAGTTATGGTGCTCAGTGGAATTTCCTGTTTTTTTTTTGCTTTTGACAACTCTAAAGATCTGAATTTATATGTATATATATATATATATATATATATATATATATATATATATATTTACAGACTAAGCCTTAATGTCAATAGCTTTCTGTGCTGTTACCCTGTCTGAGCCTGCCCCCATCTGAGATATTACCCATGTCTGTAATTGTATATTACTGCTTACCTGTAGGCCTACCCTTGTTGAATATGTACTGATGTGTCCCCTGTTTTCAATGCAGTGTTTTTAAACCTAAAGCGAATTTGTCTTCCGTCAAACAATAAACCCCCCCCCCCTGTAAAAAAAATTAAAAAGTCACTCCACTACAACAGCGTCTGCCTCATGCATGTTGTCAGTTCAATACTTTCTTTAGAGAAGATCATATTGACCAGTTTTCTCTCAGCACTGTGCAATGACTCTCATTTCCTCTTGTGTGCTTTCTTTCTTTCTTTCAGCTGCACCGGTGCGCTGTGCTGCACCTGCACCTGCACCCAATGTCCATGTGGCCAACGCCACATGCAGCATAGTGCATCTCTTCTACAAGGGAGAGAAGATGGCTGTCTGTCACCTCATCCAGGGGACAGCCCTCAAACATGGCGAGGCAGCAGGCTCCATCCTCATCCAGCCCGGCGACTACATCGAATGCCCCATCTTTGAGGACCTGTACGTCACAGGTTTCAATGTGAGTGCCCACCAACCGTTCTGCTGCCCTGACCAGTGCCCTCTGTTCGACAACTTCCTGGCAGAGAATGCTCAGGGTGTGCACAAGTCTTGCATCATCACCGCCTGCGGGGGGGTGAAGTTCGCCAAGACCGGAGAGATCTGGGTGGATGAGGCAGGGGAAGACTACGCCCCCCAACAGTGATGCCACCAGAGGACCCTCCTATAGGCTAACACACCTCTTATGTCACAGACTAAACCTGATCCTTTAAATCACAGTTCAATAAAAAGTGCTCCTCTTGCCGTCTGTAGTATGAAAGATGTTTCTCAGGGTGTATGGCATAAATCAGCAATGTAATCAAACTGCTTATTTCTTGAATAATAAATATATATATATATATATATACATGTTTTGTGTGTGTATGTGTGTGTGTGTGTGTGTGTGTGTGTGTGTTTGAGCAAACTGATTTCACACAAAATGTTTCAATTTGTTCTAAATCTAAGCAACCTGCCCTACAGTGAGTAGGCTGGCCTACAGACATCAGTTTTTCAAAGGCCTTGAGCAGTTAGCCCAGATGTGACATACTGAAAATTAGAAATGTATATTTGGAGTGCAAGATTCAGCCTTGCGCAGAAGGTTCACATAGGCTACATTATGCCCCACTCTCTCTCTTCTCCTATGCAGCAGACCTGGGTTCAAGTAAAATTAGAAAAATACATTTCAGATACTTAGCTGTGCTTGATTAAGTTTGCCTGGCACAGTAGAATTAATGGAACAGTCTTAAAAGTGCAAACCCCGCCCCATTTGGCACTCCAGGAAGGCTCAAGCAAACGCTGAAAGTATTTGAGATTATTTAAAATACTTTTCAACCGAGGTCTTCAATGAAGTGCAGTGCCCTGCGTAAATAATGGGAAGTTCAAAAGATTGTTGACCAAATACTAAACATGAGTGCTTAATTTGGACATTATATGAATCTTTCCCATTACTTTTGGTGCCCTGAAATAGGAGGACTATGTATAAAAAGTGTAAATTCTGATTGGTGAAACCTATACTTCACTGTCTTACTTACACAGGCCATTGTAGCTTCATTGTAACACACGTGGGGCTCTATTTTCAGCTGGCACTGATAAAAAACGTACCGTCCAACAAAACACAAAGATTTTAATGTTTTTTTTGTCAAGCTCAGTTGAATTGAGTCCTGACTACCTATGAAGCCAGAGACAAACACCTTCGTAGCAGAATGCGTTCATTCCTGTGCTTTTTCCAACGTATGGAATGATATGGTTTAAAGGACTGCTTGGTAAAATTGCCAGGCTACAGAATTTCATAATGCAAGGATATACACTAGGCCAACTTCCATATATTTTGTAGAGGATACACTGGTGGTATGCAGGATTATCCCTGACAACTGCTGTGGCCTTTATGATCAAATAAGTGTATGTTTTCGCTTAGTGGTAATGATTGAACAATGGATAATTGCCAACCGTCTGAACACTCCCATTTACTGCTCCGCCTATATTGGTGCAAAGTTTGTGTTGATTATGGCAGACGCACTTTGCGGTGGCACCAAATTATCAAAATGGTATTTGCACATGGTTTTTGTGAAAGCAAATTGGGGTCTTCAGTTTGTGATTAGAGTGAACTTGTTGATTAAGCCAGGTTTAGTTAGCTCAGCTCAGTTGAATTGAGCCCCAACCACCTATGAAGTCAAAGACAAATATTTTCAAGTATGCATTCTTTCCCCACTGTAATTACTGTATGAAATGATAAGGACTTGATCACATAAGAAGTTATAAACATGGAAATAGTTTGGCTGTGAATGAAAACACACATTTATTGTCATACACAGTCCAATTGCTTAAATCGTTTGATACATCCACATGATATATTTAAACATGCAACAGAATGTAAAGAAAGTCAGACAAAGAAAACATTTGGACAACAGCTTCCCTAAAGCAAGGTTCAAACTAAAGGCAGTCATAGCCATTCCGGTGGATTTTGTCATAGTGGCACAATTCCTTAGAGAAAACTCTGTCCTGTGTAGCTATGAAAAGCTGGTTATTTTACAGATGAGAGCTAATGTTTAAATGTTTTCGTAGTGTGTCTCATATTCACGTTAAATGTATAAATTGAACTGTTGGCACACAATCTGCACATGTTACAAGGAGAGAAGCATACTGTAGGTGGGAGATGACAGGAGGCAGACAGGCCCCCAGAGCTCGTAGGCCCCCTGCGTTGTGGGGGCGTGTCGTATGGATTCTCTGGAACCATGGTTGAATCGATCATAACATCTCACAGGACATACCTGGTGGGAAAAGGTGTGACTTTTGTTCTCTGGAATCAGTTGAGTAAACTGTTGAGTTCTCAGAAATCTTTGGAACATTGCCTGGAATCTCAACCAATAGACCTGTCAGGGAGCTACAGTATAAAATCAGTGCTCTGCTCTACACTCCTCACCAGCGCACCCAGCACCCAGCACCCAGCACCCAGCACCCAGCACCCAGCACCCAGCACCCAGCACCCAGCACCCAGCACCCAGCACCCAGCACCCAGCCAGCCTACACTGCACCACAGAGGAACAACACCAATCCAGGTAAAGACACAGTACAGTACCTGTGCAATAAAAAACCACCAACATTTTCATATGTTCTGTTTTTATAAGTGTGTCTACCTTTTAGAGTGTTGTAGTACTTGGTTTTCTATTTGCATTTGTAGCATTTCTCTCTCCCAACCTTGTTAACTCCATCTCTCTCATTGCAGCAGACATGGGAGCAAGTGATTCACACAATATTTCAACCACTGACAGTCATGATAGTATTGGCGTTGGTCCATGTAGCATGATCGGGGGCAACATTTCTATAAACAAAGGTGAGTAGAACGCTCCTACTCCAGAACGTGTTCAGCAGGAGAGGGACTTGTATCAGATATAGATATAGATTCAGATATCAGATATAGATACACAGTGCATAACTAACTGTATATCAACCAAATGCAAACCTAGATAGGCTATTATTCTGAAAACAATTCACTATAAGGTCTTTTAGCTGTCTGAAGGTCTTAGGATTAGTAAGTATTAGACGAAAAAAGCAAACAACATGCCCAGTGCTGAGTGTTGCCTATGTTGTCTGAAGTACAGTAGCCCAACAAAGTTATTGTAGCAGGACTCAAAACAGAGTGTGCTGGAAAACCCTGCCAGTGGTAGGTCAGATTTAAAGTTATGGTGCTCAGTGGAATTTCCTGTTTTTTTTTAGCTTTAGACAACTCTAAAGATCTGACTTTATATGTATATATATATATATATATATATATATATATATTTACAGACTATAGCAATAGCTTTCTGTGCTGTTACCCTGTCTGAGCCTGCCCCCATCTGAGATATTACCCTTGTCTGTAATTGTATATTACTGCTTACCTGTAGGCCTACCCTTGTTGAATATGTACTGATGTGTCCCCTGTTTTCAATGCAGTGTTTTTGAACCTAAAGCGAATTTGTCTTCCGTCAAACAATAAGAACCACCCCCCCCCCCCCCCCCCGTAAAAAAGTCACTCCACTACAACAGCGTCTGCCTCATTCATGTTGTCAGTTCAATACTTTCTTTAGAGAAGATCATATTGACCAGGTTTCTCTCAGCACTGTGCAATGACTCTCATTTCCTCTTGTGTGCTTTCTTTCTTTCTTTCTTTCTTTCAGCTTTACAGGTGTGCAGCTCTGCACCTGCACCTGCACCCAATGTCCATGTGGCCAACGCCACATGCAGCATAGTGCATCTCTTCTACAAGGGAGAGAAGATGGCTGTCTGTCACCTCATCCAGGGGACAGCCCTCAAACATGGCGAGGCAGCAGGCTCCATCCTCATCCAGCCCGGTGACTACATCGAATGCCCCATCTTTGAGGACCTGTACGTCACAGGTTTCAATGTGAGTGCCCACCAACCGTTCTGCTGCCCTGACCAGTGCCCTCTGTTCGACAACTTCCTGGCAGAGAATGCTCAGGGTGTGCACAAGTCTTGCATCATCACCGCCTGCGGGGGGGTGAAGTTCGCCAAGACCGGAGAGATCTGGGTGGATGAGGCAGGGGAAGACCACGCCCCCCAACAGTGATGCCACCAAAGGACCCTCCTATAGGCTAACACACCTCTTATGTCACAGACTAAACCTGATCAATTAAATCACAGTTCAATAAAAAGTGCTCCTCTTGCCTTCTGTAGTATGACAGATTCTTCTCAGGGTGTGTGGCATAAATCAGCAATGTAATCAAGCTTATTTCTTGACTAATAAATGTATATATATATATATATATATATATATATATATATATATATATATATACATGTTTTTTGTGTGTGTCTGTGTGTGTGTGTGTGTGTGTGTGTATGTGTGTGTGTTTGTGTGTGCGTGTGTGTGTGTTTGAGTAAACTGATTTCACAAAAAAATATTTCAATTTGTTTTAATCCTAAGCACCTTGCCCTACAGTGAGTAGGCTGGCCTACAGACATCAGGTTTTCAATGGCCTTGAATAGTTAGCTCAGACATAACATATTGAAAATTAGAGGTGTATATTTGGAGTGCAAGATTCAACCTTGCACAGTAGGTTCACATAGGCTACATTATGCCCCACTCTCTCTCTTCTCCTATGCAGCAGACCTGGGTTCAAATAAAATTAGAAAAATACTTTTCAGATACTTAGCTGTGCTTGATTAAGTTTGCCTGGCACAGTAGAATCAATGGAACGGTCTTAAAAGTGCAAACCCCGCCCCATTTGGCACTCCAGGAATGCTCAAGCAAACGCTGAAAGTATTTGAGATTATTTAAAATACTTTTCAACCAAGGTCTGCAATGAAGTGCCGTGCCCTCCGTAAGAAATGGGAAGTTCAAAGAATCGTTGACCAAATACTAAACATGAGTGCTTAATTTGGACATTATATGAATCTTTCCCATTACTTTTGGTGCCCTGAAATAGGAGGACTATGTATAAAAAGTGTAATTTCTGATTGGTGAAACCTATGCTTCACTGTCTTACTTACACAGGCCACTGTAGCTTCAGTGTAACACACGTAGAACTCTATTTTCAGCCGGCGCTGATAAAAAACGTACTGTCCGACAAAACACAAAGATTTTAATGGTTTTTTTGCCAAGCTCAGTTTAATTGAGTCCTGACTACCTATGAAGCCAGAAACAAACACCTTCGTAGCAGAATGCGTTCATTCCTGTGCTTTTTCCAACGTATGGAATGATATGGTTTAAAGGACTGCTTGGTAAAATTGCCAGGCTACAGAATTTCATAATGCAAAGATATACACTAGGCCTACTTCCGTATATTTTGTAGAGGATGCACTGGTGGTATGCAGGATTATCCCTGACAACTGCTGTGCCCTTTATGATCAAATAAGTGTATGTTTTCGCCTATTGGTAATGATTGAACAATGGATAATTGTCCCTATCCCCTTGCCAACCGTCTGAACACTCCCATTTACTGCCCTGCCTATATTGGTGCAAATTTTGTGTTGATTATGGCAGACGCACTTTGCGGTGGCACCAAATTATCAAAATGGTATTTGCACATGGTTTTTGTGAAAGCAAATTGGGGTCTTCAGTTTGTGATTAGAGTGAACTTGTTGATTAAGCCAGGTTTAGTTAGCTCAGCTCAGTTGAATTGAGCCCCAACCACCTATGAAGTCAAAGACAAATATTTTCAAGTATGCATTCTTTCCCCACTGTAATTACTGTATGAAATGATAAGGACTTGATCACATAAGAAGTTATAAACATGGAAATAGTTTGGCTGTGAATGAAAACACACATTTATTGTCATACACAGTCCAATTGCTTAAATCGTTTGATACATCCACATGATATATTTAAACATGCAACAGAATGTAAAGAAAGTCAGACAAAGAAAACATTTGGACAACAGCTTCCCTAAAGCAAGGTTCAAACTAAAGGCAGTCATAGCCATTCCGGTGGATTTTGTCATAGTGGCACAATTCCTTAGAGAAAACTCTGTCCTGTGTAGCTATGAAAAGCTGGTTATTTTACAGATGAGAGCTAATGTTTAAATGTTTTCGTAGTGTGTCTCATATTCACGTTAAATGTATAAATTGAACTGTTGGCACACAATCTGCACATGTTACAAGGAGAGAAGCATACTGTAGGTGGGAGATGACAGGAGGCAGACAGGCCCCCAGAGCTCGTAGGCCCCCTGCGTTGTGGGGGCGTGTCGTATGGATTCTCTGGAACCATGGTTGAATCGATCATAACATCTCACAGGACATACCTGGTGGGAAAAGGTGTGACTTTTGTTCTCTGGAATCAGTTGAGTAAACTGTTGAGTTCTCAGAAATCTTTGGAACATTGCCTGGAATCTCAACCAATAGACCTGTCAGGGAGCTACAGTATAAAATCAGTGCTCTGCTCTACACTCCTCACCAGCGCACCCAGCACCCAGCACCCAGCACCCAGCACCCAGCACCCAGCACCCAGCCAGCCTACACTGCACCACAGAGGAACAACACCAATCCAGGTAAAGACACAGTACAGTACCTGTGCAATAAAAAACCACCAACATTTTCATATGTTCTGTTTTTATAAGTGTGTCTACCTTTTAGAGTGTTGTAGTACTTGGTTTTCTATTTGCATTTGTAGCATTTCTCTCTCCCAACCTTGTTAACTCCATCTCTCTCATTGCAGCAGACATGGGAGCAAGTGATTCACACAATATTTCAACCACTGACAGTCATGATAGTATTGGCGTTGGTCCATGTAGCATGATCGGGGGCAACATTTCTATAAACAAAGGTGAGTAGAACGCTCCTACTCCAGAACGTGTTCAGCAGGAGAGGGACTTGTATCAGATATAGATATAGATTCAGATATCAGATATAGATACACAGTGCATAACTAACTGTATATCAACCAAATGCAAACCTAGATAGGCTATTATTCTGAAAACAATTCACTATAAGGTCTTTTAGCTGTCTGAAGGTCTTAGGATTAGTAAGTATTAGACGAAAAAAGCAAACAACATGCCCAGTGCTGAGTGTTGCCTATGTTGTCTGAAGTACAGTAGCCCAACAAAGTTATTGTAGCAGGACTCAAAACAGAGTGTGCTGGAAAACCCTGCCAGTGGTAGGTCAGATTTAAAGTTATGGTGCTCAGTGGAATTTCCTGTTTTTTTTTAGCTTTAGACAACTCTAAAGATCTGACTTTATATGTATATATATATATATATATATATATATATATATTTACAGACTATAGCAATAGCTTTCTGTGCTGTTACCCTGTCTGAGCCTGCCCCCATCTGAGATATTACCCTTGTCTGTAATTGTATATTACTGCTTACCTGTAGGCCTACCCTTGTTGAATATGTACTGATGTGTCCCCTGTTTTCAATGCAGTGTTTTTGAACCTAAAGCGAATTTGTCTTCCGTCAAACAATAAGAACCACCCCCCCCCCCCCCCCCCCCGTAAAAAAGTCACTCCACTACAACAGCGTCTGCCTCATTCATGTTGTCAGTTCAATACTTTCTTTAGAGAAGATCATATTGACCAGGTTTCTCTCAGCACTGTGCAATGACTCTCATTTCCTCTTGTGTGCTTTCTTTCTTTCTTTCTTTCTTTCAGCTTTACAGGTGTGCAGCTCTGCACCTGCACCTGCACCCAATGTCCATGTGGCCAACGCCACATGCAGCATAGTGCATCTCTTCTACAAGGGAGAGAAGATGGCTGTCTGTCACCTCATCCAGGGGACAGCCCTCAAACATGGCGAGGCAGCAGGCTCCATCCTCATCCAGCCCGGTGACTACATCGAATGCCCCATCTTTGAGGACCTGTACGTCACAGGTTTCAATGTGAGTGCCCACCAACCGTTCTGCTGCCCTGACCAGTGCCCTCTGTTCGACAACTTCCTGGCAGAGAATGCTCAGGGTGTGCACAAGTCTTGCATCATCACCGCCTGCGGGGGGGTGAAGTTCGCCAAGACCGGAGAGATCTGGGTGGATGAGGCAGGGGAAGACCACGCCCCCCAACAGTGATGCCACCAAAGGACCCTCCTATAGGCTAACACACCTCTTATGTCACAGACTAAACCTGATCAATTAAATCACAGTTCAATAAAAAGTGCTCCTCTTGCCTTCTGTAGTATGACAGATTCTTCTCAGGGTGTGTGGCATAAATCAGCAATGTAATCAAGCTTATTTCTTGACTAATAAATGTATATATATATATATATATATATATATATATATATATATATATATATATACATGTTTTTTGTGTGTGTCTGTGTGTGTGTGTGTGTGTGTGTGTGTATGTGTGTGTGTTTGTGTGTGCGTGTGTGTGTGTTTGAGTAAACTGATTTCACAAAAAAATATTTCAATTTGTTTTAATCCTAAGCACCTTGCCCTACAGTGAGTAGGCTGGCCTACAGACATCAGGTTTTCAATGGCCTTGAATAGTTAGCTCAGACATAACATATTGAAAATTAGAGGTGTATATTTGGAGTGCAAGATTCAACCTTGCACAGTAGGTTCACATAGGCTACATTATGCCCCACTCTCTCTCTTCTCCTATGCAGCAGACCTGGGTTCAAATAAAATTAGAAAAATACTTTTCAGATACTTAGCTGTGCTTGATTAAGTTTGCCTGGCACAGTAGAATCAATGGAACGGTCTTAAAAGTGCAAACCCCGCCCCATTTGGCACTCCAGGAATGCTCAAGCAAACGCTGAAAGTATTTGAGATTATTTAAAATACTTTTCAACCAAGGTCTGCAATGAAGTGCCGTGCCCTCCGTAAGAAATGGGAAGTTCAAAGAATCGTTGACCAAATACTAAACATGAGTGCTTAATTTGGACATTATATGAATCTTTCCCATTACTTTTGGTGCCCTGAAATAGGAGGACTATGTATAAAAAGTGTAATTTCTGATTGGTGAAACCTATGCTTCACTGTCTTACTTACACAGGCCACTGTAGCTTCAGTGTAACACACGTAGAACTCTATTTTCAGCCGGCGCTGATAAAAAACGTACTGTCCGACAAAACACAAAGATTTTAATGGTTTTTTTGCCAAGCTCAGTTTAATTGAGTCCTGACTACCTATGAAGCCAGAAACAAACACCTTCGTAGCAGAATGCGTTCATTCCTGTGCTTTTTCCAACGTATGGAATGATATGGTTTAAAGGACTGCTTGGTAAAATTGCCAGGCTACAGAATTTCATAATGCAAAGATATACACTAGGCCTACTTCCATATATTTTGTAGAGGATGCACTGGTGGTATGCAGGATTATCCCTGACAACTGCTGTGCCCTTTATGATCAAATAAGTGTATGTTTTCGCCTATTGGTAATGATTGAACAATGGATAATTGTCCCTATCCCCTTGCCAACCGTCTGAACACTCCCATTTACTGCCCTGCCTATATTGGTGCAAATTTTGTGTTGATTATGGCAGACGCACTTTGCGGTGGCACCAAATTATCAAAATGGTATTTGCACATGGTTTTTGTGAAAGCAAATTGGGGTCTTCAGTTTGTGATTAGAGTGAACTTGTTGATTAAGCCAGGTTTAGTTAGCTCAGCTCAGTTGAATTGAGCCCCAACCACCTATGAAGTCAAAGACAAATATTTTCAAGTATGCATTCTTTCCCCACTGTAATTACTGTATGAAATGATAAGGACTTGATCACATAAGAAGTTATAAACATGGATATATAATTAATTTGGCTGTAAATGAAAACACACATTTATTGTCATACACAGTACTATTGCTTAAATTGTTTGGTACATCCACATGATATATTTAAGCATGCAACAGAATGTAACGAAAATGAGACAAAGAAAACGTTTGCACAACACCTTCCCTAAAGCAAGGTTCAAACTAGAGGCAGTCATAGCCATTCCGGTGGATTTCGTCACAGTGGCACAATTCCTTAGAGAAAACAGTTTCAGTAGATGTTTCATGAGTTTTGAAGAATTGGAATAAAAACACTGAAGGATGGAGAATCGACTGGGCAGGTTAAGAATAAAGACATACATTTATTCCCCTGCACAACTTGAAATGGTTATGGACATGATAAAGCGGACTCTTCACAAGTGGTCACATGACCAACTAACACATGTTATAATTATGTTATATCTGACTCCAAAGTATATTTTATGGTTAATAAAGATTGATAATGATTTGCTTATCCCTGTGTCAGAGACACCTGATCATATTGGATCCTAGATTCCATTAAGAATACCCAATATGTTACCACCATGCTCTCAAGTTACAACGGATCGTGAGAGTTTACGTTTGGTCCAATAACTACAGCCCATGATTTGACTCTACGTGTTGTGTGGTGGATGTCTAGGATTTACCACTCTATACTTCAGCTCTTTGGAGGTGAGATTCAAGAAACAAAGTCCCGAGTAGCCACAATATTTGAGTCTGGTATTTATTATTGCTTGCAAACAAGAGAAAAGAGCCTAACAGCAGCCCAGCATAAAATCCGGGGGTCTGTCTTGCGCAAGTCTGAAGAGGCGGTTATCAGGGTTGTTTTACATCTACATTTACATTCATGGCATTTAGCAGACACCTTTATCCAAAGCGACGTACAACAAATGCATTTGTTTAAATAAGTGAGTCAACTATCCAACAGTCATCATAAGACAAAATAAACAATGCTCACACCAGGGGCCGTTGGCAGCCGTAATGCCAGTAGGCTAGTTTTCTTTTCTTTTTTTTTAAATATATATATATATTTTATTAGCAGGAGAGAACTAGTACAAGGGGGTAACAGGGGAGAAGAGGTCTCGGGGTTAAGCTTAGTTTAGGGTGGGTAGTGAGGGTGAAGCGGTCTTTTGGAGGGACTGTTTAGATGTAGCTTGAAGAAATGGGTTTTCAATCTACGGCGGAAGATCGTAAGTGACTCTGCAGTCCTGACCGTTTTGGGAAGCTCATTCCACCAGCGGGGCGCCAGGACAGTGAAAAGCCGTGACCGAGTAGCGCGGCGGTGTCAGGCGGGCAGCCGAGGTGGAGGAGCGGAGTGATCTTGTAAGGGTTTGGGGGCTAACCATTGCTTGCAAGTAGGGAGGGGCTGTTCCCTTTGCCGCCCGGTAGGCAAGCACCAGGGTCTTGAATTTGATGCGAGCTGCTACCGGGAGCCAGTGGAGGGTGCGGAGGAGGGGCGTGACATGGGAGAATTTGGGGAGATTGAACACCAGACGAGCGGCAGCGTTCTGGATGAGCTGCAGAGGCCTGATGGAGGAGGCGGGGAGTCCAGCCAAGAGTGCATTGCAGTTGTCAAGGCGAGAGATTACAAGTGCTTGGACCAAAATTTGTGCTGCTTCTCTGGTGAGGAATGGACGTATCCTTCTGATGTTGTAGAGGAAAAATCTACAGGAGCGTGCTGTCACTGTGATGTTCTCCACACAGGATAAGCGGTTGTCGAGGATCACCCCAAGGTTCTTGGCTGTATGGGAGGAGGTCACAGTAGAGTTTTCTACTGTGATGGAGAAGTCTTGGAGAGGGCAGGCTTTCCCTGGGAGGAAGAGCACCTCAGTCTTGTCAAGGTTGAGCTTTAGGTGGTGGGCTGACATCCAAGCAGAAATGTCTGCAAGACATGCCGAGACACGTGTTGCCATCTGTGAGTAAGAAGGGGGGAAGGAGAGAAAACGTTGAGTGTCATCTGCGTAGATGTGGTAGGAGAAACCATGAGAAGAAATTACAGAGCAGAGAGATTTGGTATAGAGAGAGAACAGTAAAGGCCCAAGGACAGAGCCCTGGGGGACATCAGTGGTGAGGTGTCAATGCCACCAAATCTGTCTTCAGCTTCATGAGTCATGTTCAGTCATGTCAAGTCGTGGCTGGAATTGGAGATACATATCTTTTGTTTAGTTTAATTATGAGTATCAGGAAATTCCAGCCAGGACTTGTAACCCTTATGGTAAATTTAAAGACAATATCAGGGTTAGCAATCCCACACCCAGCGAAGAGATCAAATGACAACAGATGGTCCTAGATATTTGGGGAAGGCAATAAAAGGGGGTAAGGTCAGATTGTGGGGTTGGCTAGAGGTGAAGAGAACAAAGGATTAAAGCTGCAGAAACCAGGATAGAGTAATTAAAAGTTAGGGTAAATAAGTAATAAACACAGTTGTAAACAGCCAGGACAAAAGGCGTTTGGAAACTGCCTGGGCCAATCAAGATTTGGGTAGACAAACTGGTGCCTGGGCAGGTGGGAGTATCCCACCTTGATGACAAAATGTAATTCTTGAATGTCATTGGTGTATGTAGACAGGAACTAGAAGTTTGTTGAATGGAGGGTGTTGACCTGGTTAAAGTCTATAAAGACAGGTGACAGACGAAAACTCAGGGTCAACTTTGCAAATTTGAACGGCTTTGTATTCTCTGTGAATAAAGTCTTTGAATGAATCAACAGCTCCGGTTAACGGTATTTTATTTCAAAATATTATTATTTAAATTCTATGACACCCTAACCCTAAACCAACACAGAGAATAGTTGGACATGGTTGAACATTTGTAAGAAGAAAAGGTATTCTTGTTGTAATAGCCTTTTCAGCATGGTCTAAACTTTATCCTCTTTTACTACTTTTACTACTATTTCTTCTGAAATAAATATTAACTATGGTTTAATGTTTTCTTTCTAGTTCTGTTGTTAACCTCATGTGCATAGAGTGTCTAGTATCATTACATTACCCCATTATTGATTTAGGCTTACAACATGTATCATGTTCATTTTGTAAACTTCTTAAAATGTATGGACTCTGAAATGAAAAAGAAAATTGGGACTTATTGTACAGTAATATGAGTTTATTATAGAAACGTAAAAAAAAAATATATATATATTTATTTATTTATAACTTTATCTATATATATTTATATATATATATATATATATATATATATATATATATATATATATATACACAAATATACATTTTAGTCATGGGAGAGTAACATTAATATGGTTAAATAATGCATACTCATATTTTTTTTTATCACACTTTGAGGATTGAGAAATCCTCAGTATGTAAAAAAACAGAACTATACCCCACCAACATTAGACCAGTGTGTAGAAAACACTAAAGGTGTTGAAATATACATGTATCTGTAGAAGTCAATTAAATCAATGGTTAGAGTGTAATTTAACTGAAACACTAGATAACAGTCTTCAGGCCAATTTATAGCAAAGTGCAGATGTGTGAAAAATATGATCTAATAAACATGTGACTAACCAACAAACATCAAATAACAATGTCAATCCAACATAGCAAAAGCTACAGAGCTTCTTTTAATCTCACAAATTAGGATCTATTTTATCACGGATGCTTTCTAATCTTAAAATCTTCAGACTTGTTCCACGTCCCCTAGGGTCAGAGTGTCGTGTATGAAAGATATTTTAAAAAGATCCTTTAGCTATGCTGTTGCTTCAAAACATTGAGGTGAACTCCTTTTACAATCTGCAACGTTTGAATCTCCGACTTGATTTGAGGAAAACCCTGGCCATGCACTGCGTCGCCTTGGATTTCTGCAAATGTTTTAACCCCCCCCTGTTTTCCCTTCAGAGTAGAGGGCAGGAATAAGATGTTCTTCTGCCCTGGATAGTTGCCTATAGCCAGTCCCAATCCCACTATGACCTAACATCCTGACTCCTGTCTCAATGATATTTCCTCACTTTATTCTATAACGCATAGGGGGCGTTATTCTTGTGCCTATTCATTCATGTAAATTCTCTATTTCGTATCTTGCCGAATCTCTGCTATTTCGCACTCTGTCCTATATAGCTATGAAAAACTGATTATTTTACAGATGAGAGCTGACGTTTTAAATGTTGTCATAGTGTGTCTCATATTGATGTTAAATGTATGAATTGAACTGTTGGCACACAATCTGCACGTGTTACAAGGAGAGAAGCCATACCTGGTGGGAAAAGGTGTGACTTTTGTGGAGTTCTCTGGAATCAGTTGAGTAAACTGTTGAGTTCTCAGAAATCTTTGGAACATTACCTGGAATCTCAACCAATAGACCTGTCAGGGAGCTACAGTATAAAATCAGTGCTCTGCTCTACACTCCTCACCAGCGCACCCAGCACCCAGCACCCAGCACCCAGCCAGCCTACACTGCACCACAGAGGAACAACACCAATCCAGGTAAAGACACAGTACAGTACCTGTGCAATAAAAAACCACCAACATTTTCATATGTTCTGTTTTTATAAGTGTGTCTACCTTTTAGTGTGTTGTAGTACTTGGTTTTCTATTTGCATTTGTAGCATTTCTCTCTCCCAACCTTGTTAACTCCATCTCTCTCATTGCAGCAGACATGGGAGCAGATCAATCATGCAATTTTTCAGGCTCTGACAGTCATGATAGTATTGACGTTGGTTCAGGTAGCATGGTCGGGGGCAACATTTCTATAACCAAAGGTGAGTAGAACGCTCCTACTCCAGAACGTGGTCAGCAGGAGAGAGACAGATATAGATATAGATATAGATATAGATATAGATATAGATACGGATACAGATACAGATACAGATATCAGATATAGATACACAATGCATAACTAACTGTATATCAACCAAATGCAAACCTAGATAGGCTATTATTCTGAAAACAATTTACTATGAGGTCTTTTAGCTCTCTGAAGGTCTTAGTAAGTATTAGGCGTTTGAAAAAAACAAAAAAAACATGCCCAGTGCTGAGTGTTGCCCATGTTGTCTGAAGTCCAGTAGCCCAAACAAAGCTATTGTAGCAAGACTCAAAACTGAGTGTGCTGGAAAACCCTGCCAGTGGTAGGTCAGATTTAGAGTTATGGTGCTCAGTGGAATTTCCTTTTTTTTTTTTGCTTTTGACAACTCTAAAGATCTGAATTTATATGTATATATATATATATATATATATATATATATATATATATATATATATATATATATATATTTACAGACTAAGCCTTAATGTCAATAGCTTTCTGTGCTGTTACCCTGTCTCAGCATGCCCCCATCTGAGATATTACCCCTGTCTGTAATTGTATATTACTGCTTACCTGTAGGCCTACCCTTGTTGAATATGTACTGATGTGTCCCCTGTTTTCAATGCAGTGTTTTTAAACCTAAATCGAATTTGTCTTCCGTCAAACAATAACCCCCCCCTGTAAAAAAAAAAACAGCTTCTGCCTCATTCATGTTGTCAGTTCAATACTTTCTTTAGAGAAGATCATATTGACCAGGTTTCTCTCAGCACTGTTCAATGACTCTCATTTCCTCTTGTGTGCTTTCTTTCTTTCTTTCAGCTACACCGGTGCGCTGTGCTGCACCTGCACCTGCACCCAATGTCCATGTAGCCAACGCCACATGCAGCATAGTGCATCTCTTCTACAAGGGAGAGAAGATGGCTGTCTGTCACCTCATCCAGGGGACAGCCCTCAAACATGGCGAGGCAGCAGGCTCCATCCTCATCCAGCCCGGCGACTACATCGAATGCCCCATCTTTGAGGACCTGTACGTCACAGGTTTCAATGTGAGTGCCCACCAACCGTTCTGCTGCCCTGACCAGTGCCCTCTGTTCGACAACTTCCTGGCAGAGAATGCTCAGGGTGTGCACAAGTCTTGCATCATCACCGCCTGCGGGGGGGTGAAGTTCGCCAAGACCGGAGAGATCTGGGTGGATGAGGCAGGGGAAGACTACGCCCCCCAACAGTGATGCCACCAGAGGACCCTCCTATAGGCTAACACACCTCTTATGTCACAGACTAAACCTGATCCATTAAATCACAGTTCAATAAAAAGGGCTCCTCTTGCCATCTGTAGTATGAAAGATGTTTCTCAGGGTGTATGGCATAAATCAGCAATGTAATCAAACTGCTTATTTCTTGAATAATATATATATATATATACACATGTTTTGTGTGTGTATGTGTGTGTGTGTGTGTGTGTGTGTGTGTGTGTGTGTGTTTGAGCAAACTGATTTCACACAAAATTTTTCAATTTGTTCTAAATCTAAGCAACCTGCCCTACAGTGAGTAGTCTGGCCTACACACATCAGTTTTTCAAAGGCCTTGGGCAGTTAGCCCAGATGTGACATACTGAAAATTAGAAATGTATATTTGGAGCGCAAGATTCAGCATTGCACAGTAGGTTCACATAGGCTACATTATGCCCCACTCTCTCTCTTCTCCTATGCAGCAGACCTGGGTTCAAATAAAATTAGAAAAATACTTTTCAGATACTTAGCTGTGCTTGATTAAGTTTGCCTGGCACAGTAGAATCAATGGAACGGTCTGAAAAGTGCAAACCCCGCCCCATTTGGCACTCCAGGCAGGCTCAAGCAAACACTGATTATTTCAAATGCTCTTCAACCAAGGTCTGCTATAAAGTGCAGTGCCCTGCGTAAGTAATGGAAAGTTCAAAGGATTGTTGACCAAATACTAAACGTGTGCTTAATTTGGATATGTATGAAGATTTGAATCTTTCCCATTACTTTTGGTGCCCTGAAATAGGAGGACTATGTATAAAGTGTAATTTGTGATAGGTGAAACCAATGCTTCACTGTCCCATTACTTACAACACTCCTATTTACTGCTCTGCCTATATTGGTGCAAAACATTATCAAAACGGTCTTTGCACATGGTTTTATTGATGTGCAGTGCTCTTTTGCGGAAGCAAATTGGGGTCTTCAGTTTGTGATTAGAGTGAACTTGTTGATTAAGCTTGGTTTAGTAGTTAGCTCAGGTCAGTTGAATTGAGGCCCAACCACCTATGAAGTCAAAAACTAATATTTTCAGGTATGCATTCTTTCCCCACTGTAATTACTGTATGAAATGATAAGATTCAAATGAGTTGATCACATAAGAAGTTATAAACATGGAAATAGTTTGGCTGTGAATGAAAACACACATTTATTGTCATACACAGTCCAATTGCTTAAATTGTTTGATACATCCACATGATATCAAAGTCAAAGTCAAAGTGGCTTTAATGTCAATTCTTCACATGTCAAGACATACAAAAGAATCGAGAGGACGTTTCTCACTCTCCCATGGTGAGACAGATAAAGTGCCCAGGCACAACAGATAAGACAAGACATACTAAAAGTAAAACATTCAAAAAAAATAATTTAAACAGTGCAAAAAGAACAGTCAGTAGAGAGAGTAATTAGCAGCCAAATACTGTGTATTCTGTGTACAAATAATAATGCAATAGTAGATTATAACAATAGAATAGTAGATTGTCCAGAGTCCGTAGTGTTTTTAGGGGGGGGGGGGGGGGGGGGCGCTGAGGGGTTGGGAGGGGGGGGGGGGGGGGGGGTTTCAGCTTGCTGACAGCCTGGAGGATGTGGCTGGGGGGAGTGATGGGAGAGAATTTAGCTTCCTGACAGCTTGGGGTATGAAGCTTTTCGTGAGTCTGGTGGTGTGGGCACGGAGGCTCCTATACCTTCTTCCAGAAGGCAGGAGGCTGAACAGACTGTGTGCGGGGTGGCTTGCGTCGCTCACAATCGAGGTACCTTTTTGGGTGAGGCGGGTGGAGTAAGTCTCTTGCAGGGAAGGGAGTGGGGCACCAATATTTAAACATGCAACAGAATGTAAAGAAAGTGAGACAAAGAAAACATTTGGACAACAGCTTCCCTAAAGCAAGGTTCAAACTAAAAGCAGTCATAGCCATTCCAGTGGATTTTGTCACAGTGGCACAATTCCTTAGAGAAAACTCTGTCCTGTGTAGCTATGAAAAGCTGCTTATTTTACAGATGAGATCTAATGTTTCAATGTTTTCGTAGTTTGTCTCATATTCATGTTAAATGTATGAATTTAACTGTTGGCACACAATCTGCACATGTTACAAGGAGAGAAGCATACTGTAGGTGTCAGATGACAGGAGGCAGACAGGGCCCAGAGCTCGTAGGCTCCCCTGCGTTGTGGGGGCGTGTCGTATGGATTCTCTGGAACCATGGTTGAATCGATCATAACATCTCACAGGACATACCTGGTGGGAAAAGGTGTGACTTTTGTTCTCTGGAATCAGATAAGGAAACTGTTGATTTCCTCAGAAATCTTTGAAACATTGCCTGGAAACTCAAACAATAGACCTGTCTGGGAGCTACAGTATAAAATCAGTGCTCTGCTCTACACTCCTCGCCAGCGCACCCAGCACCCAGCACCCAGCACCCAGCACCCAGCACCCAGCCAGCCTACACTGCACCACAGAGGAACAACACCAATCCAGGTAAAGACACAGTACAGTACCTGTGCAATAAAAAACCACCAACATTTTCATATGTTCTGTTTTTATAAGAGTGTCTACCTTTTAGAGTGTTGTAGCACTTGGTTTTCTATTTGCATTTGTAGCATTTCTCTCTCCCAACCTTGTTAACTCCATCTCTCTCATTGCAGCAGACATGGGAGCAGCTGATTCACACAATATTTCAACCACTGACAGTCATGATAGTATTGGCGTTGGTTCAAGTAGCATCGTCGCGGGCAACATTTCTATAACCAAAGGTGAGTAGAACGCTCCTACTCCAGAACGTGTTCAGCAGGAGAGAGACAGATATAGATATAGATATAGATATAGATATAGATATAGATACAGATACAGATACAGATATCAGATATAGATACACAATGCATAACTAACTGTATATCAACCAAATGCAAACCTAGATAGGCTATTATTCTGAAAACAATTTACTATGAGGTCTTTTAGCTCTCTGAAGGTCTTAGGATTAGTAAGTATTAGGCTTTTGAAAAAAGCAAACAACATGCTTAGTGCTGAGTGTTGCCTATGTTGTCTGAAGTACAGTAGCCCAACAAAGCTATTGTACCAGGACTCAAAACTGAGTGTGCTGGAAAACCCTGCCAGTGGTAGGTCAGATTTAGAGTTATGGTGCTCAGTGGAATTTCCTGTTTGTTTTTTTTAACTCTAAAGATCTAACTTTTTATATATATATATATATATATATATATATATATATATATATATATATATATTTACAGACTAAGCCTTAATGTCAATAGCTTTCTGTGCTGTTACCCTGTCTGAGCCTGCCCCCATCTGAGATATTACCCATGTCTGTATTTGTATATTACTGCTTACCTGTAGGCCTACCCTTGTTGAATATGTACTGATGTGTCCCCTGTTTTCAATGCAGTGTTTTTAAACCTAAAGCGAATTTGTCTCTGTGCAGTGACTCTCATTTCCTCTTGTGTGCTTTCTTTCTTTCTTTCAGCTGCACCGGTGCGCTGTGCTGCACCTGCACCTGCACCCAATGTCCATGTGGCCAACGCCACATGCAGCATAGTGCATCTCTTCTACAAGGGAGAGAAGATGGCTGTCTGTCACCTCATCCAGGGGACAGCCCTCAAACATGGCGAGGCAGCAGGCTCCATCCTCATCCAGCCCGGCGACTACATCGAATGCCCCATCTTTGAGGACCTGTACGTCACAGGTTTCAATGTGAGTGCCCACCAACCGTTCTGCTGCCCTGACCAGTGCCCTCTGTTCGACAACTTCCTGGCAGAGAATGCTCAGGGTGTGCACAAGTCTTGCATCATCACCGCCTGCGGGGGGGTGAAGTTCGCCAAGACCGGAGAGATCTGGGTGGATGAGGCAGGGGAAGACTACGCCCCCCAACAGTGATGCCACCAGAGGACCCTCCTATAGGCTAACACACCTCTTATGTCACAGACTAAACCTGATCCATTAAATCACAGTTCAATAAAAAGGGCTCCTCTTGCCGTCTGTAGTATGAAAGATGTTTCTCAGGGTGTATGGCATAAATCAGCAATGTAATCAAACTGCTTATTTCTTGAATAATATATATATATATATATATATATATATATATATATATATATATATATATATATATATATATATACACATGTTTTGTGTGTGTGTGTGTGTGTGTGTGTGTGTGTGTGTGTGTTTGAGCAAACTGATTTCACACAAAATTTTTCAATTTGTTCTAAATCTAAGCAACCTGCCCTACAGTGAGTAGTCTGGCCTACACACATCAGTTTTTCAAAGGCCTTGGGCAGTTAGCCCAGATGTGACATACTGAAAATTAGAAATGTATATTTGGAGCGCAAGATTCAGCCTTGCACAGTAGGTTCACATAGGCTACATTATGCCCCACTCTCTCTCTTCTCCTATGCAGCAGACCTGGGTTCAAATAAAATTAGAAAAATACTTTTCAGATACTTAGCTGTGCTTGATTAAGTTTGCCTGGCACAGTAGAATCAATGGAACGGTCTGAAAAGTGCAACCCCCCCCCATTTGGCACTCCAGGCAGGCTCAAGCAAACACTGATTATTTCAAATGCTCTTCAACCAAGGTCTGCTATAAAGTGCAGTGCCCTGCGTAAGTAATGGGAAGTTCAAAGGATTGTTGACCAAATACTAAACGTGTGCTTAATTTGGATATGTATGAAGATTTGAATCTTTCCCATTACTTTTGGTGCCCTGAAATAGGAGGACTATGTATAAAGTGTAATTTGTGATAGGTGAAACCAATGCTTCACTGTCCCATTACTTACAACACTCCTATTTACTGCTCTGCCTATATTGGTGCAAAATATTATCAAAACGGTCTTTGCACATGGTTTTATTGATGTGCAGTGCTCTTTTGCGGAAGCAAATTGGGGTCTTCAGTTTGTGATTAGAGTGAACTTGTTGATTAAGCTTGGTTTAGTAGTTAGCTCAGGTCAGTTGAATTGAGGCCCAACCACCTATGAAGTCAAAAACTAATATTTTCAGGTATGCATTCTTTCCCCACTGTAATTACTGTATGAAATGATAAGATTCAAATGAGTTGATCACATAAGAAGTTATAAACATGGAAATAGTTTGGCTGTGAATGAAAACACACATTTATTGTCATACACAGTCCAATTGCTTAAATTGTTTGATACATCCACATGATATCAAAGTCAAAGTCAAAGTGGCTTTAATGTGAATTCTTCACATGTCAAGACATACATAAGAATCGAGAGGACGTTTCTCACTCTCCCATGGTGAGACAGATAAAGTGCCCAGGCACAACAGATAAGACAAGACATACTAAAAGTAAAACATTCAATAAAAATAATTCAAACAGTGCAAAAAGAACAGTCAGTAGAGACAGTAAATAGCAGCCAAATACTGTGTATTCTGTGTACAAATAATAATGCAATAGTAGATTATAACAATAGAATAGTAGATTGTCCAGAGTCCGTAGTGTTTTTAGGGGGGGGGGGGGGGGGGGCTGAGGGGTTGGGAGGGGGGGGGGGGGGGTTCAGCTTGCTGACAGCCTGGAGGATGTGGCTGGGGGGAGTGAGGGGAGAGAATTTAGCTTCCTGACAGCTTGGGGTATGAATCTTTTCGTGAGTCTGGTGGTGTGGGCACGGAGGCTCCTATACCTTCTTCCAGAAGGCAGGAGGCTGAACAGACTGTGTGCGGGGTGGCTTGTGTCGCTCACAATCGAGGTACCTTTTTGGGTGAGGCGGGTGGAGTAAGTCTCTTGCAGGGAAGGGAGTGGGGCACCAATATTTAAACATGCAACAGAATGTAAAGAAAGTGAGACAAAGAAAACATTTGGACAACAGCTTCCATAAAGCAAGGTTCAAACTAAAGGCAGTCATAGCCATTCCGGTGGATTTTGACACAGTGGCACAATTCCTTAGAGAAAACTCTGTCCTGTGTAGCTATGAAAAGCTGGTTATTTTACAGATGAGAGCTAATGTTTAAATGTTTTCGTAGTGTGTCTCATATTCATGTTAAATGTATAAATTGAACTGTTGGCACACAATCTGCACATGTTACAAGGAGAGAAACATACTGTAGGTGGGAGATGACAGGAGGCAGACAGGCCCCCAGAGCTCGTAGGCCCCCTGCGTTGTGGGGGCGTGTCGTATGGATTCTCTGGAACCCTGGTTGAATAGATCATAACATCTCACAGGACATACCTGGTGGGAAAAGGTGTGACTTTTGTTCTCTGGAATCAGTTGAGTAAACTGTTGAGTTCTCAGAAATCTTTGGAACATTGCCTGGAATCTCAACCAATAGACCTGTCAGGGAGCTACAGTATAAAATCAGTGCTCTGCTCTACACTCCTCACCAGCGCACCCAGCACCCAGCACCCAGCACCCAGCCAGCCTACACTGCACCACAGAGGAACAACACCAATCCAGGTAAAGACACAGTACAGTACCTGTGCAATAAAAAACCACCAACATTTTCATATGTTCTGTTTTTAAAGTGTGTCTACCTTTTAGAGTGTTGTAGTACTTGGTTTTCTATTTGCATTTGTAGCATTTCTCTCTCCCAACCTTGTTAACTCCATCTCTCTCATTGCAGCAGACATGGGAGCAGAACATTCACACAATCGGTCAACCACTGACAGTCATGATAGTATTGGCGTTGGTTCAGGTAGCATGGTCGGGGGCAGCATTTCTATTACCAAAGGTGAGTAGAACGCTCCTACTCCAGAACGTGTTTAGCAGGAGAGAGACAGATATAGATATAGATATAGATATAGATATAGATATCAGATATAGATACACAGTGCATAACTAACTGTATATCAACCAAATGCAAACCTAGATAGGCTATTATTCTGAAAACAATTTACTATGAGGTCTTTTAGCTCTCTGAAGGTCTTAGGATTAGTAAGTATTAGGCTTTTGAAAAAAGCAAACAACATGCTTCGTGCTGAGTGTTGCCTATGTTGTCTGAAGTACAGTAGCCCAACAAAGCTATTGTAGCAGGACTCAAAACTGAGTGTGCTGGAAAACCCTGCCAGTGGTAGGTCAGATTTAGAGTTATGGTGCTCAGTGGAATTTCCTGTTTTTTTTTTGCTTTTGACAACTCTAAAGATCTGACTTTATATGTATATATATATATATATATATATATATATATATATATATTTACAGACTAAGCCTTAATGTCAATAGCTTTCTGTGCTGTTACCCTGTCTGAGCCTGCCCCCATCTGAGATATTACCCTTATCTGTAATTGTATATTACTGCTTACCTGTAGGCCTACCCTTGTTGAATATGTACTGATGTGTCCCCTGTTTTCAATGCAGTGTTTTTAAACCTAAATCGAATTTGTCTTCCGTCAAACAATAACCCCCCCCTGTAAAAAAAAAACAGCTTCTGCCTCATTCATGTTGTCAGTTCAATACTTTCTTCAGAAAAGATCATATTGACCAGGTTTCTCTCAGCACTGTTCAATGACTCTCATTTCCTCTTGTGTGCTTTCTTTCTTTCTTTCAGCTACACCGGTGCGCTGTGCTGCACCTGCACCTGCACCCAATGTCCATGTAGCCAACGCCACATGCAGCATAGTGCATCTCTTCTACAAGGGAGAGAAGATGGCTGTCTGTCACCTCATCCAGGGGACAGCCCTCAAACATGGCGAGGCAGCAGGCTCCATCCTCATCCAGCCCGGCGACTACATCGAATGCCCCATCTTTGAGGACCTGTACGTCACAGGTTTCAATGTGAGTGCCCACCAACCGTTCTGCTGCCCTGACCAGTGCCCTCTGTTCGACAACTTCCTGGCAGAGAATGCTCAGGGTGTGCACAAGTCTTGCATCATCACCGCCTGCGGGGGGGTGAAGTTCGCCAAGACCGGAGAGATCTGGGTGGATGAGGCAGGGGAAGACTACGCCCCCCAACAGTGATGCCACCAGAGGACCCTCCTATAGGCTACCACATCTCTTATGTCACAGACTAAACCTGATCCATTAAATCACAGTTCAATAAAAAGGGCTCCTCTTGCCGTCTGTAGTATGAAAGATGTTTCTCAGGGTGTATGGCATAAATCAGCAATGTAATCAAACTGCTTATTTCTTGAATAATAAATATATATATATATATATATATATATATATATATATACATGTTTTGTGTGTGTATGTGTGTGTGTGTGTGTGTGTGTGTGTGTGTGTGTGTGTGTGTGTGTGTTTGAGCAAACTGATTTCACACAAAATTTTTCAATTTGTTCTAAATCTAAGCAACCTGCCCTACAATGAGTAGGCTGGCCTACAGACATCAGTTTTTCAAAGGCCTTGAGCAGTTAGCCCAGATGTGACATACTGAAAATTAGAAATGTATATTTGGAGCGCAAGATTCAGCCTTGCGCAGTAGGTTCACATAGGCAACATTATGCCCCACTCTCTCTTCTCCTATGCAGCAGACCTGGGTTCAAGTAAAATTAGAAAAATACATTTCAGATACTTAGCTGTGCTTGATTAAGTTTGCCTGGCACAGTAGAATTAATGGAACAGTCTTAAAAGTGCAAACCCCGCCCCATTTGGCACTCCAGGAAGGCTCAAGCAAACGCTGAAAGTATTTGAGATTATTTAAAATACTTTTCAACCAAGGTCTTCAATGAAGTGCAGTGCCCTGCGTAAGTAATGGGAAGTTCAAAAGATTGTTGACCAAATACTAAACATGAGTGCTTAATTTGGACATTATATGAATCTTTCCCATTACTTTTGGTGCCCTGAAATAGGAGGACTATGTATAAAAAGTGTAAATTCTGATTGGTGAAACCTATACTTCACTGTCTTACTTACACAGGCCATTGTAGCTTCATTGTAACACACGTGGGGCTCTATTTTCAGCTGGCACTGATAAAAAACGTACCGTCCAACAAAACACAAAGATTTTAATGTTTTTTTTGTCAAGCTCAGTTGAATTGAGTCCTGACTACCTATGAAGCCAGAGACAAACACCTTCGTAGCAGAATGCGTTCATTCCTGTGCTTTTTCCAACGTATGGAATGATATGGTTTAAAGGACTGCTTGGTAAAATTGCCAGGCTACAGAATTTCATAATGCAAGGATATACACTAGGCCAACTTCCATATATTTTGTAGAGGATACACTGGTGGTATGCAGGATTATCCCTGACAACTGCTGTGGCCTTTATGATCAAATAAGTGTATGTTTTCGCTTAGTGGTAATGATTGAACAATGGATAATTGCCAACCGTCTGAACACTCCCATTTACTGCTCCGCCTATATTGGTGCAAAGTTTGTGTTGATTATGGCAGACGCACTTTGCGGTGGCACCAAATTATCAAAATGGTATTTGCACATGGTTTTTGTGAAAGCAAATTGGGGTCTTCAGTTTGTGATTAGAGTGAACTTGTTGATTAAGCCAGGTTTAGTTAGCTCAGCTCAGTTGAATTGAGCCCCAACCACCTATGAAGTCAAAGACAAATATTTTCAAGTATGCATTCTTTCCCCACTGTAATTACTGTATGAAATGATAAGGACTTGATCACATAAGAAGTTATAAACATGGAAATAGTTTGGCTGTGAATGAAAACACACATTTATTGTCATACACAGTCCAATTGCTTAAATTGTTTGATACATCCACATGATATATTTAAACATGCAACAGAATGTAAAGAAAGTCAGACAAAGAAAACATTTGGACAACAGCTTCCATAAAGCAAGGTTCAAACTAAAGGCAGTCATAGCCATTCTGGTGGATTTTGTCATAGTGGCACAATTCCTTAGAGAAAACTCTGTCCTGGGTAGCTATGAAAAGCTGCTTATTTTACAGATGAGAGCTAATGTTTAAATGTTTTCGTAGTGTGTCTCATATTCACGTTAAATGTATGAATTGAACTGTTGGCACACAATCTGCACATGTTACAAGGAGAGAAGCATACTGTAGGTGGGAGATGACAGGAGGCAGACAGGCCCCAGAGCTCGTAGGCTCCCCCGCGTTGTGGGGGCGTGTCGTATGGATTCTCTGGAACCATGGTTGAATCGATCATAACATCTCACAGGACATACCTGGTGGGAAAAGGTGTGACTTTTGTGGAGTTCTCTGGAATCAGTTGAGTAACCTTTACCTTATACGGAATGGAGTTTGCTCAGCTGAAATAATGGGGGAGTGCACACAATGTATATAAAATAGGACTGGGCAATATTTGGGCAATATTTGGACAATATTTTTCTCAGGATGTGTGGCATAAATCAGCAACATGTTTTCAAAGGCCTTGGCAGTTAGCCCAGATGTGACATACTGAAAATTAGAGGTGTATATTTGGAGCGCAAGATTTAGCCTTGCGCAGTAGGTTCACATAGGCTACATTATGCCCCACTCTCTCTCTTCTCCTATGCAGCAGACCTGGGTTCAAGTCAAATTAGAAAAATACATTTCAGATACTTAGCTGTGCTTGATTAAGTTTGCCTGGCACAGTAGAATCAATGGAACGGTCTGAAAAGTGCAAACCCCCCCCATTTGGCCCTCCAGGCAGGCTCAAGCAAACACTGATTATTTCAAATGCTTTTCAACCAAGGTCTGCTATAAAGTGCAGTGCCCTGCGTAAGTAATGGGAAGTTCAAAGGATTGTTGACCAAATACTAAACGTGTGCTTAATTTGGATATGTATGAAGATTTGAATCTTTCCCATTACTTTTGGTGCCCTGAAATAGGAGGACAATGTATAAAGTGTAATTTGTGATAGGTAAATCCAATGCTTCACTGTCCCATTACTTACAACACTCCTATTTACTGCTCTGCCTATATTGGTGCAAAATATTATCAAAACGGTCTTTGCACATGGTTTTATTGATGTGCAGTGCTCTTTTGCGGAAATTGGGGTCTTCAGTTTGTGATTAGAGTGAACTTGTTGATTAAGCTAGGTTTAGTAGTTAGCTCAGCTCAGTTGAATTTAGCCCCAACCACCTATGAAGTCAAAAACAAATATTTTCAGGTATGCATTCTTTCCCCACTGTAATTACTGTATGAAATGATAAGATTCAAATGACTTGATCACATAAGAAGTTATAAACATGGAAATAGTTTGGCTGTGAATGAAAACACACATTTATTGTCATACACAGTCCAATTGCTTAAATTGTTTGATACATCCACATGATATCAAAGTCAAAGTCAAAGTGGCTTTAATGTCAATTCTTCACATGTCAAGACATACAAAAGAATCGAGAGGACCTTTCTCACTCTCCCACGGTGAGACAGATAAAGTGCCCAGGCACAACAGATAAGACAAGACATACTAAAAGTAAAACATTCAATAAAAATAATTCAAACAGTGCAAAAAGAACAGTCAGTAGAGACAGTAAATAGCAGCCAAATACTGTGTATTCTGTGTACAAATAATAATGCAATAGTAGATTATAACAATAGAATAGTAGATTGTCCAGAGTCCGTAGTGTTTTTAGGGGGGGGGGGGGGGCTGAGGGGTTGGGAGGGGGGGGGGGGGGGGTTTCAGCTTGCTGACAGCCTGGAGGATGTGGCTGGGGGGAGTGAGGGGAGAGAATTTAGCTTCCTGACAGCTTGGGGTATGAAGCTTTTCGTGAGTCTGGTGGTGTGGGCACGGAGGCTCCTATACCTTCTTCCAGAAGGCAGGAGGCTGAACAGACTGTGTGCGGGGTGGCTTGCGTCGCTCACAATCGAGGTACCTTTTTGGGTGAGGCGGGTGGAGTAAGTCTCTTGCAGGGAAGGGAGTGGGGCACCAATATTTAAACATGCAACAGAATGTAAAGAAAGTGAGACAAAGAAAACATTTGGACAACAGCTTCCATAAAGCAAGGTTCAAACTAAAGGCAGTCATAGCCATTCCGGTGGATTTTGACACAGTGGCACAATTCCTTAGAGAAAACTCTGTCCTGTGTAGCTATGAAAAGCTGGTTATTTTACAGATGAGAGCTAATGTTTAAATGTTTTCGTAGTGTGTCTCATATTCATGTTAAATGTATAAATTGAACTGTTGGCACACAATCTGCACATGTTACAAGGAGAGAAACATACTGTAGGTGGGAGATGACAGGAGGCAGACAGGCCCCAGAGCTCGTAGGCCCCCTGCGTCGTGGGGGCGTGTCGTATGGATTCTCTGGAACCATGGTTGAATAGATCATAACATCTCACAGGACATACCTGGTGGGAAAAGGTGTGACTTTTGTGGAGTTCTCTGGAATCAGTTGAGTAAACTCTTGAGTTCTCAGATATCTTTGGAACATTGCCTGGAATCTCAAACAATAGACCTGTCAGGGAGCTACAGTATAAAATCAGTGCTCTGCTCTACACTCCTCACCAGCGCACCCAGCACCCAGCACCCAGCACCCAGCACCCAGCCAGCCTACACTGCACCACAGAGGAACAACACCAATCCAGGTAAAGACACAGTACAGTACCTGTGCAATAAAAAACCACCAACATTTTCATATGTTCTGTTTTTATAAGTGTGTCTACCTTTTAGTGTGTTGTAGTACTTGGTTTTCTATTTGCATTTGTAGCATTTCTCTCTCCCAACCTTGTTAACTCCATCTCTCTCATTGCAGCAGACATGGGAGCAGATCAATCATGCAATTTTTCAGGCACTGACAGTCATGATAGTATTGACGTTGGTTCAGGTAGCATGGTCGGGGGCAACATTTCTATAACCAAAGGTGAGTAGAACGCTCCTACTCCAGAACGTGGTCAGCAGGAGAGAGACAGATATAGATATAGATATAGATATAGATATATATATATATATATATATATATATAGATATAGATATAGATACAGATACAGATACAGATATCAGATATAGATACACAATGCATAACTAACTGTATATCAACCAAATGCAAACCTAGATAGGCTATTATTCTGAAAACAATTTACTATGAGGTCTTTTAGCTCTCTGAAGGTCTTAGGATTAGTAAGTATTAGGCGTTTGAAAAAAAAAAAAAAACATGCCCAGTGCTGAGTGTTGCCCATGTTGTCTGAAGTCCAGTAGCCCAAACAAAGCTATTGTAGCAAGACTCAAAACTGAGTGTGCTGGAAAACCCTGCCAGTGGTAGGTCAGATTTAGAGTTATGGTGCTCAGTGGAATTTCCTTTTTTTTTTTTGCTTTTGACAACTCTAAAGATCTGAATTTATATGTATATATATATATATATATATATATATATATATATATATATATATATATATTTACAGACTAAGCCTTAATGTCAATAGCTTTCTGTGCTGTTACCCTGTCTCAGCATGCCCCCATCTGAGATATTACCCCTGTCTGTAATTGTATATTACTGCTTACCTGTAGGCCTACCCTTGTTGAATATGTACTGATGTGTCCCCTGTTTTCAATGCAGTGTTTTTAAACCTAAAGCGAATTTGTCTTCTGTCAAACAATAAGAACCCGCCCCCCCGTAAAAAAATAAAAGTCACTCCACTACAACAACCTCTGCCTCATTCATGTTGTCAGTTCAATACTTTCTTTAGAGAAGATCATATTGACCAGGTTTCTCTCAGCACTGTGCAGTGACTCTCATTTCCTCTTGTGTGCTTTCTTTCTTTCTTTCTTTCAGCTGCACCGGTGCGCTGTGCTGCACCTGCACCTGCACCCAATGTCCATGTGGCCAACGCCACATGCAGCATAGTGCATCTCTTCTACAAGGGAGAGAAGATGGCTGTCTGTCACCTCATCCAGGGGACAGCCCTCAAACATGGCGAGGCAGCAGGCTCCATCCTCATCCAGCCCGGCGACTACATCGAATGCCCCATCTTTGAGGACCTGTACGTCACAGGTTTCAATGTGAGTGCCCACCAACCGTTCTGCTGCCCTGACCAGCGCCCTCTGTTTGACAACTTCCTGGCAGAGAATGCTCAGGGTGTGCACAAGTCTTGCATCATCACCGCCTGCGGGGGGGTGAAGTTCGCCAAGACCGGAGAGATCTGGGTGGATGAGGCAGGGGAAGACTACGCCCCCCAACAGTGATGCCACCAGAGGACCCTCCTATAGGCTAACACACCTCTTATGTCACAGACTAAACCTGATCCTTTAAATCACAGTTCAATAAAAAGGGCTCCTCTTGCCGTCTGTAGTATGAAAGATTTTTCTCAGGGTGTATGGCATAAATCAGCAATGTAATCAAACTGCTTATTTCTTGAATAATAAATATATATATATATATATATATATATATATATATATATATATATATATATATATATATATATATATACATGTTTTGTGTGTGTATGTGTGTGTGTGTGTGTGTGTGTGTGTGTGTGTGTGTGTGTGTGTGTGTGTGTGTTTGAGCAAACTGATTTCACACAATTTGTTTCAATTTGTTCTAAATCTAGGCAACCTGCCCTACAATGAGTAGGCTGGCCTACAGACATCAGTTTTTCAAAGGCCTTGAGCAGTTAGCCCAGATGTGACATACTGAAAATTAGACGTGTATATTTGGAGCGCAAGATTCAGCCTTGCGCAGTAGGTTCACATAGGCTACATTATGCCCCACTCTCTCATTATGCCCCACTCTTTTCAAATAAAATTAGAAAAATACATTTCAGATACTTCGCTGTGCCTGGCACAGTAGAGTCAATGGAAGTTTGCCTGGCACAGTAGAATCAATGGAACGGTCTTAATAGTGCAAACCCCGCCTTATTTGGCATTCCAGGCAGGCTCAAGCAAACACTGAGATTATTTCAAATACTTTTCAACCAAGGTCTGCTATGAAGTGCAGTGTCCTGCATAAGGAATGGGAAGTTCAAAGGGTTGTTGACCAAATACCAAACATATGTGCTTAATTTGCACATGTATCAAGATTTGAATCTTTCCCATTACTTTTGGTACCCTGAAATAGGAGGAATATGTATAAAGTGTAATTTCTGATTGGTGAAACCAATGCTTTACTGTCCCATTACGTACTACAGTCCAATTTACTGCTCTGCCTATATTGGTGCAAAACATTATCAAGTATTTATTGCTGTGCAGCGGTCTTTGTGGAAGCAAATTGGGGTCTTCAGTTTGTGATTAGAGTGAATTTGTTGATTAAGCCAAGTTTAGTAGTTAGCTCAGCTCAGCTGAATTGAGCCCCAAGCAACTATGAAGTCAAAGACAAATATTTTCAAGTTTGCATTCTTTGCCCACTGTAATTACTGTATGAAATGATATGGTTCAAAGGACTTGATCACAAAAGAAGTTATAAACATGGATATAGAATAAAAACACACATTTATTGTCATACACAGTACTATTGCTTAAATTGTTTGGTACATCCACGCGATATATTTAAACATGCAACGGAATGTAAAGAAAGTGAGACAAAGAAAACATTTGCACAACAGCTTCCCTAAAGCAAGGTTCAAACTAGAGGCAGTCTTAGCCATTCCGGTGGTTTCTGCGTGTCTTGCAGACATTTCTGCTTGGATGTCAGCCCACCACCTCAAGCTCAACCTTAACAAGACTGAGCTGCTCTTCCTCCCTGGGAAAGCCTGCCCTCTCCAAGACTTCCCCTTCACAGTCGAGATATCCACTGTGACCTCCTCCCAGACAACCAAGAATCTTGGGGTGATCCTTGACTACCACTTGTCCTGTGCGGCGCACATCACACCGACAGCGCTCTCCTGTAGATTCTTCCTTTACAACATCTGAGCGATACATCCATTCCTCACGAGAGAAGCAGCACGACTCTTGGTCCAGCCACTTGTCATCTCCTATCTTGACTACTGCAACGCACTCTTGGCCGGGCTCCCTGCCTCCGCCGTCAGACCTTTGCAGCTCATCCAGAATGCTGCTGCCCGTCTGGTGTTCAATCTCCCCAAATTCTCCCATGTCACCCTGCTCCTCTGCACCCTTCACTGGCTCCCGGGAGCAGCTCCCATCAGATTCAATACCCTGGTGCTCGTCTACCGGACAGCTACTTGCAAGCAATGGTCAACCCACAAACCTCAGCCTGATCACTCCGTTCTTCCACCTCGGCTGGCCGCCTGGCACTGCTGCCTCTATGAGGATGCAGCAGTCACAGCGTTTCACTGTTTTGGCGCTCCAGTGGTGGAATGAGATGCTGTCAGGACTGCAGAGTCACTACCTATCTTCTGGAAGAGCTCAGGCAACTATCAGGAATAGTGTTACTCAGGACCCATGCCGTGCTGTAGGAAGGCGAGTCTGAACAGATGGGTCTTGAGCCTGGTTTTGAATGTATTGAAAGTATCAGAGCATCGGATGGCTGGTGAAAGGGTGTTCCACAGCCTGGGTGCAGCAGCAGAAAACGGGCTGGTCGCCAAGTGTGTGTCACCTGGTGCGGGGTATGATGAGGAGGTCAGTGTCGGGGGATCGGAGACCACGTGCAGTGGTATAGGGGTGGAGTAGGTCAGTTAGGTAGGCAGGAGCCAGGCCATGGAGTGCCTTAAAGGTGAGGAGGAGGACCTTGAAGGAGATTCTGTATTTTATGGGACATCAGTGAAATTGTTGCAGGGTGGGGGTGATGTGCTGCCAGGGTTTAGTCCGTGTGAGGATCATGGCAGCTGAGTTTTGGACATATTGTAGCCGATTCAGGGCCTTGCTGGAAATACCAATAAGGACTCTGTTACAATAATCCAGGCGGGAAGTGACAAATGTGTGTATTAATGTTTTAGCAGAGGTATCAGAGAGTGAAGGACAGAGACAGGAGAAAGTTTTGAGATTGAAGAAGGCAGACTTTGTAACTGACCATATGTGGGGTTCAAAGGAAAGTGTTGGTTCCAGCAAGACCCCCAGGTTCCTTACCTCAGAGGAGGGGCAAATCGAGCAGCCATCGATGGTGAGGACGAGGTTGCTGATTTTTTGAAGGAGGGTCTTGGGAGCCACCATGAGTTCTCTTTTATTGCTGTTGAGTTTGAGAAGATGGGTGGTCATCCATTTTTTGATTTCATAGAGGCAGGAGGTTAGGGAGGGGGGAGGAAGGGCGGTAGAGGGTTTTGTGTGAAGGTAGAGCTGGGTGTCATCAGCGTATGTGTGGAAATTGAGGCCATGTTTCCGAATTATCTGGCCAAGTGGGAGGAGGTAGATGGTGAACAATAGCGGGCCAAGGATGGAAACCTGGGGGACGCCTTGTTTCACTGGTGCTGGGGTGGATCTGGACCCCCCAAGGGGCACGTACTGCTACCTGTTGGACAGGTATGATTTGAACCAAGCTAGGGACTGGGACTGCCTTTACCTTAAAACAGACACGGCAAGATAACGGCGAGCCCCTCACCCCGACCCACAGCACGGGGCTGTTGTAGGTAGGTGTAGCCAGGTGGAATGGCCTGCTTGAGTGCCAAAAACTCATTACGTTAGAGCCAGGTTTCAGTGTGGCACATGAAATCGAATTCATTATCCAGAATGATGATCATTGATGCAATGTGAGTTGTTATTAAGGGAACGGGTATTGAGGAGAGCAAACCTAGCCATTTGAGGAGGGGGAGAGATGGAGAGACCACTACTAGTGTCAGCCATCAGGATTTGTTTGAGGTAACGTAACTTAGCGCCTGGACCACTGTATTTATAACGGCGTTGAGAGCTAGACCAAAGGGAGGGGACATAGCCAGCTGGGGGTTCACTGTAGAAGTGATGATGTGGGCCCCTGTGACAATAGCTTGCCCGGCATATGATTCCCAAGACGTGATGTAATAGGAGGACAGGGAGAGGCTTAGGGCTGACACAGTGCAGATGGAAGAAGTCTGAGTGGGAGTACATGAGATTCACCATGTTGCCATCCGTGATGAAGAGATAATGGAAAATCCCAGCAAGGCAGAGAGAGCGAATTCAGTAATGATAACACACACACACACACACACACACACACACACACAAAACCCCCGACATCCAGGTGGCAGTGACAGCACTGCACATTAGTACTGTTAAACAATGCCAGCAATGCAAGCAAACAACCAGGTTAGCTCCAAAACAAACAACGCTAGCACTGCTGGCAAACAGCTAGGTTAGGCTAGCTCTACAGCAAAATAAATCCCCCAGGTAGCACAGCCAGCAAGCTAGCAAGCTAGCTTCGGGGCACACAGACAGATCAAATTGAACAACATCAGTTCGATAGAATAAATCCAGGAAATCCAGATCCAAGCACAGCAGACAAGTAGGGAACAGAGAGTGGATACTCTAGAGTCGTAATGCAGTTCAGGAACGTCAGGTGGACAGTGAAGCATTTTTTCTACTTTTGGCTCTACACTCCAAAAGCAGTCAAGGTTCTCCGTTGCGGTTTAATGTCGTATTATAAACAAATCGTCATCGATCTTGGTCACACACACACACACACACACACACACACACACACACACACACACACACACACACGTATGGGACAACAGTAAATTAAGCTTTTCACTACCATGCTCTCAAGTTACAATGAATCGTGAGAGTTTACATTAGGTCCAATACCTGAAGCCGATGACTTGACTCTACGTGTTGTTAACAATGCATGTGAACATTAGCTATCATAGCAGGACTTAAAACTGAGTGTGCTGGAAAATCCTGTCAGTGCATAAGTCAGATTTAGAGTTATGGTGCTCAATGGAATTTTCTGTCTTTTTCGGCTTTTGAAAACTGTAAATATCTAACTTAAAACACACATATATATAAAGTGCAAACAGTCCATATAAACTAGCCACTGGGCAATATTTGGCAGCATGTACAATATAGCTTTCTGTGCTGTTACCCTGTCTGAGCCTGCCCCCATCTGAGATATTTCCCTTATCTATAACTATGTACTGATGTGTCCCCTGTTTTCAATGCAGTGTTTTTAACATAAAGCACATTTCTCTTCCGTCAAACAATAAAGACGTTCTAATCTAATACTACAGCTTCTGCTTCATTCATGTTGTCAGTTCTATACTTTCTTTAGAAGATTATGGTGACCAGGTTTCTCTCAGCACTGTGCAATGACTCTCTTGTTTCTTCTCTTGCATGCTCTCTTGCATGCTTTCTTTCTTTCTTTCTTTCTTTCTTTCTTTCTTTCTTTCTTTCTTTCTTTCTTTCAGCTGCACCAGAGTCACCTCCTATAGGCTAACACACTAAGGGTGTTTGGTAGAATCAGCAATGTAATTGCTTATTTCTTGTCTAATAAAATACTGAAATATATATCTGTGTGTGTGTGTGTGTGTGTGTGTTTGTGTTTTCCAATTCCAAGGAATCATGTTATTATACAAAGGGTATTTCAATTTGTTTCAAGCCTATGCAACCTGCCCTACAGTGAGAAGGCAGACCTATACTGTATGTTGTTTGAAATGTAGACTAATATATTGCAGCCTTTGGGCTCAGGGGTGTATATTTGGGGTACCAGATTCAACCTTGTGCAGTAGGCCCAGACGTTCATGCAGGCTACATTAGACACCACGTCTCTCTCCTCTCCTATGAAGCAGAGCTATCTTGAAATAATTTCAAACTGCTGTACTTGATTGAGTCAGTTAGGCTAGAGGTGAAGTACTGGAGATCAGGTGTGTATAGCTGGGGCCCACGATTCAGCCTGATGTAGCAGGTGCACACATGGAACTGTGTGAGTAAATAGATAAGGACATATATCGTCAAATAATACACCTTAATCGTAGACAACACCCTAATCTCAAATAACACACCTTTCTGGGAGCTATAGTATGAATCAGTGTTCTGCTCTACATTCCTCACCAGCGCACTCAGCACCCAGCAAGCCAACCGTGCACCACAGAGGAAAAACACCAATCCATCGACTGGTAAAGACATGACTTTATAACCACATAAAAATGTTTTCAGATTTTCTTCTGTTCTCATAACAGTATATACCTTCTAAAGTGTGTGTAGTACTCGGTTTTCAATTTGCATTTGTAGCATAACCCCCCCTCCCCTTCTTGTTATCTCCAGCTCAATCTCTAGCAATGGGTGTAAGTGTTTCAACAACTATTAACAGACGTTCTGCTACCTTTGGTTCAGGTAATGTCGTCATTGACAACACTTTTGCTGTAACCAGAGGTGAGTAGAACGCTCCCAATCCAGAACTTGTACAGCAGGAGAGGGACCTGTATCATATATTCATATATTCATATACACTCATCGAACACTTTATTAAGAACACTATACTAATACTGGGTAAGGCCTCCCTTTGCTCTCAAAACAGCCTCAATTCTTCGTGACATTGATTCCACAAGATGTTGGAAACATTCCTTTGAGATTCTGGTCCATGATAACATGATTGCATCATGCAAATCCTGCAGATTTTTCAGGTGCACTTTCAAGTTTCATGAAAGCAGTTTGAGACGACCTTTGCTTTGTGACATCGTACATTATCATGCTGGAAGTAGCCATTTGAAGATGGGTAAATTGTGGCCATGAAGGGATGCACATGGTCAGCAACAATACTTAAATAGGCTGTGGCATTGAAGCGATGATTGATTGGTATTAACGGGCCCAAACTGTGCCAAGAAAACATTCCCCACACCATTACACCACCTCTACCAAGAGAAGGTGTACAGGTGTTCCTAATAAAGTGTTTAATGAATGTATATATATATATATATATATGTATATATTGTCCAGTCCTAGTTTATATGCACTGTTTGGACTCCCCCATTATTTCCATTGAAATGATGAGGAATATAGACATATATATTTTCTCTCTCTCTCTCTCTCTCTCTCTCTCTCTCTCTCTCTCTCTCTCTCTCTCTCTCTCTCTCTCTCTCTCTCTCTCTCTCTCTCTCTCTCTCTCTCTCTCTCTCTATATATATATATATATATATATATATATATATATATATATATATATATATTGGACAATTACTGGATTTTAAATTACAATTACAATTACTGACAATTACAATTACTTGGATTTTAAATCAAACAATTGCTATGAGGCTAAAGTACAGATTCTCAGCTTTAATTTGATGATATTTGTGTACATATTGGTTTCACCCTTCAGAAATGACTTTTTTGCATACTGCCCCTATATTGTGGTACCCAAAAGCAATGGGACAATTGGCTTGACAGGTGTTTCTATTATGTCAGATGTTTTCCATCACATCATTTGTGCAGACATAAAAGAGCTGTCTAGTATTGATTCCAGGCTTCGCGTTTGCCTTTGGAGTCAACTATTGGCGTCTGTCAACATGAGGTGGTGTCAATGCAAGTCAAGGAAGCCTTTATTAGGCTTGCCAAAATCAACAGTTTGGAACAATATTAAAAAGAAACAACTGTCCCACTGATCAGGAATACTCCCCAGGAGGTAGGCGTTAGTGTCAGAGACTACTATCCGCAGAATATGTCACCAGCCAAACTACAGAGGCTTCACTGTAAGGTGCAAACCACAAGTTATCGTCAAAAAGGATGGCCATTTACAGTTTCCAAAAAAGTACCTAAAAAGCCTGCAGAGGTCTGGAAAAAGATATTGTGGACAGATAAGACAAATATTATCATCTGCCAGATTAATTGAAAGTGGAAATCATCTACCAGAGTGATTGCAAGTAGAAAGTTTGCAGAAAAAAAGGATCTGCCCAAGATTTACAACATCCCACCTCATCTGTGAAACATGGTGGAGGGGGTGTTAATGTCAGGTCACGTATAACTGCCACTACAACTAGATAACTTGTCTTAATTGATTATGTTACTGCTGACAGCAGCACCAGAATGTATACAGAAACATCATGTCTACTCAAGTACAAGCAAATGCCTCTGTATTCATTGGATGGCGCTTCATCATACAGGAAGACAATGACCCAAAACATACCCTAACTAGGGAGTTTTTCAGGGCCAAAAAGTATAATGTTCTTGACTGGCCAAGTCAATCTTCTTAAATGCAATTGAACATACATTTAATTTCCTGATGGTAAGATTTTAGGCTAAATACTTCAAAACAAACAACTGAAGATGGTTGCAGTACAGACCTGACAGAGAAGACACCCAGCGTCTGGTGGGGTCAATGACTTCAGGCAGTTATTGCATGCAAAGGATTGTCGACCAAATACTAAACATGAGTGCTTAATGTGGATATTTCATAAATCTGTCCCATCACTTTTGGGTGCCCTGGAACAGGAGGACTGTGCATAAAAAGTGCTTTAATTTCTGAATGGTGAAACCAATATGGACACAAATACCATCAAATAAAAATTGAGAATCTCCACATTAATCTCATAGTAGTTGTATAGTAGTAGATTTTAAATCCAAACTTTTGGAGTGTAGAGCCAAAAGAAGAAATAATTCTTCACGGTCTCATTACTTATGGAGTTTGCTCAGCTAAAATAAAGGGGGAGTGCTTATAAATTAGGACTGGGCAATATTTGGAGGCATGTACAATATAGCTTTCTGTGCCATTACCCTGTCTGAGCCTGCCCCCATCTGAGATATGATTATTTACCTGTAGGCCTACCCTTGTTGAATATGTGCCTGTTACGCCCAAACCCCCTGGTGGTAGGGGACCGCCGGCGCAACACAGGACAGTGAGAGCATGAACGAAGGAGACCAGCGACAACCAAATCTGTTCAATAATAATTTATTTGCAACAGCACGGGACACAGAGAACGAGACACAACATAGACCCAACCCCCTGAGCTATGCAGCGATGACTAAAGGAAAAACCCCAGGAAAAAACTAAATCTAAACTTATAACTCAAAAACAACCCCAAAACTAACCCCCTAAACAAATCCCCATGACCGGCGCCGAAGCACCTAAACAATACAAGGGTTAGCGTCGCCGCTCTCTGATGTACTAATACAAGGGGTACCCTACGTGTTGTGCAGGACAAGATGTAAACCTGCAGGTTTGTAACTAATTACCCTACCTCTCGAACTCTGTGCCCGGCTGAAAGAGAAAAAAACAAGGTTTACAAAAAGGTAAACAAACTGAACAATAAACCAAGTGAAAACTCAGGAACATAAACTACATCCTAAACAAAGTATCAAAAAACAAAAGGAGAGCTGCCACCTCTCTAACTTAGCCAAACCAAATGAGGACTGCCACTCCTCTTGAGGAACCAAACAAAATAACTTAAATAGGGTGTGGTAGGGGTTAATTGATGGACAAATGAGGACTTGATTGAAGGATCCCAGCTGCCAGGCATTCCCACTGATTCACCTGACAGGAGGGACCTACTGGAACACAAGAGAGAGAACACAAACAAACAAAACACCCCAGGTCTAACAGAAAAAGACCTCTCCACCCGTAACAGTGCCGATGTGTCCCCTGTTTTCAATCCAGTGTTTTTAAAATAAAGCAATTTCTGTTCCAACAAACAATAAAGACATTCTAATCAAATAAACATATTAGACTACTACAGCATCTGCTTCATTCAAGTTGTCAGTTCAATACTATTTAGAAGATTAAGGTGACCAGGTTTCTCTCAGCACTGTGCAATGACTCTCTTGTTTCCTCTCTTGCATGCTTTCTTTCTTTCTTTCTTTCTTTCTTTCTTTCTTTCTTTCTTTCTTTCAGCTGCTGACACTGCACCTGCACCCAATGTCCATGTGGCCAACGCCACAGGCAGCACAATGCATCTCTTCTACAAGGGAGAGAAGATGGCCATCAGTGACCTTATCCAAGGGACAGACCTCAAACATGGCGGGGCAGCAGGCTCCATCCTCATCCAGGCCTGTGACTTCATCCAATGCCCCATCTTTGAGGACCTGTACGTCACAGGTTTCAATGTGAGCGCCCGCCAACCGTTCTGCTGCCCTGACCAGCGCCCTCTGTTTGACAACTTCCTGGCGGAGAATGCTCAGGGTGTACACAAGGGCTTCATCATCACCACCTGTGGGGCGGTGAAGTTCGCCAAGACCGGAGAGATCTGGGTGGATGAGGCGGGGGTGAACCACGCCCCCAAACAGTGATGCCACCAGAGGACCCTCTTATGTCACAGACAAAACCTGATCCATTAAATCATAGTTCAATAAAAAGGGCTCCTCTCGCTTTCTATGATTTTGCTCAGGGTGTTTGGCAGAAATCAGCAATGTAATCAATCTGCTTATTTCTTGATTAATAAATAGATTAATAAATATGCATATGTGTGTGTGTTTTGCATGAGCAAACTGATTTCAAGGAATTCATGTTTACGACACAAGGTATTGTCGAATCAGAGAGTATCAGTTATCACAAGCGAGCACACCCATTTCTATGTGTAAAACTTCAAACAAGTTTCTTGTTTTAAGACCGGACATCTCCATTGCTAACTTCTAATTAACTAGCTTGGTTCCAAAAACAACACTAGGAAGAAAATGAAAGCGTTATGATGTTCCTCAGCGAATTCATCATTTTGGATGTATTTTTGCGCATTTTGACATGAATAAACGCAACTGGGGTTTTGATAATGCAATCCAGCACCACGCTGTTCAGAAATCATGGGGAGAACCCTGAATGTCTTTACGTGACTACTACAGCCTTGGCTTCATTTATGTTGTCAGTTCAATACTCTCTTTAGAAGACTATGGTGAGCAGATGATTTTCTTTCTTTCACCTGCTGCCCAAAGGCTCACTGAATTGCCCTTGCATCCAATGTCCTTGTAGCCAATGCCACAGGCAGCACTGTGCATCTTGTAAGATTTAGACTGATAGGAAACATGCTAATCAGGCCATATTGGAACTGGTTTTCACAACATCCTTCAATGGTGAGTGATCAAGTTAAGTGTGACAAGAACTATCAAACCAATTAACATACAGGTTGGTGAAGATGTTAATGCTTTGTATACTGCTTCAGACTGAGTGACAGATCAAAAGGTAACGCACTAGAAGAGCTGATGGAAAACTCAGTTCTTGGTTCAGACCATACAGCTGGACCAAGAGTATGGACTTGCTCTGTTGCCAGATCTATAGGTGAAAGATTCCTTAAACACAAAAGTTATTACTTTCCTTTTTTTTTCTTACAAATCACGAGACAACCAGTGAGGGAACTGCCAGAAGACGATCGTGGAATAACAAGATTTGATTCCGAAGCACTGGAATTGAAGAAGTGTAACTGGATTCTGGACATTGTTATCAAACACATGAATCATATGGATATCCCCCTCAGGAAAACAACCAAGGAATTAAAGGACACTTTTGGAACCTTTCAAGTAACTGGCAGATGAAATTGGAATTCTCAAGTACTCCAATCGAAGATTGATTCAATCGAAGAGAAGATTCAAAAGCAGCAGGATATTGGTCTACTGTGCCTAACAAACTGAGGCAGAGTTTGTAGTTCTGCAAAAGCATAGCAGCCTAAAGTCACTGGACCGGTGAGACCCACAATAGTAGACACATTTGGTTATTGGTCTATTTCTAAAGCAACAGGAACACAAGGAGCAGCCTTAATAGTACATGATATTTTGAGACTATTATGCCAAATAGTTTCCAATCCTAAAGTAAATGGATGTGTTATTGTTTTACCTTAAAGTAGTTGGGATAGGAGAGACAGTATGAATCCTAAAGTAACTAGATATAAATCTTTTTTTTAAGGTAACAGATGTAAAGTATTTGGTTCAGGACATTTGAGCCCAAGGGCAGGGGCAATAGATGTGTGTATTGTTCCGAAAGTAATTGGAATACGATTACAAGGAGTTGCTAACGTTGCTGGTTTGGTTTCCTAACGTAATTGGATAGACAGCCGTTGGGAATACTTTTATCGTTTTGTTTTATTTTTTGAGAAAGGGAGACAGTTTGAGTTTTTCATAGTGTTTTTCATTAGATTTGAGTCTCCCATTGGTATGAGTGGCTACGTCTGAGCTGAACAGTAACCCAAAGATGTTAAAAAATAGGAAAGAAAAAGTGGCCACAGCATTACAAGCACTTCTTGTTTCTCACAAAAAGTTCAAGGCAAGAATATCTACACTAGAAAAGGAGAATAGGGTACTACAGAATCGGGTTGAACAGCAAGCTTCTGCAATTAAAACATACAAATCCCAGACTAACCTTAGTGCAGAAGTTCAGTTACACCAAATGAAGGAAGTATAGTTTAGTCTACAACACTACTGTCAGAAACTTAATGGCAACTACAAGCTACCCTGTAGCTGCTTTTGGGGACACACAATGTACCCACAATGTACACACGAAACCCCCGACATCCAGGTAGCAGTGACAGCGCTACACATTAGTACTGTTAAACAATGCCAGCACTGCAAGCAAACAACCAGGTTAGCTCCAAAACAAAAGGTAGCACTGCTGGCAAACAGCTAGGTTAGGCTAGCTCCACAGCAAAATAAATCCCCCAGGTAGCACAGCCAGCAAGCTAGCAAGCTAGCTATCAAGCTTCGCGGCACACAGACAGATCAAATTGAACAACAGCACTTCGATAGAATAAATCCAGGAAATCCAGATCCAAAGTCCAAGCACAGCAGACAAACTGGGAACAGAGAGTGGATACTCAGTCATAATGCAGTTCAGGAACGTCGGGTGAGTGAAAGCAGTCAAAGTTTTCCGTTGTGGTTTAATGTCATATTATGAACAAATCACAGTTGATCTAGGTCACACAAACACAAACCCACACACGTGTATGGGACAACAGCGAAGGATTAAGCTTTTCAGAAGAAAAAAACTATGAAGAAAAAGATTAAATCAAGAGAGGGTGTCCAGTGGAGCTGCAATATCTAAAGACGGATTAAAAACGAGTGAGGGGGAAATATGGAGAGACCACTACTACTGTTAATAATTAAAAAAAAGAAATTCAAAATAAATAAAGAATAATCCTTCTGTTACAGTCCCTCCCCCTAACCAACCCCCTCCTTGAGGCCCCGGCGATCATCGCTGGAGCGCCCAGCCCCCAGTTGACAGCGCACCTGTTCCATATCACCCATCAGCACACCTGCAACCCTATTTAAACCCTGCCTGAACCCCACTATGGTGCCAGAACGTACTGTGTCTAATGATAATCTTCCCACGTGATCCGCACACACTTCAGCCCTCCCGAGAATTCCTACGTGTTCCTAGTGTTTTGTTTTACCTTGTGACTCACCTTGTTCTCCTGTGCCCCTCCAGAACCCTCGCCTCCCCCGGACTCCCTCGTTTATCCATTCCACCGGCCTAGCCCCTACCTGTACCTCGACCCTACCCCTACCCCTCTCAGCTACTGGATCTCCCGTTACCGAACCCTGGACCGGACACCGACAACCCCTTGGATTATCCCTCTCTTCCCTACCCCTCTCTCTATTCATTATTATTAAATACGCCTTCGGGCTATATTCTACCACCCCCTCTGTGTGCCGTCATTTGGTTCTTCAGACATTCTGGTTGTAACACCTTCCTTTTTCTAGCATTGTGACTGCCAATGGCACCTGGTCCTAGCATAGATTTTTGCGTATGATGACTGATGTATAGATTATTCACTTTAGCCAAATGTACTTGTTGTAAGTCGCTTTGGATAAAAGCATCTCCTAAAGGTCAAACATGTAAATATAAAAATGTAATATCGGATCCTAGATTGCATTAACAATATGCAATATGTTACCACCATGCTCTCAAATTACAATGAATCATGAGAGTTTACGTTAGGTCCAATACCTGAAGCCGATGACTCGACTTGTGTTGTTAACATGCATGTGAACCTTAGCTATTGTAGCAGGACTCAAAACTGAGTGTGCTGGAAAACCTGTGCATAAGTCAGATTTAGAGTTATGGTGCTCAATTGAATTTCCTGTCTTTTTCGGCTTTTGACAACTGTAAATATCTAACTTAAAACACAGGTTTTTGTATTTATATATATATTTTCTGCCGGATTATCTGCTCTTCTTAGGACTGCCTTATCGTGCTTTGACCTCCACCTGAAAAACCCTCTATCGGATTATCTGCCTGTCTCTGGACTGCCTTCTCGTGTACCGACCACCGCCTGATCTACTCGCCTGCCTCCCCTGCCTGCCCTGCCCTACTGCCCTGTTTGCTCTGCCTGCTCTGCCTGCCCTGCCCACCTTCCTACCCAGTCACCCTGTTACCCTTTCCCTGTTTGTTCCTTATTAAATATCTATATTATTTCATACCTGTGTCCCTACTCTGTGTGCTGCACTTGGGTTCACTATTTCTGATACTTGACACACTGTAGTATTTTATTTCAGCAAAGGCAAATCTCTGAGATGCAGCTCAGCAACCTTCCTCCTTAAAGAACACAATCAAGGACAAAGATTGGGATGTTGGCGGTTTGGAACTCACTGTGTCAATAACAGGTGCCACAAGTACTGTTTCCCACAGTCTACTTCCAACCAGTATTTTGTCAAAAACATTTCTATCAATAATATTTCTATCACATCCATTAAATTACAGTTCAATAAAAAGGGCTCCTCTTACCTTCTGTAGTCTGAATGATTTTGATAAGGGTGTTTGGTAGAATCAGCAATGTAATCGCTTATTTCTTGTCTAATAAAATACTGAAATAAATATCTGTGTGTGTGTGTGTGTGTGTGTGTGTGTGTGTGTGTGTGTGTGTGTGTGTGTTTGTGTTTTCCAATTCCAAGGAATCCTGTTATCATACAAAGCGTATTTCAATTTGTTTCAAGCCTATGCAACCTGCCCTACAGTGAGAAGGCAGGCCTATACTGTATGTTGTTTGAAATGTAGACTAATATAGTGCAGCCTTTGGGCTCAGGGGTGTATATTTGGGGCACCAGATTCAGCCTTGTGCAGTAGGCCCAGACATTAATGCAGGCTACATTAGACTATCTCCTCTCCTATGAAGCAGAGCTGGGTTGAAATAGTATTTGAAATAATTTCAAACTGCTTGATTGAGTTTGTACTTGATTGAGTCAGTTAGGCTAGAGGTGAAGTACTGGAGATCAGGGGTGTATAGTTGGGGCCCACGGTTCAGCCTGGTGTAGCAGGTGCACACATGTTCACACAGGCTACATTAAGCTGTGATGGAAGTGTTGATTTGGTAACTTTGCACATTGTGGCATTTCACACTGCATCATCATACATTCAATCTATTAAATACATGAAAACCTGCTGTAACAATAGTATGCTGTTGTGTGGTGGGTGTTGTCTGAGAGTTCCTGCTACAGTAGGATATTGTCATATATTGGTCACTTACAAATATGACTATTTCACTGGTTTAATGTCCATTGCGTTCAGTGAGAATGTGTTTTCGGGTGGAAATGAAAAAGTGACAGGGATTTGTATTATTTGGAACCGATTTGATGTTCTAGGATCAGATGAGATGACTATCGAGAAATCTCACGTGACATACCTGTGGGAAGGTAACCCCCCCACGCACACACACACTTCTGTAGAAAATGGGCTGTGACTTAACTGGAACTGTAAGTAAATAGATAAGCACATATACCCTCAAACAATACACCTTAATCATAGACAACACCCTAATCTCAAACAACACACCTTTCTGGGAGCTACAGTATAAAATCAGTGCTCTGCTCTACACTCCTCACCAGCACACCCAGCACCCAGCACCCAGCACCCAGCAAGCCTACACTGTACCACAGAGGAACAACACCAATCCATCGACTGGTAAAGACATGACTTCATCACCACATTTGTGTCTGCAAAATAAATACAAATGTTTTCAGATTTTAGGACTCTTTTTTTCCTGAATTTCCCCTAGGGATGAATAAAGTTTCTATCTATCTATCTATTTATCTAGATTTTCTTCTGTTCTCATAACAGTATATACCTTCTAAAGTATGTGTAGTACTCAGTTTTCAATTTGCGTTTGTAGCATAACCCCCCCCCTCCCCTTCTTGTTATCTCCAGCTCAATCTCTAGCAATGGGAGCAGGTGTTTCAACAACTACTAACATACGTTCTGCTACCTTTGGTTCAGATAATGTCGTCATTGGCAACACTTTTGCTGTAACCAGAGGTGAGTAAAACGCTCCCAATCCAGAACCTGTACAGCAGGAGAGGTACCTGTATCATATATTCATATTTTCATATACACTCACGCAACACTTTATTAGGAACACTATATTAATACTGGGTAAGGCCTCCCTTTGCTCTCAAAACAATCTAAATTGTTCGTGGCATTGATTCCACAAGATGTTGAAAACATTCCTTTGAGATTCTGGCCCATGATGACATGATTGCATCACGCAAATCCTGCAGATTGTTCAGGTGCACTTTCAAGCTGTGAATCTCCCGTTCTACCACATCCCAAAGCTGTTCTTTTGGATTCAGAACTGGTCACTGGGAAGGCCACTGAAGAACACTGAACTCATTGTCATGTTAATGAAACCTGTTTGAGACAACTTTTGCTTTGTGACATGGTACATTATCATACTGGAAGTAGCCATTAGAAGATGGTTTAAATTGTGGCCATGAAGGGATGCACATGGTCAGCAACAATAATCAAATAGGCTGTGGCATTCATACGATGATTGATTGGTTAACGGGCCCAAAGTGTGCCAAGAAAACAGATAAGATGGCTAAATACTTAAAAACATATATAAGTAATGGGGCAGTGAAACATTTTTTTGTACTTTTGGCTCTACACTCCAAAACAATTACTATGAGGCTAAAGTACAGATTCTCAGCTTTAATTTGATGATATTTGTGTATATATTGGTTTCAACCTTCAGAAATGACTTTTTTGCATACTGCCCCTATATCAGGGTACCCAAAAGTAATGGGACAATTGGCTTGACAGGTGTTTCTGTTATGTCAGATGTTTTCCATCACATCATTTGTGCAGACATAAAAGAGCTGTCTAGTATTGATTCTAGGCTTCGCGTTTGACTTTGGAGTCAACTATTGGTGTCTGTCAACATGAGGTGGTGTCAATGCAAGTCAAGGAAGCCTTTATTAGGCTTGCCAAAATCAACAGTTTGGAACAATATTAAAAAGAAACAACTGTCCAACTGATCAGGAATACTCTCCAGGAGGTAGGCGTTAGTGTCAGAGACTACCATCCGCAGAATATGTCACCAGCCAAACTACAGAGGCTTCACTGCAAGGTGCAAACCACAAGTTATCGTCAAAAGGGATGGTCATTTACAGTTTGCAAAAAAGTACCTAAAAAGCCTGCAAAGGTCTGGAATAAGATATTGTGGACAGATAAGATGAATATTATCATCTACCAGAGTGATTACAAGTGGAAAGTTTGGAGAAAAAAAGGATCTGCCCAAGATTTACCTTGGATTTTTAGTCCAAGATCATCTGTGAAACATGGTGGAGGGGGTGTTATTGTTAGGTTATGTATAGCTGCCACTCCAACTGGATAACTTGTCTTAATTGATTGTGTTACTGCTGACAGCAGCACCAGATGTATACAGAAACATCTTGTCTACTCAAGTGCAAGCAAATGCCTCCATATTCATTGGATGGCGCTTCATCATACAGGAAGACAATGACCCAAAACATACCCTAACTAGGGAGTTTTTCAGGGCCAAAAAGTATAATGTTCTTGACTGGCCAAGTCAATCTTCTTAAACCCAATTGAACATACATTTAATTTCCTGATGATAAGATGGCTAAATACTTCAAAACAAACAACTGAAGATGGTTGCAGTACAGACCTGACAGAGAAGACACCCAGCGTCTGGTGGGGTCAATGACTTCAGGCAGTTATTGCATGCAAAGGATTGTCGACCAAATACTAAACATGAGTGCTTAATGTGGATATTTGATAAATCTGTCCCATCACTTTTGGGTACCCTGACACAGGAGGACTGTGCATAAAAAGTGCTTTAATTTCTGAATGGTGAAACCAATATGGACACAAATACCATCAAATAAAAACTGAGAATCTCCACATTAACCTCATAGTAGTTGTTTGACTTTAAGTCCAAACTTTTGGAGTGTAGAGCCAAAAGAAGAAAGAATTCTTCACTGTCTCATTACTTATGCAGGGCACTGTATATATACATATATATATATATGATTATTTATCTGTAGGCCTACCCTTGTTGAATATGTGCCGATGTGTCCCCTGTTTTCAATCCAGTGTTTTTAAAATAAAGCAATTTCTGTTCCAACAAACAATAAAGACATTCTAATCTAATAAATGCCTATATTAAACTACTACAGCATCTGCTTCATTCAAGTTGTCAGTTCAATACTACTTAGAAGATTAAGGTGACCAGGTTTCTCTCAGCACTGTGCAATGACTCTCTTGTTTCCTCTCTTGCATGCTTTCTTTCTTTCTTTCTTTCTTTCTTTCCTTCTTTCTTTCTTTCTTTCAGCTGCTGACACTGCACGTGCACCTAATGTCCATGTGGCCAACGCCACAGGCAGCACAGTGCATCTCTTCTACAAGGGAGAGAAGCTGGCCATCAGTGACCTTATCCAAGGTACAGAACTCAAACATGGCGGGGCAGCAGGCTCCATCGTCATCCAGGCCGGCGACTTCATCCAATGCCCCATCTTTGAGGACCTGTATGTCACAGGTTTCAATGTGAGCGCCCGCCAACCGTTCTGCTGCCCTGACCAGCGCCCTCTGTTTGACAACTTCCTGGCGGAGAATGCTCAGGGTGTGCACAAGGGCTTCATCATCACCACCTGTGGGGCGGTGAAGTTCGCCAAGACCGGAGAGATCTGGGTGGATGAGGCGGGGGTGGACCACGCCCCCAAACAGTGATGCCACCAGAGGACCCTCTTATGTCACAGACAAAACCTGATCCATTAAACCATAGTTCAATAAAAAGGGCTCCTCTCGCCTTCTATGATTTTGCTCAGGGTGTTTGACAGAAATCAGCAATGTAATCAATCTGCTTATTTCTTGATTAATAAATAGATTTATAAATATGCATATGTGTGTGTGTTTTGTATGAGCAAACTGATTTCAGGGAATTCATGTTTACGACACAAGGTATTGTCGCATCAGAGAGTATCAGATATCACAAGCGAGCACACCCATTTCTATGTGTAAAACTTAAAACAAGTTTCTTGTTTTAAGACCGAACATCTCCATTGCTAACTTCTAATTAACTAGCTTGGTTCCAAAAACAACACTAGGAAGAAAATGAAAGCGTTATGATGTTCCTCAGCGAATTCATCATTATGGATTTATTTTTGCGCAATAAACGCAACTAGGGTTTTGATAATGCAATCCAGCACCACGCTGTTCAAAAATCATGGGGAGAACCCTGAATGTCTTTATGTGACTACTACAGCCTTGGCTTTATTTATGTCTGAACTGTTATGCCAAATAGTTTCCAATCCTAAAGTAAATGGATGTGTTATTGTTTTACCTTAAAGCAGTTGGGATAGGAGAGACAATATGAATCCTAAAGCAACTGGATATAAAAAATTTTTTAAGGTAACAGATTAAGTATTAAGAAGTATTTGGTTCAGGACATTTGAGCCCAAGGGCAGGGGCAGTAGATGTGTGTATTGTTCCTAAAGTAATTGGAATACGGTTACAAGGAGTTGCTAACGTTGCTGGTTTGGTTTCCTAAAGTAATTGGATAGACAGCCGTTGGGAATACTTTTATCACTTTGTTTTATTTTTTGAGAAAGGGAGACAGTTTGAGTTTTTCATAGTGTTTTTCATTAGATTTGAGTCTGCCATTGGTATGAGTGGCTATGTCTGAGCTGAACAGTAACCCAAAGATGTTAAAGAATAAGAAATAAAAAGTGGCCACAGCATTACAAGCACTTCTTGTTTCTCACAAAAAGTTCAAGGCAAGAATATCTACACTAGAACTACAGAACTGGGTACTACCGAATCGGGTTGAGCAGCAAGCGTCTGCAATTAAAACATACAAATCCCAGACTAACCTGCAGAAGTTGTTACACCAAATGAAGGAAGTATAGTTTAGTCTACAACACTACTGTCAGAAACTTAATGGCAACTACAAGCTACCCTGTAGCTGCTTTTGGGGACACACAATGTACCCACTTTGGTAGGAGAGCATCAAGGAAGCATAGAGGTTATGATACCCCAAGGTATATAGTAGGTTAGAAGGTATTTGGGGGGTATGCAAATAGTGGGTTTGTGTTCTGAAACTGGAAGTTGAAGAACTCTGACTACTATTTGTAGATTATGAACACTGGTCTGTTGCACAACATGGAGCACAGGAGAGACCATCCAGACCATCCACACCATCCACACCTGCCCCACAGACCTGCATCCCTGTGGCTATAAACCCAGATGCGGGAAGATCAATAAAGGCCACAGAAAAATGAGACTGCATGGAAGTGCAGAAAGTGTGATGTGGCACTGTGCCTGATTTTAGACAGGAACTGCTTTGGTGACTGGCATGACTCTGGTGCCTCTGCATGGTGAAATGGCTTTCTAGAGTGGATGTGCAGAGTAGTGTGTAGAGTAACCTGTAAATAGTTCAATATCAATAGCATGTGGAGCCCCCCCCCTTTTCTTTTTTACCAATATTGGTAACACTTGTGGGCACATGGAAAAATGTTGTATATATATAGAGGACATAGGACATATATATATATATATATATATATATATATATATATATATATATATATATATATAGATAGATAGATAGATAGATAGATAGATAGATAGATAGATAGATAGATAGATTCCATATTTTTTTTTTTTTTATCAAAGAAAGATTCCATTATTTTTTTTTATTTTATTTTTTTTTACATTTTTTACTTTTATGATTTATGACATTCTAATTGTGTTATACTGCACAAAAAACAGGTGCACTTGTGACAGGAGCAAAAACCGCCCAGAAACTGCTTGGGGTTCAGAGGGTTAAAAGTGTTTGATATTTCCTGTAAAAAAATATATATAGTATAACCATATTTTAAATGTGCAGGCTCTTGGAGCATAAGGAATTGAGTCCAGGGTAAAGAAAGAAGACTAATTGAGAAGTAACATTTCCTTAGCAAGAGGGAAACAACCTTAAGCATAATGGTATATTCAATAATACTGAAGAACTTTCAATTGTTGTGATGGTATTTCAATTAAGTGAAAAAGCATAAAAGGATGGAATGTAAGATTTAGACTGTTAGGAGACATGCTAATCAGGCCAACCATTTGGAACTGGTTTTCACAACATCCTGTGATGGTGAGTGATCAAGTTAAGTGTAACAAGAACTATCAAACCAATTAACATGCAGGTGTGTATGACATGAAGATGTTAATGCTATGTATACTGCTTCAGACTGGGTGACAGATCAAAGGGTAACACACTAGAAGAGCTGATGGAAAACTCAGTTATTGGTTCAGACCACAAAGCTGGACCCAGAGTCTGAACTTGCTCTGCTGTTTGATATACAAGTAAAAAACGTTCGCCAAGACCAGACAGATCTGGATGTCATAAGGGGTTGGGGGGTTGGACCACGCCCCCAAACATTGATGTCTGTCCCCCTATAGGCCAACACACCTCTTATGTCACAGATCAAACCTGATCCATTAAATCACAGTTCAATAAAAAGGGCTCCTCTTTTCTTCGGTTGTCTCAGGGTATGTGCCAGAAATCAGCAATGTAATCAATATGCTTATTTCTTGATTAATACAGTTAGTCCAGAGGTGAGATACACAAAATCTGGGGTTTGGGCGCAATATTCAGTAGCAATATTCAGTAGGCCATAGAGTAGGTGTACCCAGCAGGTTAACGAAGGCTATTAGACTATGTGATAATAGTGATTTTTGTCGTATCTTTCCGATAAAATAGCATTACAAACACATCACAACATGGATCTTATATGTGGCTAATAAAATAATTCGTTGTCGATTAAGTGTGTGCATCTGAGGTTCTGAACAGGTGCAACGGCAGGGGGCATTGCATACATATTCAGTGCGTGTGATTCAGAGAGCCACCGTAAACTTTTCATTGAGCTATTGTACTGCTGTAGTGAGAGTATAGCCTACTGCTGCTACTCAGGGAGTAGAGACTTTTAAAGACATGACAAAGAGCTTAGGTTATTCTCCCCTGGCTCTGCGTAACAGTAATTGAGACGACCACGGGGTTTGTATCAGGTAGTGTTAAGTTTGTATTGCAGCAACCGTTTTCCTTTTCATACATTGAAAGCAGTTTTACAGTTGAGAAGACAGTTGTAAATACTGTACGGGGTGCTGCTATAGTCCATCTGACGTTTGTGCCTTTGTGCCACCTGCTGTGGTGCGTCATTGTCACTTAGTCCAATCACACGTACCCGCCAGTAAACCTTTTTCCTGGCGCTCTTGGCCAATTTCAGTGGTGAAATTAATTAATTAATCGAAAGGAGCCGGAGTCTTGCATTGAGCTGAGCTCCCATACATTGTGCAGGATTATTTTTTGCCTCCGCAGGTACTGTGATACAGTTGATCCTATAATGGACAGGAAGAGATTTTCAACACATCAAGTAATCAGTAAACCGACTGTAGTGAGTTGTATAAGTTTTCCTAAATCAGTGTTCCTCTTCCTCTGCAAGAGCATTTATTTGAATTATTCTGGACCCAGACATGGTGAGTAACATTATTTGCAGATTTTTTAAAATATTGTTTTTATAGTAAGGCTGTGCATTATATTTATGGAAATTGGTCGATTATGGCTTCATTTATTTTAGACTCCAAAACCCTGTAGTGAATTAATGTATTTTAGCAACGTGTTTTCAATTCCTCATTGAATAGAATGTGCAAGTTTGGTAACTTGGACAATCGTGTGAAAGATATAAGCTTTCGGCTACTACTGCCGATAACTGCCTTAATTTGTGTATGTAAAAAGTGTTGCAGCAAAGCATACCCAAAACATGTCTAAAGTAATCTGCGCTCATTTTCATCAAGAAACATTTCATGTGTCTCCGTTTAGGGGGTGCACACAGACAGCCCCTTACTCCATCACTGACGGACTTCTATCTCCCGATTATCGCTGTCACTGAGCATCAACCGAGCTGCATCTGCCCCGCGTTACGCAATGTAACATTTATGTTTCACAAGGTTTACTTCCATTAGAATGACATCTGTGCCACCGTTTGCTAAGGCTGTGAGACACGCGTCTGATGGTACACAATCTCAGAGTCTGTGGCTGTCTCATATCCACTGTGCAAGGTTGCTTTGATGACAGGACCAGGGGTTCACAATACGAATTATTTCAATAGATACATAACTTAGTCAGAGGCAACCCTAAAAATGGGTCCTTAGAACACCTCTAGAAGTCAATAGTGAATTGGTGTACAGATTAGAAATTGGTGTAAAAAAAGAGATTGTTAAAATGTGTGGGTGCTATCTTACAGTAGGTTTCTCCTGTTTGTTCTGACTAATAAGAACCTTTCCCTCACTGTGATAAGCCATTGGTGTTACCTTATGGGTCCCTTTTACATACAACCCCTGCTGTTACCAGAAAACTGGAACCCAGGTATATCTGACTGTGAACTCAGGAGTGTCCTGGGTTGCCCCCTTTTATAACCACCACAACACTGGGTCTCCAGGGCTCATGTACCCCCCCCGTACGGGGGTCTGGCATTGTCTCTATTGTTCTAGCCTAGTAGGAGGTGGGGCCATGTTCAGGATAAATGCTAAGGAGAAACCTGGGATCCCCTTTTTCCACTGAAGCAGAGCAGGGTTCAAACCACCTACAGAACAGACCCGGGTAGCATTCCTGGGTCTCATGATCTGGGTAGACCCATTTATAGCAATGGTAAATCCAGGGAGGAGAAACTGGCTTACCGTGTTGGTATAAAGGAGGGTTATATTTTCCTAATTCTGCAAGAGTCTGGTTAGTATAGCAGTCCTATGGAGTATGAATTGGAACTGTACTTTTCATCATGGCAAGGAAGGATGCTATACTGTAGACCGACAGCTGTGGTGGGAACGGTAAGTATCGCAGTAACTCACCTCCACTAAGGATTGTTCAGAATGATAGCAAGTAGTCAGTTGGTGTGGTCACAAAATAATCAGTCTGGCTGACAGTGACGTTGGTCAATTAAATTCTTCTCCTTCGTCTCAGGCAGCTTTTATTGCAATATATGTATGTATACACCTCTCACTGTAGTAGAACAAGAACATTGTCTAGAATGCAGAAAAAACTGTCTCTGGCCCTCAACATGTTTTCACATTCATTCATCTTCAGCTCTACAACATACAATATATCTGTTTTATTTGTCTCTTAAGATGATAAACTTAGCCAGTTTGGTCACTATTGATGTGGGTCAAATATGTAAACGTAGGCATCCTCTTGAGGGTGTGCATGGGTATTTATTTGACCTTTTACTGTAATTGTGAAAGTTGTTGCGGCTCAAAGACAAACACATGCATCTCAAACATAGAAATGTTCTCTGAGTGTGCTGTTTTGTTTTATATTGTTCAAAACTGGCAACATGAACAGTTGGCAAAGGCTGGACTGCTTCCAAGGTTCCCTACCTTTTGAAGTGTGACTTGTTTGAAGTTCATTATCAGTGAGTGAGTTGCTCATTGATTTGTTTTCATACATAAGTTATTTATGATATGAGAGACGCATAGGATGACTGATGAAACAAATATCCAGAGGTTTTTATGATGAGAGACATATATGCAGCATCAGGCTCCATCTGGTTGAATGTGTTTTATATTGAAATGCACTTGAACTGATGTGGAAATCAGGTCTAGTCTGAGATACTGCAATGATTGTGATGTATAATTATATAACTTACATAAAGGGATAGTTCATCCAAATTACAAAATCACATTTGGTTCCTTACCCTAAAATGAGTGTATAGACAAGGACAAACTTCAATCAACACTTTGGTTCTGTTTGTCTGGGCACTGTAACTAACAGCTAATTGTTAGCATTTTTAACATGCATGTCTGTCCTTGTCCATAGATTCCTTTCAGGGTAAGGAACCAAATATGTGATTTTGTAATTTGGGTGAATTATCCCTTCAAGGTGAATGTACTCGTAAATTGCTCTGGATAAGAGTGTCTTCTAAATGACTAAAATGTAAATGAAGATGCATTTATTATTCCCATTTTGATTCTAAAGATGTAAACAAGCAAAAGAGTTATTGGCTGACTGAGATATTCTAATGAGATGTCTTTAACCCTACTCTATTTCATCTACAGCTGCAACCCCAACTGCTCAGGAATAGCCAACAGTTCCACAGATAACTTGCCATGCAGTAAATTATACTGTTCAAAAACGTACTGTAAAACAGCAGCTAACTGTGGTATATTTTCATGTTGATAGGGGTTATTGGGGCTGTTTTATGAAAGCAATATTGAAATTGCAAATCTGAAACAATGATATTCAATTTCTGGCACTGGTTGGGTGGCATCTACTATAAGTGTTGAACCTAGTCAATATTGAAATGGTGCCTCCACTGCTGTATGGATCTGGTGAATAGGGTTAGGGTTAGGGTTATGGAATGTGGAATTTGGAGAGACTCTGGCTTGGAAGACTGCCAAGCTTGCCAAGATTTGACACATCCTTCTCTTAATTAGAAATTGTGCAATCTGAGATGGCAAAACAATGACACAGATTTAGCTTCCACTATCAATATTGGTTTTGGTGAATATCATCTGTAGTTTTAGGATGCACGTATATGTCTAGCTAGAGTTATTTGAATTTGGCTTGTTAACAATGTCTGGCTTGAGGGCTGGCTGGCTATCTCGCTCTGTACAGAAAATACTAAATAACCAGTCTCCAAATAAAACCCACCCTGCATGTATTTTATTTTGACTGGCAGATTACGCTCCTCCATATCAACCAATAGGGTGATGTCGCACCATAGAAGCGACATCACCATCTCTCCTCTCCTCCTCCTGCAAACATATCCAGAATAGACTGTAGCAGTCCATATAAGTCCATGTAACCACATGACACATGTCACGTCAGCATTACAGCTGTACCTCTTGGCTTCTACAAGACCAATAGGGAAGTGTAATGCTTGAACAAAACAGCTGACATTAGGAATCACATGGCTGTTATTTTATCACACTCAGAAGAGCACCTTGTAAATACCTTTCCCTACACATCCACAACATCTAATAGACCATGCACATAGACATATACATAGCCAATAGAGACTATAGTCACCAGCACAAAGAGGGCATGGACATTTGTCAATATGTTCAATATAACCTATTTATTTGAAGTAAAAAGCAAACTGCTCAGCGAACATTTTGTCATGACGTCTTGAAAACCATTGAAGTATATGATGTAAGCGGTCATTATCTGGGAATGTAGGTATAATGTTTGTCTAATCGAGCATGAATCAATAGAATCTTGGCAGTGGTGTAATCATTCTACACCACAAGGTCAGGAGATTTTCTTTGAACCAGAGTGCAACCTCTCCATAACTTTCATAAAAAGATATTGAATTTGAAGCCCAAATGAATGAAGGAATGAATACCAAAGCCATTCCAAATGACATATTAATGTTGGGTCAAACATTTTTGAGGGCCGGGCACTCTCGTCGATGTCAAAGTAGACGGAAGCAAATTGAAGGGGTCTAGAGAGTTGGATGGCATTGGTTCGATGGTAGCTGGGTAGATCTGTTGCTATGGTACTCCTGGGTCAATACTTCACGTAACTTTGTATCCCATGCCAGACGTCTAAGACAGGGTAGAGAGACTGGAGAGAGACTGGTACTTCAGCGGACATCCACTGGAGTTTGTTTGACCTCTAGTAGACATTTACAGCTATGTGTCAATAGAACAATGCCAACAGTCATTGGCAGGAATAAAGCAAAATGAAAATGGAAAATAAACTAGGTCTGTAGTCAGATGTAAGCATATTACTGTCATTTCTGATCGGTTCCAGATACTAAATTGTCTGATTTCTTTGCTGCTGTAGCTCCTGTATTGTGTAATCTGGTAACCTCACTCCTGGGTGTCTAGTATACAGCTATACATAGTGTAAATGAATGTATTGCCTATGCATACTAAATAGCATTTTACTGTAGTGTGGATATTGAAACATAGCCAATGTTTATATTTGTAGTTGGTGTAGCACAGGTTTTAAAAAAAAAAAATAATAATGTTTTTACATCATTTCATACTCTTTACATTATTTCATAGTCTGCTGCATTCATTCATTGATAAGGCTTGACTCAGGTCAAGAAAAGAATGATCTACATCGAATCATTTTGTCACCAATGCAGAACCTGGGAAAAAAGGTTTTATGTAGAACCAAAAATGGCTCCATCTGACCTGAAAGAGTTAAAAGAGTGTAGGTGGTTCTTTTGGGTTTGTGAAGGTTTGGCAAACTGTCCTGCTTGCATCCAAAAGAACTTGCAAAGCAAATAACTGCAACATGTCCTGAATGCCAAACATGGTGCTTTACCTTGCTCAGCCTGTCATTGTTGCTTAGGGAGAGGCTGGACTACCTCTGATGGTTTGTTCAGGAAACATATAGGCCTCTCTTCATCAACACACAGTTTTCTAAGGCAAGGTTTTTTGTGAAATTGAATTAGCAAAAATGTTCTCTCTTTTTTACGCTCTGAGCATGCACTTATGAATTATTATGATGTTTCATAATAAGTGTTTGATGTGTGAGGAGAATCTATTTAGCAGTCAATTTGAGTAATATAACCTCTGTGTCCTTGGTTTGGTGTTTTCTTTTGGAAAATAGGATTGGTTTTATATATAGTATTTGCAATTAGGGGACATGTAGACTATTTAGATAGTTTGCAATCAGGCGTGGTCCATTTCTCACAGGCAGCTACCATTTGTAAATATGTATACTCTTTGAGAGAATACAAGATACATGATCTTCAAAGAGCATTCAAGGAGCCGTTTAATTGCACTTCGGGAGTCGCCTTGGATGAGAAATCCTCATGGGCAGGAAATTCTAATTTGGCAGAGTTCACTGCACTTAATCTCTGTATAAACAATACGACAGCATATAAACCTGCTGTGCTCTCCATCGATTTTAACCCTCGCAGCGTGAGTGACCCCTCGCTACTGGAGATATTGCTATTACTGTAGGTGTTTTACATAACTAAGCTGAAAATGCCATCACAGACATGTTTGTCAAATCAATAGTTTTGTCAAGAAGTACAAAACCTTCTAATTTTGATTTGTTCAACTCTGAGAGACTGGATAATTCCCTAGCCTTTCTCATTGTAAAGTTTAATTTGTCAGACTTTTCTGCTTTCTACAATTTCCCGCTGAGGCATAAAGCCCACACACACACACACACACACACACACACACACACGTTTTGTCAGGTCAAAATCATTTTAAGTGGCCAGTGTTTGAACTATGATTGGTGTGATAAGTGCCTCCCTCTGTTGTGTGTTGTGTGTCTGTATCTTGGTAGAGAACTGTTGCACCAATCAAACACCAGCCTAGCAACAGTGTCCGCGTAGTCCCCCTCGCTTACACCTTCGCTCTAATTGCACTGGAATTTCTACCTGTTCATTAGTCTACAGTACCAACCATGTAAGAAGGTTAACAAGGCAACACTTGTTAATGTCACCTGGTGGCACATAGGGCCTTTGGACATAAATGGAGCTTTTAAGAAGTAAGTGGAAAGTTATTTTTCTGGAACTGTCATAACATGATAATCCCTAAGGGCTATAGCAGACACATTCAGATTTGGCCTTTTAAGGAGAACATTTTCACACAAGTTGTAGGTGAAGTGTTTACTGTTTCAACTATTGAGTTCAAGTCTTAGAGGACAATGGAACTTATAAAAAGAATATATAATAATATATTAAGAATATTATAATAACAAGATATATAAAATATAAAGATTTTTTTTTTTTAAATACTTAATTGTTAAAACCAAAAAGTGTTACCTACAGGCTGAAATGCATTGTTTTTAACATGCATTAATAGTATACTTTTCTATCAGGTTCCATTGTCCAAGAGTTGCTGAATTTCCTCTTCCCTTGAGTTCAAGTCTGCTTACAGGTTTATGGCTGTGATGCAGTCAGTGTTTAATTTCTCCAAGCCCAATTCTGGTCATGTTTGGAAGTCAGCTTTTTACTCTCCCACACAGAGTGTGTAGTATCATTAACTATCCAACATAGACAACATGCTGATATTTTTGTTTCACTGACAGTACATTAATCGTGCCAACAGTATTGCTTGATTAGTATTACTAGATTAGTTGATGTGACTAATGCCATACTTAATTCTTGTTTTAATGCTAGCTCCAAAAAATTACAAAAAACCTGAAGAAGGCAGCTTGCTGCAGAAACATTTACCTAAGGGGAAATGAGGTGGGGCATTATAGAATCAATATACCATCCTTGCCATGCATTTGGTGGAAATCGCACATTCTGAATTACAGTTTTCGGTTTATTGTGAGTACAGGTACTTCTCTGCTCATGGACTGTACTTCAGTAAGAGAGAGACAGAGAGAGAGAGAGAGAGAGAGAAGCTTTAGTTGGTGATCTAAAAGGCATAGGCCTACCTCATAGAAAATGAATGTGGTGCTCTAGTGTCTGCACTCAGATATGCATTGTAGGGGCACTTTATCTGGACCGAAATAATCACTTTCTATTATTCACAGTCATGGTTAGTTTCACAAAGGGAATCTCCGATTTGGAAATGCAAGTTTATTTGATATTTCATGTGACCTCTACTTTTCAACAAGGAAGAAAGCCCATAGTATGTACGGCACTCTACCTCATCTTAGCTGGATGACAACTTAACTTAACTGGATGACAACCTCTCACCAAGGGACCTCAGTACCTTTACACACAAGTGTTGTCAATGTGAGAGTTTTTCTATGTGAACCCTTAGGCTTAGTTCAGTAACACGTTCTATGATGCACACACATATAACTCATTATAACTCATGTGAATAAGCATGTATGATGCCTTATAATATCTTTATGTAATATATCACAACATATGTTATGTCTGTTGATAAACCTTTTTTTTCAACTGACGGGAAATGGCTTCTAATAGCTCAGGGTCATTTTGATGATATAAGACATTATAATGTAGTTAAATGTAGTGTTCTTATAGCAAGTGAACACTGGGCTTATGTATTCAGTTTATGTCCAGAGGTTTTACTCACTTTTACATACTAAACACTGAGGGGGATCAATCACTGACCTCCTTCCTTATAATCTCTGTAGAGGCAATCACTAAGGCGTTTTCCTGACACGCTCTGTGCTTCCTTTTGGTCAATACAGGAGAAAACTCATGATTGCAACACTTTACTATATCTGTACATTTCTACTTTGTTACATTTCTACACTGTAATTATTCTAGTAATACCATTCTACGAACACATTGTAAGAGAGTCATTTACTTATTTATTTTCTTTCCAATAACATAGTAACAAAAAGTGGCTGAATGACAAGGAAATTCATTTAAAAAGGACGGTCCAGCGTATGTAATAAATTGCCATCTTCAGACTTAGAAATTGGCAGTGTGGGAAAAACCAAGGGGAGATGCTTTGAGAGTGGAGACTGGAGGATATTGCCAGGGGGCAGGTATGTTGCCCTCTGCAGAATGTTTTGAAAAGAGGCTATAGGCTACAGTATTGCTAATTGGTTTTTGTCTGAGGATGTTTTGTTTAAGTGAAATTCTGTCACTCCTCTGTCAAGCAAGATTGCGATTCTTGTTTCAGAATCAATTATGGGTTCCCGGGAGAACGGAGCCATTGACCTGGCAGTTCAGATAGCTCTAGCTTTAATTAGCAGCGTAGCTAAGAGATTGTTATCATACCATAGGGCATGTCACTGCTCAGGAAAACAAAATAATGTGTCTGTTGTGATGGTTCTGTTATTTTAATAGTTAACTAGACGTTTTTCCCCCCTTCTGATACTTATGGGCCTTTTAATATAATGTGAGGTTGGAGGGCCTTATTTTCTGTCCGTAATCTTTCTCAGGTTGCATTAACAGGAGTGACACAATGTAGCCAACCCTGATTGGTCCACAACTGACACCAGGAAAATGACCTGAGCCACGTGACCAGAGGTACAGGCTAGAGTGTGGCCCCTCTGAATGACACCCAGGCACACATTTAGTCTTCTCCTAGACTATAATGCATGGACCGGGACTTATCTGATTCTGATCAAATAGACAGTGCCCTGTGTAAGCAATGGGAGAATGAATAATTCTTCTTCTATACTCTATACTCAAAAAGTTTGGATTTCAAATCAAACAATTACTATGAGGTTAAAGTATAGATTGTCAGCTTTTATTTGAGGGTATTGTTGTACATGTTGGTTTCACCATTCAGAAATTACAACACTTTTTATACATAGTTCTGCTAGTTCAGGGAATCAAAAGTAATAGAACTGATTCATATAATGTCCAAATTAAGCATTTATGATTAGTTTTTGGTTGACAATACTTTGCATGCAATAACTGCCTGAAGTCTCTGGTGATGCTCTGCCAGGTCTGTACTGCAGCCATCTTCAGTTGTTTGTTTTGAGGTCTTTTTGCCTCCAATCTTATCATCAGGAAAATAATGCATGTTCAAATGGATTTAAATCTGGAGATTGACTTGGCCAGTCAAAAATGCTCCACTTTTTTGCTCTGAAAAACTCCCTAGTTGCTATGGCAGTATATTTTGGGTCATTGTCTTGCTGTATGATGAAGCACCATCCAATACATTTGGAGGCTTGTACTCGAGCAGACAAGATGTTTCTGTACACTTCAGAATACATCTGCCGTCAGCAGTTACATCATCAGTTAAGACAAGTTAGTCAGTTCTACCCCTGGGGACTATGTATATAAAGTGTTGTCATTTCTAAATGGTGACACAAACACCTTAAAATAAAATTCAAATTCACATTTCTGAAATTCCCTCTGTGTGGCCTGGTCTTTATGTCCCGCCACTTCCCCCCACCTTCCCCCCAGTGGAACACACACACACACACACAGACACGCGATGCAGTCCGCTTGGATCAGAGCAATAGAGAGGTTCCTGGCAGAGCTCTAATGCTGAGCTCAATGGTGCGTGCAGTCAGGGGACACATCAATTAATGGAGCCAGGGTTGTGGTCCATAGCCACCAGCCTGGAGTCGATTAGCCGGCCGCGGCTGACAGACTCCAAACAATGCATTTTAGATGTCTTCATTTTGCATACCTGGTAAAGCCTGCCTGCTGTTTTAGTCAGATACTTTTTTTTTCCTCATTATTCCATGCTGTCACTGATGAGATGTTAAGAATAACGACGATTTTTGTGTTCATTACGTGAAACTTTGTTTTCAACCTGTAATTACACCTCTCAACATCAGACACTAGAGAAGCACCACAACAACTTTGATTTTAAGAGGTTCAACATGAGCTGTAATAAAATGTTGTTGTTTTTTTAGCATAAAGTTACTACACAGAGAAATATACCTCTCTTGTACCCAAATATTCCCCCTCTGTCTTAATCAGTGGGATTGAGGGTGAAAGGAGCCCGGCTTCATTTCTGTTTCTATTGTTATTACAGCATATGATCAACAGAGAGACCTGCCAAAGCATTTGGCAGCAGAAACAGACGTAGGAGGGGGGAAAGGCATTACACGCACCTCGTAAATTATCTTAGTGGAAGGCAAACTCATACAGTACGCACATAAGATGCCAGGCCACTCTGTTGATTTGTTACACATATTGGCTTAATGAATAATATGTGAATGATCATCCATGTTTGTTTGTTTTTTTACAATATGCATATGGTATGTTATATGCTTTTCTCTCTAATAGTGACCAAGGTGTGTTTTCCTATTCCTGTGTACGGTTTGCACCTCATATCTATCTCTCTAGCAATTATTATGATTAATGGCTCAGAAGTATGCAGCTGACAGATATTAAAAAGATCTCTGTGTTGCTGGATCATGTTTCCATTACAGTGGTAAACTCAGGTTAAAAGACTGACTTTGGCGGTTAATCATCCTTTCATTTGTTCATGTATATTCTGCAATTCAACCCGACTGTAGGCATCACTGTAATCTCAGGTGAGATGTGCTTGGTGTCCTTGCACCTAAACTCCATTAAAGTTTATAATGTGCTGAATAATATAAAACATGTTCCTGAAAAGTACTTGTCCAATATACCCACAACCATACATGGTCATAAAAAGCTTGTATTAACAGCTGAGCATGCTGTCCAGATTCATTAGTGATTTAAGGCCCCCCCCCCCCCCCCCCCCCCCAACAATAAATGTTCATCTCGCCGGTCATCTCTCTAATCTAATCTCGCCGTCCCCCAATTGACCCTTATTGCATATCCTTGGGAAGGAAATCAGACTTTATCTGTCAGTTTTATCTGATTTTGTAATATTGCAAAAAGAAGGAAAGTCCAATAAACATTTGATTCCAGATGCTATTTGGAGATAACGGTTGTCAGTTGCCTTCTTCTCCAACAATGAATACACAAAAGACTTGCCATCATCAGATATCTTTTGAGACATGAATATCCCTTTTAAAAATGGGTTGAGACTCACATTTATTCAATATATAAATTTGCCATTTAGCAGACACTTTCATACTTTTTAAGTACAGTGAGCGCATACATGTTTTTGTTTATATGGTCCCAGCGGGTATCGAACCCACACCCTTAGCATTGCTAGCACCGTGCTCTACCAACTCACACAGGACCACAAGTGATGCACTGTTCATAATTGAAGATATTTCAGATACGCCCTAGGTGCAATTTAGAATCAAAGGTGGCCTTATTTGGTGCTTGAGAATACAAAAACTGAACAACATCTCCATCTATTCCTTCCTATATTTGCTGCACTCCTCAAACCTCTTCAAGTTGAATTTGGATCATCATTATATAGTAGGGAATTGAAACAGGAGCAACACTATACTAACAACACAGAGCCTGTACACAGTGCTGCTATTATGTCTGTACTGCCTATTGTCACCAGCGGCAACCTCCGACTGATTGCTTCGGTCTGTGCTTGTGTCACCCCCCCCCTAGTTTCCAGTCACGATGACCCAAACTGATGAAAGCACAGCATCCAGCCACAGGGATATTGAAGTGCATGGCAACAAGAGGTGACTTCAAGTGACTCCAATTCCCACAATATTGGTAAGTTCACGGAATCACTGCTACGTGGACATCTGTATGCCAATACTAACGTTACTCATCATACGTATGTTTGACATGTTTTCTTTCAAAAATAATCTGCTGTTATGCAGAGAGTCAATTTACACTACATTGGTATGGCCATACTTTTAAACCCTTTGTTGGATTTTGGTGGTATATGTACCACCAAATATATATATATATATATATATATATATATATATATATATACACACACATAGGACAGTATATGTACATTTTCTTAACGGCTGAGCACCAGATAGTAGACATGTCTGTCCACCTCTATTACAACAGCGGCTTGTTTACTGAACAACCTTTTAAACTGTAATTAGATGTAAATGTATTTCCCATCCAACAGCATTTCATGTTGAAGTATCAAGCTTTTATGTTTTTGTTTTTGAGTACAGTAAATTGAGATCTACAACTAGTGAATGAAACAAACAAACGATGGGGGAAATGTGAGGCAATATGTTGAAAAGAGGATGCCTCTGTCCAAGGGTACCGGATGCAATTTGGGATGCGAGGCTGGCGGTGATTGTGAACGAATCACGGAGAGATAGGTACTCTGGGATGATTTAGAGGAACAGCTCTATGATTGATTGCTCAGGGCTTTCTCTTCAATAACAATCATTGATAGATGGTAAAGGGAATAGCCTGCATGCATGGATATGATAAAACAACAACAACAACAACAACAACAAGGCACATTAACCGTCTTAACTAACACCAAACTGTCAATTATCATATTGTGTCAAGGGCAAGGATCATTATTCACATATATTTATATACGAATATGTTCATTCGAGCAGCACTGCTCTGACTAAATTATAAACATTTATATCGATAGGATCTATAAAGAGACCTCTCACAGACTTGAGTACTGGCGACACATAGAATCATGACTTTGTACAACATCCTGCTGTGTGCTTGATAAGCATAAGCAGTATTCTCCCAACACCCTCTCTCCAGATAACTTCTGCTTCTAAGTTAAGTTTCCCTGAGCCACGTTCAATCTTTGAGTACATCAGCATTAGTTAGAAAGACATCAGAGGATAATATACACAGCTAGCAATCATCTCTCCCCGGACAGAACGTCTTACTTCATCTGTTTGTTAGGGGTTCTTTTCCTCCTTTGCTGGAGGTTACGGGGCGGTGACGGCTTACCGCTGTGCTTTATTCTGCAGTTTTCCCCTCATTTGGTGCTGAGCGCAGCTATTAATATAATCCACAGATCACAGCATCCGTGTGCAGCTACTTAATAGAAGAGGTCACTTCGGTACCCTGCATGCAGGAGGAATTGAATTGTAAGCAAAGTTCTAAGCGAAGCTGAAATGGATATGTTATGGTTGGAAAAGCCTAGGCTCCAATAGTGAACATGCATAAAGATGGTACGCTCTTAATTTGACGTCACTCCGTTCTACCATCGGCGGCATCAGTCCTCCACATCTGCTAAACTAAAAGTAAGCCATCGTTATGCATGACTGCCATTCGATTTCAGGTATCAGGTATCAGGTTTCAGGTTTCAGGTATCAGGTATCAGGTATCAGGTATCAGGTATCAGGTATCAGGTTTCAGGTTTCAGGTTTCAGGTATCAGGTTTCAGGTATCAAGTTTCAGGTATCAGGTTTCAGGTATCAAGTTTCAGGTATCAGGCATCAGGTTTCAGGTTTCAGGTATCAGGTTTCAGTTATCAGGTATCAGGTTTCAGGTTTCCAAGAGAAGTCAAGAAATATGATTGTTTTAGCTTCACAACTGCTGTGGTTTCCCTGCGTGTACACATATACACACCACACACACACACACACACACACACACACACACACACACACACACACACACACACACACACACATGCAGACACACACATAGACCCACGCTCTCTTCCTCCCCAATAGCAGAGGCTTGGTGTCTTCCCTCCACATTCTTTATGATAGAAACGACACCCAGTCATGAATGATATATGATATAACTCTTACAGCTGTTTTTAAAACAGATAATGCCTTCCTCTCACATGCATGGCACGTCCTTGAGAGCTCTCACTGAATAAGCTGATAACAGTGAATATTGTACTTGAGTGTTTTCATTTGTATACAATGTCACTAATTGACAAATATTGAATTATTGTTATGTTGTTCTTTGTTTTTGTAATGCTGTTTCCTCACAGACACTAATGGGAACAGCTAAAATATTCCAGTAGGAGTACAAAAGGCCATACTGTACAATGATCTCCATTAGCTGGGCTCAGTGCATGCATTTATGTGTGTGTGTGTGTGTGTGTGTGTGTGTGTGTGTTTGTGTTTGTGTGTGTGTTTGTGCACACTTGAGTGTGTGTGTGTGTGTGTGTGTGTGTGTGTGCGTGTGTGTGTGCGTGTGTGTGTGTCTGTGTGTGTGTGTTTGTGCACACGTGTGTGTGTGTGTGTGTGTGTGTGTGTGTGTGTGTGTGTGTGTGTGTGTGTGTGTGTGTGTGTGTGTGTGTGTGTGTGTGTGTGTGTGTGTGTGTGTGTGTGTGTGTGTGTGTGTGTGTGTGTGCGTGCGTGCGTGCGTGCGTGCGCGCACACTTGAGTGTGTGTGTCTAATGGAGCTAGTGGATCTGGGCCTGTGTTGATGTACTATCCCCACTGGAGAACACTGGCCCTAAATGATAGACGCATTTGATATTAGCTAGTAGTTAACCGTGAATCTATTTTATCCATAATGGGTCTTATGGGCATTGTGGAAAAAAATAATTCAGAATGAATATTTCGGGTTTTAAATCTGCATATGAGGTAAAGCAAAGTGAGGGCATACTGTAGAATAGCTGGTATAGAAGGAGTTTGCCCCAAACATCTAGGGCCAGTCTGAACAAGCCTTAACTTGCCATTCTATGAATATTTAACTAGAGGTTTATTCTTGTATGTGAGTGGATACTGCTAGACTCTAGCCACATGATTTAACACTAGCCTGAGACTCCAAGCAGATACAGTACTCCATACACCATACTCTCACCAACTCTCTAATAAATTATATTTCTCCATTCGAATGTTCTGAATCTAGTCGGCCCTTGTGCATAGCTGTCGAGAGGGAATTGGCCTTGTCCCACAGTCCCAAGGGCACAAACTGAAGAAAAAAACTGAAACAGGGAGGATCGCCCTGAAGTGAAAGAAATTAACATGCAAATTAACTACGGTTGGACCTACTCCATGGTTAGAAATGTCATTTCTGGGAATGTTCCGAAAGCAATATTTATCTACTCCTCACCTGCACATGCACTCCCATTACACTATATGAAATTAAGATTGGCATATTATGAACAATATACACATGCAATTTACTCCTGGCTAACAATCCTACAATATCTGAGAGTAGTATGGCATTATTGAGTTCGTCATTTGAATATAATCTGGAGGATAGCCTAAAGCAATTCACTGCAGCCTGTGTTTGGAAGAAGGTACCATATTTTAGGTTGATTCCTCTCCTGGGGGTGAATTCACAACTTTAGCCTTTACGTTGACATGACCTGGTCTTTACTTTGAGTGAATCTGTCAAAGCGTAGAAATGTAAATGACATTCTGCCTGCAGTCACTACCATAAGGTCCTTTTAGACAGGGGTAATTGTCTTCACTCAAGCGAGTCGTGCTATCAGGCGTACAATACCACATTGGCCTGTCCATAAAATAGAGACCCTATTCAATGGGCTCAGGGCAAGATACAAAAGCATGGACACACTGTGTCCACACACACAGTAAATAGTCTCCAATGAGGCATCACATTGACCCTGGAACCCAGAAACTCTCATCTCAGTTGAGATTCTGGGAGCGGATGAAGTGAAAACGGGTGGACGGAAGACTCAATTGACAATGTTACTCAGTCAGCTCATCTCCATTATAGTCCCTGAGGGTAATAGAGGATAAGCCTTGCCAGAAATAATAATCACTGATCGACAAATCATCAACTAGCCAATAATGAGTGATCCTTATAATAAATGCTAGCAAATCTCGGCAGCCCTGCGTTCAGGCTGATCCTCTGTTCATGTGGTCAGCATGGCTCAGGGAAGCTCTTCCGTGGCTCCTCATTAACTATGTGCTCTGTTAGCTTTGGACTTTGCCTGGCTGTACTGTATCTGTCTGTAATCCTGTTCGTTTAGGAGGCAGAGCAGAGCGGACCGGAGAAGAGCAGGAGTGAGAGAGGTGTTCTTCTCTGCTCTGTCAAGTAGGTCTTCCACTCTGTGGTGTGTCAACACACGCATTCAAACGACACAGAAGGGAGTGTGCTTTTGGTCCAACTTTTCTTGAACCTTATCTATAACATCTTCTGTGGTGTCATGACGCCTAAAACATATTCATAGTGTTTAGATTGTAGATGCAGTCATCGAGCACTAGGAAACGATGATATAATAGGAATAGGAATAAGGAAAAATGACTAGAGGTTGACTTCACGCCATTGCTGCTTACTGCTGTGGTGGTTGTTTCACAGGGTTTTTTTCTCTTTCACTGTGTCTGACCTGTGTCAAATAGCAAAAACATTGAGGACAATCATGGATTGAGAAGCCCTCATAAAACTGTCCAGACTGGGCCTCGTTTCATGGTAGAAGGTACACCGTGTGCTGAATCCCTTATCTGGAATTACTGGTGATAGAGCATTAACACTCCAATTCTCCCATTCTTCACATTCTTTATTTCTCTCTCTCTCTCTTTCTTTCCCTCTCGTATATCTGTACTGTATGTTTCACACACTTATTTTTTCACACACTTATTCTCAGACACACACACACACACACACACACAGACATGGGGGACAGTCAGACATGTCGCAGTCAGGTAGGATGTACCAAATAATGTGTACATCAGAGTGTTCAAAGCACACAACCTGCTGAATGCATTCTACAATGAACCATGCTGCAACAAAAAATGATCAAATCAACTAATGCTTGTGTCATAATACATTACACTCAGATGCTTTGTAGTCCACATTAAAAGATGTGCTCCCCACTCGGTTAGGCTGCCGGGTGAAAGTTTCCAGACCCTTTCATGATTCAAACTAACAGGCTGTGACTCAGCGAGAGCGGCAGTATGTCCCCGCGCTGGCACTGCCTGCAGCCACGGTAAATGAAAAAGCACCACTGGTTGTTGGCCAGCATAAATTACAGGAGCCGTTAGATGTTGAGCTCTGGCTCGTCAGCAGAAACTATTTTGAACTTCATCCATTAATTTACTTCCTATTAGTTTGCTTCTTCCTCCCTGTCCTGTCCTCTCCCCTCCCCTCTCCTGTCTGCGCCCCTCTCTCTTTCTCCCTCTCTCTCTCTCTCTCTCTCTCTCTCTTTCTGTCGGCCATGGTAGAGTTTCATGGGAAAGAAGTGTACCATGCTCTCTGCACCCTGATTGAAACTGCTCGAAGGAGAAAGGCAATGTTAAATAGCGTGAATGTTAGTCACACACACACACACACACACACACATGCACACACACATATCAGCTATTCTACAGTATGTCCTCACTTTGCTTTACCTCATATGTAGATTTAAAATCTGAAATGTCAATTCTGATTTTTTTTTCCCCACAATGCCCATAAGAGCCATTATGGCTAAAATAGACTCACGGTTAACTACTAGGTAATATCAAATGGGTCTAGTGGGGCAGTGTTCTCCAGCGGGGGTAGTACATTATGAAGATCAACACGTCTCTATTTGAGTGGCCCAGGCCCAAATCCACTAGCTCCTTTAGACACACACACGCGCACACACACACACACATACACACACACACACACACACACACACACGTACACACACACACACACACGTACACACACACACACACACACACACACACACACACACACACACACACACACAGTGAGTTTACCCTACACTAATGATGAGTAACCTGTATTGATTTATGTCCAAGTAAGGACAGTCTTTTGTGCGTCTATTTGATCTTTGATCAAATATTCTTGACACCTACCCCTAATTATACATTCTTGATGAATACAATTCTAAATGATGAAGATGGTGATAGCAGCCAGGACTCGCAATCAGAATCAGATCACCTTACATGATAAATATACTCAAGGCTTAGTGAACATAGCTGTTGTGAGGATAACATATTAAAGTTAGAGAGTATTGCATTCTCAATCAATTCTTAGTCTCACAGTTTAAAGTCTGTTTTGTGGTTCAAATAAGGCCTGAGAATATTTTTAAGGGGTCCCAGGATACTGACCCCCTTCCAAAAGAATCATAACCATAAGATTTCAAACTGTCCATCAAATATGAAACAAAAGTTGTAGTGGCTATTGTAGAACATACCTCTGTGAAGAAGGGTTCTCATTTTCAATGGCTCCATCCTAACAGACTGGATTATTTTGCGTCTGCAAACTGACATGATTTCTTGTTTAAAAGCCTATTATTCTAGATTACATAATAAAACATGAAATGTAAAATGTAAAACATGTGTTTTAGCTTGTTGTATTTACATTTTAAGCATTTTTATGGAAAACAATAATTGTCTCTCAGAAGCCTTTTTGTATTGAAGTTGAAGAGGAACTTGCCAATGGAAGACACTGTGGACGAGTTTGATGATTCTGGCTTTAATTAGTATAGCCTGTATTAGTGATGACAACAATTCTTTACAGGCTATGCTAATCTATGCCAGAATCAGCAATGCAATGGGACCAGCAGAATCTCTGGACATCATGGAAATGTACACTGTATACCTGCATTGTCTCCTTTGTATTCACATGAAATACATGTACAGTAGTGCTCTGTTCGCTATGCCCTATGTTGCGGATGCAGTACATGACATATATCTTGAATGTATTTATAATATTTAAAAACTGCAGTGCTAATGGTTTTAGAGGTATGGTATGTATAGGATAGCATGATACTGTCTTCATTTTTAAAATATATTAATTGGAGGAAAGAAATAGTTAGAGCACATGGAGGTAAATGGGATTTGTCATAAGTTGTTTTCATAATATTACTAATTGAATTATACAGTATAGCAGATTATTGATTTTCAGAAAGAAAGAAAGAAAGAAAGTTAGAAAAAGAAGACAGATAGTCTCTGTGTGTCTATCAATACAAGACCCTGTGCCTCCCTAATGGCCCCATCATTTTGCAACACCAAACACTGTAGGTTCTATTTGCAATGCTAACCTTAAGAAGAGTTTCCCTAGGCCGTTCAGTGATCATTCTGTTGCCCCGGGTGTCTCAGCGGATGCTGAGAATCTTAATGTCAGGTACTGTAGCATGTTTCATTTCAGTCAGAGCTGTAAAGACCCTACAGCAGTGAGGCAGGGATGTTACTTCATGGGGAACAGTCGCACAGCCACCTTCAAAGTCTTTAATCATCCGGAAGTCAAGCAGAAATACACATGGATAGGGATATCTGAATACTATAGGCTACAGAGTATAACCCCAGTCAGTGGTTCTCAACCAGGGGTACATGGGGGTACTTAGCCTATTCACAGGGCATAGATGGAAGACTTAATAAGATAATAATAAGAACATAGACCTAATGGTAAAATTAACATGAGGAGGTTAGTACAGGCAGGACAAAATATGAGTTACAATTACCATAAAAGGTTGAGAACCACTGACCTAAGTTATCCAAAACATCCAAATCAGAAACAACTCAAGATGCCACACTCTGGGTGTGTTACAAACAATGAAGTCCCCCAATTGTTGTTCCACAACATCAAGCTTTGTTCCCCCGAGGTAGTGAGTCGGAACAGAGTTGTTTCGAAAATGAATTGTGTTATGTAAGTCACAGCTGAGCAATCATGTCGACAGACTGGCATCAGGTAGCTGCTCACTCAGTGGTTCGAGTTCAAACCGCTCCAAGTTGTCTCAGGTCCTGTAAGGACGCTGTCCATCAGTGAAATACCCCAGAGCAAAACTCATTTTGTATGATTATGTGGACAATGCCAAATATGGTGACTTTGCACACAGCCTTTCTCTGCAGCGATATCCCCAGTCATCTCAGTTTCATTGTTTTCTGCTATAGCCAGCGGTAGAATAAATAAACTAAAACCATGCATCCATATTTCATACTCAATTTGGGCATATTTGGGTTTGTGTTCATCAAACCACACTAGGCCTGCTATATGCTCTCGGGTTCCTTTTTTGTATTCTTGAAATGGAATGACTGTAAGGGCAGAGGAGAGGATTAGTGCAGTACGAGGGCCCAGATCACTAGCACTTTTTTTTTTTGCTCTTGCCTTTTTTTCGGTTTCTCTCTCTTTCTTCCATATCTCGCTCCAGTGGTGGTTATTGTCATGTTAATGGAAATCCTATAGTCTCTGTGTCAATTTTATGATGCTCAGCCACAGGAAAGTGTCATGAGATGAATAAATGTCTTAGAAGTCTCTCGCTGACAAGCGCTAACACTGATTGAATGGCCACTGTGGGAGGACCTATTCTGCTAGAGAAGAGGAATCAAATGGGAAACTGTGGCTGTATAAGACATAAGTCAACTGGGTTTTAATGAATTACATCTCAGACACAACATGATTCCTTATCAGCCTTATCCTGCAACCGGCAGCAGCATCTTCCCTTTACATGTTGTACCATTAGAATGTCCTCCTAATGTTTTAGTGGAGGAGGGAACAGTATGAAACTTATCAGGCAGGTCTGTTTCATATTTCAAATGGAAGACTCCCTGGAGGCTCGGCTTGCATGATTGTAGATTAGAATTAAATGGTATTGCCTTTTAGAGGATTTGTTGATAAACTAACTGCTTAGGAAAAATAAATGTTTGCAGATTTATCAAGATATGATCATATCGCCATTAAAATGTCATTTTAGATTTTAGATTTTTTCATGAACAATTGTCACATAAAGACATTGAATGAGCCATCTCACAGATACCCAAGAGTGCAAGATATTCAACGACAAATGTGCCATAAAAACAAAAATAAGAAGTTTTCTCTGCATTCTTCTTAATTTCCCCTGGTAGCTGGCATGGTTGTCATTTTGAAATAGCATCAGATGCTTTTGAATCAGCACTGGCACAATTTATCTCATAATTGAATATTGTCAGGATGGAATGCCAAGATGCACTTTTAAATTAAAATATATGATGATGAATATTGGAAACAGTGATAATGAAAAGTCATTATCACTGTTTCCAATATTCATCATCATATATTTTAATTTGTTCCACTGCACAAGGACCACTGTCACTTAGAGGAAGTATAGGAACTGTACTTCAACATATGCATGCTTTACTGGAAGGATCTGAGGGGTAACTACTGTGCTTTAGGGAATAATAGTCATTGCTATTCTGTCACTGTCTGAAAAATGTCTTATTGGTAGATAAACACATTGAAATTGGATCCTGATTTTGTTGATATCAGGTATTTTACTCTTCAGTAAGTCGTGAAATTGAGATGTAGTCCCCATTCTCCATTGTATTCCGACATTCTCAATGTTCAACGGTTTGGTTAGGATGACCCTGGAGAATGTCTTACGCGCTCACACGGAGCAAATTAATCTGCCTCTCTCTGATGTTGCCCTTTTAACTATAAAAAAATAAGCTATATCCCAATATTCAAACAACACCAGCCGAATGTCATTATAATTGTTTGCCAGCTTACTGATAACGGTTATTACTTGACTATTGAGTTGGAAAATTTGAATCGACCTCAAACGCCTTTTTTAATTTAAAAATACACACACGGATGGTCCTATCTGTGCAAGTGGTGAACCTTTTCCAGCCCTATCTGCAATGCATATACAGTTGATTATATGCTTTGTGAAAGCGTAGATCAGTCAGGTTCAAACACGCACCATGGGGACCAGCTTGATGATCCCAGTGCTGCCACTCTTATACCCTGTTAGAAAGTGCTGAGCTTAGTATAATATATATCACAGTTTAAAGCCATATACACTAAGAGAATGGCTTGGTCAAAATTAATGAAAAACTGTTAAGGCCAATTCTCACACATCCAACTCTAGTTCTACTGTAGATGGTCCTGACTTTGTGCGAGTAAGTCCAGAAGTGTCAGTCTCTGGCGCTGTATTGACGAGTCTGTCCAGACTTGGCTGTGTGAGGATTGGCCTTTACAGGTACCTGTTCTATACCCTGTTCCATACCTTCCCTATACCCTTCCTTCCTTCTCCATACTGTAAGTGGCTGCACTTCAGCGTGAGTGCTGGCGAGAATTCTTCAGGATATCCTGTTTATAAGAGTGGAAACAGCCTCATTTGTTTCAACAGCAGATAGCTCATACTGGAGGAGTCACATATATCCAGCAATCCATGTAGTACATTTCCTTGAAGCTGAAACCACTACGCCTAACCCTCAAGTCTTAGAGAGAAATTAAGTATTACCCAACACCACAGTCCAAATCACAGGAAGGCCGCAATTCTCAAATATACATTTGAAGTCTTTAATCACCCATCCCTTCTCATCTGGAAGTTGCCGGTAATTTCTCTCAGCAATATATTTTCATTGCATGTGTTTAAGTCATTACGACATTAAATATGAAGGTGGTGGTGCCTAATTAGCTATTCTGGACAAGCCTCTTCAGCAGACGAGTGAGCTGGAATGCTTGATACAGTATATTCCAAATATTGACCAAGACTTTTGTGAGGGATTATGGTGTGAAGAGTCAAGCCAAAAATGAAAGAAAAACATTATACTATATTTCTGTTGTTTTTGCTCTGCAAAGTATTGCTCTGCAAAGTAGCCAGCATTAAAGTGGACGTCTTTTAATATTTTGTATACGCATACTGTATGTAGGCCTTGAATATAAAAAAGTGGACATATTTAATCACATATCTAAATCTGTCAGTCTTCTGATGCCTGTAGTCCTGTTTGTTTCTTCTCCTGTTGTTAATTTCATTGATTTCCACATTGGTAGGCCTTCAGACGCAACGATTCACTAGTTGGCTACAAAGTGCCAAACTTCATGCCAACATATCCAATCTCTTTTCCTGCCCCATGCATCAAGGTCTTTGGTGGGATATCTTTGTTCCTCATGAACCGACTCTCTTTTGTACTGCAGCAGACCACATAGAAGGCGTCTAGTTGGGGAAGATGAGAGAATTAGGAGAGGCGTCCTGCTGTCCTCAGAGGAGCTGGAAGTGCTTGTTTTGGCCAAACGTCTGCATTCAGTCTTCCATTCAGGGAGGCGTATGTCTGTGGCAATGAGGTCCGCTGAGCCAGGAAGTCAGAGCGAAAGCCGGCGTTTATCTCCCTGGCTGAGAACAGATAAAGATGTACCCCAGCACTCCTCCTAGATGGGCTTTCTGAGCTCCCTCTCTACAGACTCCATTTTTTAATTAGAACTCACTCACTCAGCTGTGGGGATTTAAAGTCTTTCGCTTACATGCAGGTCGAGCATTGGAGGGAACTGTGTTAGTAGAGAACATGTACAATCTTCATTGAGGTCTTTTACCTCCAGACAGGCGTGCTAGTATCAGAGCTGCGTTGAAAAGTATTTTAAATACTTTCAGAACTTTTGGGAATATTCTATTGGGTCCATTGTGCCAGGCTCAAACTCAATCAAGTATTTTATGATTTAAAATACTATAACACAGTTAAACTTACGACTAAATACTTCAACCCAGCTAGGTCTGGTTTGGTTAGTATGGGTAAAAACTGACCTACAGTATATGCAACATGCTAAACAACATCGTCTCGGGCCCTCCACTATCTAAATGTTTGTCAAAACGATGTGCAGATATATATATATATATATATTATTTTTTACACCCTCAAAGTACCACCTGGGGTCAAATATCTGTATTTGATGAGTCAAATGGAGCCGCTCAACTCCACTACTATGTGCATAGTAACTATGGAACCACCTGTTAATGCAATATTGTTACTAGAGTATTTACAGCGTTAATGCACAGTAAGAGCAATTGAATGTTGTGTGATCGTAACAGTGATATTTCAGATAAATGTCATACCTCAAGCTGTATTATCCCTCAGATCATCTTGTGCAGCAGGTAAAAGGGCAGCGTCTATCCCTCACCCTTTTCATCTGGAGAAAAGGAAGGATTACAGATCGCACAGCTCTGCGATCTAAAGACCCTGCATCCCAGCAGGAGACACTATGAAAGTCCACACGTCACCAACTGCAGAATGGAAACATAACTGGAGACACTCATTTTTGGAGACAGACGTTACCAGCAGAAGTAAATCTGAGAGGTAGCTAACAAATGGTAAATACAGTGCCTTCGGAAAGTATTCAGACCCCTTCACTTTTTCCACATTTTGTTGTATTATAGACTCAATTTAAAAATTGATTAAATTAGAAGAATTTGCCATCAATCCACACACAATATCCCAGGTTTTTTTAGAAATTTCAGTAAATTTATTACAATTGAAATACAGAAATACCTCATGTACATAAGTATTCAGACCCTTTGCTATGACACTCTTAAAATTAGCTAAAATGCAAAAATGTCATCAACAAATCACTCAATGAGTTGAATTGAGTCCATCTTAATGCAAGGATAATAGTTCATGCAATTTTGGAATTAATATCTTTGTTTTTATAGGGTCTCTGGTTTGCATAGGAATCAATTACACACTGTGTGGATCAGGTTGTCATTACAAACTGAGCAAATGGAGAGGAACAAAACTGCTCAGTAATGTGACCCTGAGGCCTGGGGAGACTTACAAAAATCCACAAAGTTGAATGGTGCAGAGGAAAAAGCACAATATCATCTCAGTCACTCTATAGTCTATAACCAAGTGGCCAAAAATAATCCCTTAATGGAAAATAATCTATCCTATATCCATAATAGTGTTTGCACAATGAATTCAAATGATATAGTAAAGAAAGTGGCTGGAAATGTGTTTATTTGGTTTTACTACAAAGCATTTAGTTTGGTGCAAATCCAGCACATGCAATGCAGTTTCCGCACCATCTCTCGTGTGAAGAATAGTGTTAGCTGCATCAAGTTATGGGTATGTTTGTCACTGGCAGGGACTTGGGAGGGACTGTTAGGATCAAGAGAAAATTAGTCAAGTTGGAAGTGACATCCTAATCTACACATTGTGTAATTGATTCCTATGCAAATCAGAGACCCTATAAAAACAAAGATATTAACTCCAAAATTACATGAACTATTATCCTTGCATTAAGATGGACTCAATTCAACTGAAATTTCCAGTTGTGTTTCCTGCAGTGTGTGACTTCCATGGCGTATAAGATCACAGCAGGAAGAGGATTAGGTGTTTATCTGGAGAGAAAGAACAACCACCAGCTAGCTGCTGGAGCAGGGCATTGGTTGCCATGACAGGTGGAGTGTGTCACATCACAACCATGATAAGGAAGCAGAGGCACACTCGCTGACATTCATGTCTGAAATATAGAGGATAACACTTTACATGAAGTTGTATCTGTGTAATACTCCAGTAACAACATTATTTTAGTGATGCAATGATTGCTTCATTTCAATGTTGTTACCAGAAATATTCAAGCATACTTGCATGCAGTACCATCAAACAGACAAGATTACTTTGGATGCATCTAAAATCATTATCAGATATGCAAATGCGCTCTCATTTTACCAGGAGATGTCAGTTGAAGAGGCTCCCTGCAGCTGCCACACATCAGACACCTGCCTGTTTAATCACATCTCACTGTCAACTGTCAGTCAAATGATCTGGTCATTTTTCAATTTGTCTGAGGTGGGTTCACCATGATGCACTCTCCAATCTGGGGGGGGGGGGCTGAGGTGTGTGTGGGGGGGGGGCTGTCACAGTCACTGAGCGATTAATCACGCCATCCTCTGCTGTTAGCACCGCATGACTTTAAACACCAAGGAAAGGTTTGTGTATCAGTTCCAAGTGCAAAGTTCTGTGTTTTGTTTGTCATGTGTGGCTCATGTGATCTGAAACCATACATACTTGTACATTTACAAGAGTAGAAAGAGTGTAAGGCCGCAGAACTGGGTTAGAGTGTTGTAAATCCATAGCTCCAGGGTCTTGTCAGAGAAACAACATTACTGTAAAATTGCAGATTTGACAAGCGAATTTTGGGGCATTTTTGGAATGCATCGACTTTCACGCTCATATGAATGGTTCAGTTTGAACAGGAGGTGGAGGACAAAATGAAAGACTGTGAAGAATGTGATATGTCTTAGTTTTGGGGCATTCTGGGTAGATATTTGCACTTCCTGAGTGGAGAGCTGTGTTGTATCTTTATATGTCACTCTGTGGTAAACGACTCCCGCTGCGATATTTCATTAAAGAGAGAGCCTGACACGACGCTCACCTACCCCCAACAGCGCTGGCAGTGATTCACTCTCACTAGAAGAAGGGCCTTGGCTTTATGGAATAAAGTAACATTGAAGCACTCACATTGAATTCAGAATTCATTTATTTGGCCAAGTATATTTACACATACAGGAAATTGACTTGGTGAGGTTGGTGCATGGACATAAAAAACAAATAGCAAATATAAGAAATTTACAAAATTAATAAATTAACAAAATAGCAATAACAAATTTGCAAATTTACAAAAAAGAGCAGCAGAACAATAAACCTAGTAGGCTGTGTGAGGCTAAGTGGCAATGAGGCTAGAGGCTGTGAAATGGTTATGGGGCATGTACACTATAAATTAGAATAATTTGAAATAATTCTAAATTACACTGTCAGTGCATTGTGTGTGTGACAGGGTGGGGGGGTGAAAGTCCCAGGGTCAGTGAGAGGCAGGGGGCTTGTTTGTGAGCCCCACTGCCATGGGGAAGAAACTGTTCAGGTGGCGCAAGGTTTTAGTCTTGATTGACCGGAACCTTTTGCTGGATGGAAGTATCTGGAAGAGGTTGTGACCAGGATGGGAAGGGTCAGCTATGATCTTTCCTGCTCTCTTACTGGTCCTGGAGTGGAACAGGTCCAGGAGAGATGGCATGTTGCAGCTGATGACCTTCAAACTAAAATAAGGGAAATGTGTTCGTATATCGCTTCCTGCATGAGGCCCAATGGAATCTAATATCAATTAGCACATTTAGTAAATAAATAATATAAATGTAGCTCTCTACATGAAATGCTCTAGCTTTGTCATTGTTAGTACGCATGGCACTGACAACACCGCCAAACTGCCTCGAAACCAACAATTTGCAAGATAAATACCCTTTCTTCTATGATAAATTATTAAAGTTCAGTTTTCTTTCCAAAATCTGTTGAGCAGCACTTTGTCGCTTTGTTTAATGCAGGCCATTCGGCCATTTTTGTCATTCGGGTATAGTAGTTGTTCATCCCTTTCAAGAAACGAGAGACTGAAGCATTTGTTTGACGTTGCATCCACTTGTGTGTAGTGGGAAAGTAACTCACTGGAAGCACTGAGATAATGATTCAGATTTAAAGACACAAGAAAAAGAGAGAGAGAATTAGAGAGAGAGAAACAAGGGGAATAGGTGTGTTTGTATTGGTTTGCCTGATCATTCTACTCCACTCCATCTGTTTACGATTTAAGTGTGCAGCTGCTTAGTAGTAAATGAATGAGAGCATGTTGTAATTGTATGCTTTTAAAGTTATAGCAAGTTATTGGGATAACTTGACTCTGTGAAATATGTTTCACCTAATCAGTTTCAATTATTGTTAACACAAATTAGTTTTCCTTTCAGCAAAACATATTTCCAGAGTTGGATATGAAGCCTATCAGTCTTTCACCGGTTGTTTCCCCTGGCTGAGGTGTTGTTCACCACCTGCCGGTCTCCATCTTACTTTTTCTTCATATCTCTCTCCATGTTGGGCTAAAAGACAATCTTTTTTGTTGCCAAATGAAAAGTATTGTGTATTTATATTGTAGTAATTACTTACAAATCATGCAGTAATAATAACATAGTAATAAACACTACCGTTTAACATCAGCCTACCCTATCTTTAACAGTTATGCATTACCCACATTTCATGGCTTTGATAAAGTGCTACCCATTAATTACAGCGTTTGGAACAGATCTGAACAACTGATTTTATAAGCATCTGAAAAACATTGTCTGGAGTGTTGCATGTTTGATCTGGAAAATGCAGTCGAAGGTTGTCTTAAAAGGGAAAACAAATTGCAGAGGAATTTTTTATCTTTTAGTTAATTAGTTATGCTCTGCCAAGCAAAAGTTGCCCATTAAAATTCAATTAGACTTTTTAAAAAAAATTAAAAAGCACTTACTTCCCTCTTATACTGTGTAGATTGTACTGTAATTAAGCTACATTTATAAGAAGTGACTTTAAAACAGACACTTAGCTAACATCCAGCATACAGTACCACTCCTTGTTAAAACTCTGCAATGTTCCATCCAATTAAATGTGCACCCGGACAGTTTGGCTGTAAACAAAGAGGAAAACAGCCAGTTTGATCTGATGAAACTATTAAAGGAGTGTGACTGTTTGAACACACTGCATTTTCTTTGTAGCAGAAAGACACTGAAACAGGTGGGTTAAACAGTAGAGCGTGTAGATTGACAGTATCCCTCCTTTGTAAAGCAGGGATTAGCCTCTGTAGTATCCATGGGAATCTTCATCTCTTGAGGAAAGAGGTACAACCAGAGGATTTTATTCCTCTGAATAAAATCGATTTCAATGGATTGATAAGAAATACACGTTTTCCTACTCTTTTTATATATTATGACCTATTGCAGGGGTTGAAACTGAAATATTTAGATCTTAACTCATTGATCGTTTATAGTTTTACAGGCAATAACATATATTATAAGCGGTTATTAAAACTTAATTGAAGTTTGGTTTGTTATAGGTTGGAATTTTTATGTATAATTGAAAATATAAATCACTCTACTGTTGTGATAAAAATGCCCATTGTCCTTTGAAGCCCATTATTTGGTTGTCTACTCATGCATATATTATGAACAGTGACTTAATTAGTTAAACCATTTGCAAAAGAGGACAAAATAGTAGTTAAGATAGTCGCTCCTTTCACAAAACAATAGAGCACCAGGAATGCGTTGAACGAAATAACAGCAGACCTCACTGAATACAGAGTCAGGAATGTCAATATGTGTCAGTCAATTTGATGCTCAGACTATTCATACAGTGTGTTTGCTGGCTAACTGACCCTCTATTCAATCAATGATGTGAGATTGATATTATTACAGTACATATTACCATCGGTGCCAGGGTAGCTGACCCTTGTTAATGGACTTTTTGATGGTTTGTGCTGAAATATTCCAGACGCCAGACCATTCACTGTAATTTCATTTCAATATTATCATTGAGAAATTCAATAACAGAAGTTGTAATCGTGACATTCCTTCTAAAAATGGATTTGAATTTGTATGTTCACACATCAAAGCTCATCAAACACATACCCCCCTGCGTTCTTTATGTGTTCACATTAATTAGAAGTGATTGCTCTAAAATCCATTCATAAACATGCCGTTGGAGGAGAAAATGTGTAGATTAATTGAAAGTCCTGTCAAGTGAGTGTTTGTGCTGGTGCTTTGTGTGCATGTTATATGTGTGTGTGTGACATTCTATATCTGCTGCAGCAGCAAAAATCAATGTTGAGGAAATTGCCAGGAGCCGGAGGTAGACAACAGTAGCTACCTGCTAATTGAAAACAGCCACTGAAGTGACTTATGTTCCTTTAGAAGTGTGGACCTACACATCATATGCCCTCATGGCCTTTAGACCAGCGACAAGGTTAAAAAGCTAGCCATCTCTCTTCTCCTCAAGATGAAAGTCCATCCTCTACCCACATAGCCAATCAACCAGGGGCCTGCAATCCCAATCCACCGGCTTTCACAAACACATGCAGGTGATTGGATGGAGACAGCCGATTTGTCATTTTGATGACAGAGACCTCCGGGTCTCGGCCGTATACCCAGGCCGGGGGATGATATTACCTTCTCCTCTCCTCTCTGACTCTAATTCATTTATGAATAATAACCTTCATGTCCTTGTCTCAATTAAACATTGAGGCGTATCGTCACATCGCCACCAAGCAGGGTTGGATGGCTGCAGAATACTTTAACTATTCGCTTCCAGTGGTAATCAGTGTGTGTGTGTATGTGTGTGTGTGTGTGTGTGTGTGTGTGTGTGTGTGTGTGTGTGTGTGTGTGTGTGTGTGTGTGTGTGTGTGTGTGTGTGTGTGTGTGTGTGTGTGTGTGTGTGTGTGTGTGTGTGCGCGAGCGCGTGCGCGTGCGCGTGCGCGTGTGCGTGTGTTAATAATGATTGTACACCGCTAGACTCACTGTTGTTGAGAATCACTGTTGTCACTTCTGGTATACCTTGCCTTCATCAACGTGTCTCTATGTGTTACTATGTTTAGAGGCACAAAGCTTTTAGGCTGAGAGGAAGGTTGATGCATTGGGACCGTTAAATGACCTGCATGGTTTCTTTTATGAGAACGCTCCAAATATGTTTTGGTTGACTTCAACTGACATTTGTTGTTTTCATTGCTTATAATGAGATACACATAGAGATGAAAAAAAACATGCTTTATTTAGGTCATGTTGGGCAGATATGGTAGTTTACCAATGCAGATAGATGTTCTATTTGGGTTTGATTGCACCTACCTTCACTCTAGTCAACACCAATACACTTTTTACGTTGGATGTCCATAACCTGTTATTAAGCAATTTGCAGCAACATGCATAATTCTGCAAATGTCTGCATACCATCAAAGAATAATTAAAGTCCCACAAAAGTGAGTTTGATTTCCATATCAAATAATTTCTGAGTAAAATTTAGGTTACCTACTTTAATTCTTTACATTGTTTACAATTTAAATGCTCAGAAAGAAACAAGAAGCAGCTTTTGTGCTAAGCACAATTTCTCAAACTGACAGGATCGTCTGGGCGTCAGTGTCGCTCGCATTTTTTATTGACAGTTGCTGTTATTGAGTCGCTCCTAGATTATGTTATTCAGCTGGCTGTAACATTTGTTAGCAGCCTACAGTGGCTCCTATGTAGATGGATGCAGCATTTCTGGTTGTAGTTGGATGCTGGTACATTTTTGGTAAATTGCTTTGGAGCTGTCTTGTGACTTTGTAAAATTCTTTAGTCATGTAGGTCCTAAGTTAACAAACAAATTGTAGGTTGTTTTTCTAGCTTGCAAAATACAACACTGTGCTAGCTCTTAACAACACGATAACTAGCTACATCATTTTCTTACTGTTTTATTCTGATCAGTCTGAGATGTACTACCCAGAGCAAGCATCTTATTGGAGTATTACATCAGCATGTCTGATGACACCGAAACCTCTTAAATCACAAAGTTTTTGAGGGAGAGTAGACATGGATGGATTTTAAGATAAAGAGTAGGCTACTGAAGAATTACAGAAACCTAATATTTCATATTTGGGTGATGCTAATTTGATCTTCTGAAGCCAAAATACTGGCATTGATGGTTTTCTCTTGCCTTTAAGAGGTATAATGCATTATTTGAAATTACTGAAAATATTGCTAACTGTGGTTATAACTCATCTCAAGAGGCTATAACTCTCTCAAGAAAATCATGAGAATTCAACCATTTAAAGTGGTGAATTATTACAATTTATGTCTCGGTGTATTTAATACTCTATTCCATATCTCTACACCCACTGTTGATTATGTCGTATTTCTCCTAGCTGTTCATGGAATAGTGAGATGAGATATGGTTTAAGGAGCCTAATATTTCCTCCACATTATCCCTAACAGATGATGCAGAGTCACGCTTTATTTCCTACTGTCACTAAGGGTCGGCATTATCATTTCCAAACCCCATTACCTCCCCTATCACCGAGAAAGAAATATAGCCCCAGTCTGTAGCATGTACACTGAACTTGGCCTCTGCTGGGTATGTACATTCATCAAATACATGGCCTTCAAGATGCCCAAGATGCCCATTTGGTTCAATAACCATTTACTAAAAACAGTACAATCTTAAAAACAGAGAAGTAACGATCCATTAACACTGTTCTGAATATCAGTGTTGAACAAAATACCAACCCTTAAACCATACTGTATGCCTACATTGAAATCATTGTATATGCTGCTAATGAACACTACATTCTACCAGACCTGAGTGGAAAAGTATTTGAAATACTTTTCAAATATTGTGAGTGTTCACTTGAGCCTGCCTGGAGTGGCAGACAGGTGGAGTTGGCACTTTTAGGACTATTGTATTGGTTCTAATGTGCCAGGCAAAATCAATCAAACACAGCACAGCAAAGTATTTTAAATTATTTCTAATACTAGGCTATTAAAACCCTTGCCTGCATTCTAGACACAGCACGTAACTGCAAAGTTAACTGATGGTCTCAGTAAAAAGTAAAGGGGGAAATCCACAATGATCCAGCCCTAAACAACACACTTAGCCCGTATCCAGCCATGCTTCCATAACTAACAGCCATCAGTTGCTCATGACATGGATTCATCTGTAGCCAGTAATAAAAGTCTATGTTGTCCATTGGTCTGTGGTAAGGCACATATAGATTAGGCAAGGTGAGAGGCACCTCATTCACAGCACCCTGCCATGTGTGAAATAGAGAGAGAGAGAGAGAGAGAGAGAGAGAGAGAGAGAGAGAGAGAGAGAGAGAGCGAGAGTGAGATCACCATGAATGGACTACTATATTTAGTAGAATGTCACATACATTTGTCACGTCTGAGTTTTAGAGCAGGTTTACCAACAGTCTAATCTGAATTATCAGACTAATCTGATTGATTATAATTCTCAGAACATTAACTTGAAAACCCACTGTCTGTAGGATTCTTATTGCCGTTCCAATAACTTAAAGGAGTAATTGTTTGGTGAGGCCATTTGGACTCCACTGTGATACATCTGCAATTGCATTGAGTGGTTTGGCCAGTAACAATACATGTTTAATTTTGTTGTAATTTCATTGAATTATACTTACAGAGTGGAAACCAAACTGCTTTGACTTACAATACAGTAAAAGCTAAATTAAGTGTGTATCTTTAAGTGCCTAATATTGATTTGTTCATAGCGGATTACTTGTTTTGAATAAGACCTGTATTATTGTCTCGAATTTAAAATCTTAAATTAAGAATAATGGTGAAACCGTGTGTGTGTGTGTGTGAGAAAGACGTGTTGCCTCAATTCAAGTGTCAAGACAAATGAAACAACCAAGATTTTTATTACACAAAAAGACCTCATAACCAGAAAAAACATGTATCTGTTTTGATATTCTCTGTTTGTAATGCCTCACCAGTACTCTCGCTGCACAATTGGTTTCATATTCAATGCAGGCACGATTCAATCACTGAGGATTTCAATACAAACTGGGGCTTGTTGACAGTTGGCTTTTTGTTCAACGCTGTGGGAAGGCCAGGGGACCGTGGAATCACAGAGCAGTGAAACACCTCCAGGCTGAGTATCGACGGGGGGATAGAGCGGGCTGCTGGCTAACCTTCCTGCGAGCCCATGCTGGCTTTTATAGATAAACGCAATAATGGAGAGGCTTGCATGAATTGAATTGAGCTTGTTTTGGAGAAATTGAATTGCTCCTAGTCAGAAGTCTCTGGAGCAGATGCACACTTCCCAAACAATGCCTGTTTTTTTCTTGTGTTTTTCTTTCTTTGGGACTTATCCTTGCATTCCCTTCATCAGTGTTCCTGTCTTGGTGTGCCATGAAAAGTTGTAAAAGAAGAACAACTTTTACATTTTGGAATGATTACAATCGTTTTTTTCTGTGGTGATAGTTATTCTGTACTCAGTTGTTTTACAGTTTACTGTGAAATAATAAAGAAAGCTTCTGTTGCAAACAGTGAAACACTCAACAACAAATCCTTTCCAACTGATTGTGAAAACAGTGGCATGATCTTTAGTGGCATGATCTTTATCTGAAATGTCTGCAGCATGCATCACAACAGTGTGACTTCGGTGGTGTGTAAGGAGCACTTTGGCTCCTCGCAGCGACGCGGTCACCCAGCTGTCACTTCAAAAGCACACACAAACACACACACACACACACACACACACACACACACACACACACACACACACACACACACACACACACACACACACACACACACACACACACACACACCTCAGGCATGCTGGGAGCTGTCTGAAAGAGGAGGGAAAGGGGTGGATAGCATGTGTCAGGTTGGACGCGGGCATAACAAGCCTGGTGACCTTGTGCTCCATAGTGGCCTTCCCTGCTCCGGGACATCCTCCCCGCTGGGCTAACACCGGGATAATTACCCAGCATCCACGGCAGCTCTGAGATAAATTAGATCCAGGGCCTGAGAGCGCCATGGCTTTTGTTTAAATTATTTTGAGAGGGAACCAAGTGGGGCCGCTATGGCTCTCTAGTTATTGGTAATGTAGTCTTTTTCTTTTAATTGTCTTACCCCGCTCTGCTGATGTCCAACCGTGACTGCATAAAATGTGGCTTTTCTTTTATAGTCATTCAGTATCAATTTGACTAACTCCTACCGAAAGTGGTACTCATATGTAAGAGTACTAATGCTATCCATTTCATCCATGTCATTTATAGCAGTGACAGCAGTGCAGGCAGAGAGGATTATTTTTTTTCTGGGATTCGGTGGCTCATTTGGTGCTGAGCAGATGGCGACCCGTGGCAGGAGGGGGGTAAGGTTCTAGGACCCGAGCTGGGACTCGGGGACCCAGTGACCCTCTCACACTGAGCTCTGGCTAACACTCTACCGTGGCTCTCTGACCCAGGCAGGTGACCAGGTGACAGGTGAGATCCTGGCCACCCGGTGTCCACAGTGCACTGGGACAGAGCTCCTCAGATGGTGGCCCTGACCCTGGCTTGGCTCAGAGTTTCAACATGTCTCTCAGTTCAGCACAAGCAGCAGTGGCTAATGCTAAGCACATCATCGCTCTAAATGTAACAGTGTCATCCAAAGGGTAAAGGAAGAAAATGCGGCTTCAATATTGCAGTCATTTAAATTAATTTTCAATTTACCTTGGCACACGTTTGGATGATAATCATCCTGCTAATCATCCTGCTACCTAGTGATAACACTCTATTTATAGAGTGAGTAGTCCAAATATTTAGTTGATTAGTACTACAGTATCCAATTATATTCTTGAGCTGAAAAAAATAATGCAACTGTTTTGATGTGGGACAGATAAAGCCCTCAGTCAAAGTCCCTGAGCAGACAAGTCTATTTTTGTCCTGTTTAAGTTAGCCTTTTCTATGAGAGCGGAAACGTAATGTCATGATGTGTGCAAATAACTCAATCACCACCGTTTTGGACAGCTGCCCCTGTATTGTTGGAGCTCCCAACGGCATCACAATGGCTGTGCTCTGCAGCACAGAGGCCCGTAGAGGCAGGACTTGGAGCAGGAACCAGGCCACTGCAGGGTGAAGGTGCTGGCTCTTTACAGGATGCTTTCTCTTTCATTCATCCCAACGATGCCAAGCTAATGTGATGCAATCTACTGCACAGAATGCAGGAGCCGGATTTGGCTTACTATGGTGTGCGCTTTTCTCTCGTTATGTTCTCTCCCTCTCTCTCTTTCTCTCTCTCTTTATTTCCACGAAATGGGACATATCATACATGTACACTTGGCGGACTAACCAGCACTGTGTCTCTGGTATAACCATCCATCTGTCTGATCATAGTTGGAGAGAGTCAGCAGCATTTCAGTAGAGGGCAGGCCATGAAATCCACCAGACACATTTTAGGCTATGGATTAATATTTACACGTTGCTATATTAGAACTAGAATACAGGTTTTCCATTGTGCTGTTTCAGTAAATCCAACATGAAGAAATGTCATCACAAAGAAAAGTTTGGAATACATCTCAGACACACCTACTATAAAGCTAATGTTAAACTAAACATATAGCGAAGCACCTCTCTCTATCTCTGAATTATTAATGGATAAATCTGGAACATGCAGAGTTGTGGAATAGCAACATAAACACATCTGAGTCTGCTGTTTAAAGCCTTTGGTATCAACTGTGCAACGCAGTGTTATTTGCCTAATTTAATTCCAAACAGTCGTTCTCATTGTAAAATGTAAGAAAAAAACTCCCACAACACTACACCCAGTCAAACAGTATATAAATAAAGGGATTTATTTTGCCTTTTACACACCTCAACTTTTCACTCTGTATATACAGTAGAACACCTTTTAACATCAACTAATTAAAAAGCACATTTAGCATATCTTCTACACCTACTATACCGTAGCCTATGGACAACAGGCCACCCATCACTTCTCTAAATCACTATACTGTAGAATTCTATTCATGATTGTAACTGTAAGTAGACCAATACATGTATACAGTAATTGATACACTCTCTCAGATCTGTCCACAGAATATGCCAAGACGTCACCATGAACCTGACCTCCAGTTCCGACCCAAGCCTGTACCTAACCAACAGCTCCCCTGGCATGAGAGCCTACCCCGACACCGCCATCTTGTCTGGGGGCCAGTGGCCGCAGCCCGGTGAACGGATCGGACAACGATTGAACAACGACTCCCACCTTGCCAGGGACGCCAATCTGACTAGTGGCGCCTCCAACGGCACACTCCTGGTACCTACGGTGACGTACGACCCGCTGGGTGGTCACACCATCTGGCAGGTGATCCTGATTGTCTTCCTGACCGGGTCACTGTCCCTGGTCACAGTCATAGGGAACATCCTGGTGCTGGTGTCCTTCAAGGTCAACAAGCAGCTCAAGACTGTCAACAACTATTACCTGCTCAGCTTGGCCTTCGCTGACCTCATCATCGGTGTTATCTCCATGAACCTGTATACCACTTACATCATCATGGACCAATGGGCATTGGGGAACTGGGCGTGTGACTTGTGGCTGGCTATTGACTATGTGGCCAGTAACGCTTCAGTGATGAACCTGCTGGTGATCAGCTTTGACAGGTACTTCTCTGTGACCAGACCGCTCACCTACAGAGCCAAGAGAACAACCAAACGAGCCTTGACCATGATCAGCCTGGCGTGGTCCATCTCCTTTGTGCTCTGGGCCCCGGCCATACTTTTCTGGCAGTACTTTGTTGGGGAGCGCTCTGTCCCACCGGGACAATGCTACATCCAGTTCCTCTCAGAGCCTATCATCACTTTCTGTACGGCCATAGCTGCTTTCTACCTGCCTGTTACAATCATGACCGTGCTCTACTGGAGGATCTATAGGGAGACTGAGAATCGAGCCAAAGACCTGGCAGGGCTCCGAGGCACCGGGTCAGGGCACCAGGGGGAAGCTGCAGCCAAGGTCCCCCAGACAGGGAGCTCCCAGAGCTGCAGCAGCTATGAGATCAACCAGGCGGCGCAGAAAGGCTCCGGGAAGAAGGCCAGTGGTCGCTTCCGCTTCTGGCCCCTGAGTCGGTCCAAGAAGACGACAGCCACCACTGTGGCTGAGCCGGAGCACAGCAGCAGCGACAGCTGGAACAACAACGAGGCTGGGGCCTCCATGGAGCAGTCTGACTCTGAGGAGGAGGAGGTGGCCGAGTCTCGGACTATCTATTCCATTGTTGTCAATCTGCCCAGCATGAAGGTGGGGGCAGGGGACGACCCTCCACTGACCTCCCCTGAGGACAACGATGCGTCCGAGAAGGACCTCCTCCGGCCGGTAGAGGAGAACAAGAAAAAATCATCCAAGGGCAAGAGAGAGAAGAAGCTAGACAACAACAGCTACCATCAGCGCTTCTCCAAGACCCCTGTCCAGTCCATGCCCAGCATCGCGGCAAACAAAGCATCTGGAGAAGTGCCCACTGTCACTAAGTCCCCCTCTGTCCCCATCTCCCTTAAAGACGCCGCCATGGCTAAGCGATTTGCCTCCAAGGCTAAAACCCAGATCACCAAGCGCAAGAAGCAGTCTCTGGTCAAAGAGAAGAAGGCAGCGCAGACGCTGAGCGCCATCCTCTTCGCCTTCATCATCACGTGGACGCCGTACAACATCATGGTGCTGGTCAACACCTTCTGTGACGACTGTATACCCAGGGCACTGTGGGCACTGGGATACTGGCTGTGCTATGTCAACAGCACTGTCAACCCCATGTGCTACGCGTTGTGCAACAAGACCTTCCGCAACACCTTCAAGATGATCCTGATGTGCCAGTGGGACAACAAAAAGCGCAACAAGCCCCAGTTTCAGCAGAGGCAGTCTGTCGCCTTTCGGAAAAAAGACCCCTTGTAGTGTCCAGGCAGCTACACAAAGAACTATGACTGTGTCTGTGGTCCCGCGCCTCACTGATGCTACAAAGCCGTGAAGTTGAACAAATCTGATCAGCTGTCTCTGTATTATTATCCCTGCCATAGCAGATCAAAAGATCAAAGTGTGGTACAGTATGTTATCAGTGGCACGGACAGAACGGAAGATCTGTAAGTTCAGTGGGATATTTTTACACTTGAAAGGGCTGTCAAATGTTTGAAAATATCTCTTACTGTAAGCCCAGTTCTTCCTGTATATACACACACTGTACATCAACAATTCTACATAGTTGCCTTTTCAGGTTGGCAGATACATTGAGATTAATCAGTTGGAGATGAATAGGGGTGGATTTCTTTTTTAAACAAACACTCAAATTACTGGGCATTCAACGAAAAAAAACTACCCCCCCCCCTCCATGTTATTTAACGTGTTTGGCTATTCTGTGTGGTGATGATTTGACAAACACGTGCTGACCATTGTGGTGGTCTTTAATGTTGCTCACTGTGAGACAGTGTTGTAAGCACAGGGTTGTAAAAGCTGCTTATTCTATTAACTATGTGAGGTGGTATTTACATGGTTCAAACAAGTGTCAATACTTTAATTGATGTTTATGTATGCAGTTTATATAAATGATTGTTCATATTTTTTGTAAACATAATGTGTCCTCAAAGCTTTTCACATGTACATGGACAAGTTATTGCAATAAAGTAAAATGTATACCGTTAAAAATATTTTTTACCATTAAGATATTCAAAGGTCTCTTGTGAGACATGATAACATGAAATGCATATGATAGTAAGTGGTTACGAAACAGAGATCTGTGGCGCAGTCGTCATCAGATTATAAATGGTGCAACAGCAGCACCTAGTGGAAACACCAGGAAATTATTCCCATGAATTTGCCTTTAAATCATTTGAAACACCCCAGAAAATGATCATGATTTTAAGATTTTCTCTTTGTTTTGAAGATGTAGAACTGCAGGTATTGACTGTTAACAGAAGTGTGAATGAAAGAAATATTTCTATTTCATTAGCCTTGTCGGATGTCTTATCAATGTCTTAACTGCAACATTTCAAACTACAATCTGCTTTTGTCTCATTATTCATTTTGGCTCAATTTCAGAAGCAGAAAGTTGACCACTGATGTACAAGGATAATACATTTGTATACAACACTTCAATGGATGTCTAATATTAACACTAGAGCTATCCACTGTGATGCAGGGTTGCTGTGAAATTGTGTATACTAGACTAGTACTGTATGTTTAATCAGCTCAACAAAACAGACATCAGGCGTGTGGTAGCTGTGTGGTATTTTACTTGAAGTGGCTTTTTTTTGTACCAAAACTAGTGTCACTCAATTGTTTTTCTGTTTTCACTCACTTGATGCTTTTCAGTTTTGTTGACATGACTTTCAAAGATTTCACATGACCAGAGCACATTATGTTGCACTTTTATTTTCAATGAGTGGTTTACTTTTCAAATAACAAGAAGAGTTAGACAAATAATATTTTCTTACACCATGCAATAGCTAACCTTGTACTGAATGATGAGGAAGATCATATGGTATATCAGTAATGCTAATGATTAATGCTAATATTTCTATGATAAGAATTCTGGTAACACTACAGTACATCACGTTGCTCTTATGCTTTTGTAATGACATTGTTGAGTACTTGTCTCTGCATTGAAAATTCACTTCCAATTGATCAAAAAAGTGAAGATGATATACAATTGCAAACATTTTGTTACAAAGGTACAATGTTATTGCAATGTTGTTACCAGATATTGTATATAGTGAACTGGTTTCCTTTAAAGAAGCTTTGTTGTTACTATCAGAATTATAGTGTAGTTTAAAAAGAAAGTGAAGTGTCACCAAAATGATTTCATACCTCTCACTTGAGATGGCGGACATGCATAGGAGACACACTGTATCTAGGCTATATTGCTTGGTGGTTAAGTTGATCCGTTACCTTACAGTTTGATGTACCTGAGCATCAGAGACCTTAATAATACTAAGGTTTTGCAGTTACATTAAAGGATGCATCAAGCATTTGACATAGGCATTTCTTACAGTCATATACTTCATCCCAGTATGTAATTTGACGTCTAGAAAACAACATGTGACCATTCACATTGTGCATTGTACCTCTACAGCACATTGATATAGAAAGGGAAGTTAAATCTATAGTTGTAAAAAGTAGATCAAATTAACTTGGCCTAAAAACATTTTAAGCCTGAAATATAATTAATTTGACTTATAGAGAAAACATTTTTCATAAGGAATACATGAGGGATATTGATTGATCATTTTTTAACACCACCAAATGGAATGACGGTATCTAAACGTCAGCATATGACTGTTTTGTAAACATGTCCAGGTTGTAGTACAGGCTGTAGTGGTGCTCTGCAGACTGCTACTCTGTCGTCTTCATGTAAGTGGCAGCATTTCTCCTGTTCATTGTTATATCATGTTTATAGGCGCTTGATTTAGCTCCACCGCAAGTACTAAAAGTGCAAACCCCACCTAGACAGCATGCCAAGCAAGTTCAATCAGGCCCACGTGAAGTATTTGGAAAAATATACAATTTTGACCCAGGTTTGGTTTATCAGAATCAGTTTTAATTCCAATTTATATATGTGGTCAGATAGACAGGATGTGTTTACACATGATTATATGTTTATTAAATCCACATAATAGTGTTATTTCATTTTCAAAATGATATAATTGACTTGTGGTAATGTATTAAGCCATAAAATCGTATGTACTTATTTGTAAGAATGTTTTATAAAACCTTTTATTTGTTTCTTCCGTTGTTTGTTATCACATCAATGACACAAACTGCATGCTCAGTTTTATGATATAATGATTTTAAAAAAAGAAAAAATCTTCTGACATACGCTCACTCTCACGTCTTTTGAAGGATTTCTAGAACTGTCATGTATCACAGGGAAATAAAGTTTCATACTGTGAAATTCATCAGTGTTTCAGTGCTGTGCCACATATTGGATTAATAACACCCATGGCTTTATGTTATGTACAGTAAGCCTGTACATGTTCCTGTATTGGTTCAATTGTAGGTTTTGAATTCAAATGTTCATTTGTTCATTAAAATGTACCATCATCAATACAATTGTATCCTTTGTTTTTTGGTACACTATGTTACCACATTGAGGTCTGCTTTGACCGGCTACAGCACATGAATGATGAATAAAGCACCATAGTTGTTTAATTGTACTATACTGGATCCACTCCATATGAGCTTGAGGGTGTCAACTTAACAGCAACCACTAGATGTCCGTGTTGTATTGTTTGCTGCTCATACATTTTACACCATTCATTCAAATTCATCTATGTTTTATATTTCACACTTAAACTGATTGATACTTGCTGTAAACTTGGCCTACAAATAAACACTAATTGTGAGCATTAATACGAATTAGCATTACCACAGCAACACGTCTGGCAAGCCACCACGGAGCTGTTTAATGGCCACTTAAACTGAAGATGTTGATGCTTTATTTCAAATGTAATCAAGCAAGAGAACATATATTTGTCAGTGCTTCAGTAGTGGGTCGCACCCAGAACAAAAATCGGTCACATGAAAATACTTGGATATCATGCCCAGGTGTGCTTCATAAACGTGTGATTGGATGGATGGTCGAGTACTCCGGACGTTTGGGGTGGCTGTCAACTTCAGGCAGCATGATGTAAGTATGAAGTGAAATCAGTGAACGTTAATTCAACTTTCTTGGGGGGAATATTTTTGTACACACGTGTCAAACTTTTTTCCCACCTCATTTCCATCCGTCTTTCCCTTGGTTTTATTCATCTGTCAGTGCCACAACACGGTAGCATACTCAAACACGACGCATAGGTATTGATAATACGGCCATAGGCCTTATTGGTTCGCTCTACTTGACGTCCAGTTAGAAATGAGTTCGTTTTTTCCCTCACATTAAGTCGTGACAAACTGCCTTGTCGGGCTAAAACCTTCCTGCAATGGTGTCTGGACCTTCTTTGCTAATGACCTAATACTGGACTTGAATGCCCTGTGCCTGCATGGAGACACATCCTGTCTACTGCTTTACTGATCACTGATCAATGTAAGAATGAAGTATCCAAATCTTTATTAGACCTAACTTTTGTATATACCTATTGCATATCCCAATCATTTTAATACTAATGTTGATGCCAAAGTGTACCATGACACCTTTTGGATTTTGGATATTGTTGTCTATTTTTCCCCCTCTTTAAACCAGGGATGAATATCATATTTAAAACATACCATTGGCAGTGCTGGGTGTGCTATGCGGTCTGCTGTAGTGTTAGTATCAGAGCAGTGATGGAAATGTGGTGCCTAATCCCAAATGAAACACAATATGACTGTCTGTAATCCTCTGGGGAATTGTGATGGCTTAACAAAGAAAGCCTCTTACTGGTGTCCCCAGAGGTCGTCTAAAATACGTTATGCCTGTCAACATATGACTGGAATAGATGACTGGTATAAAGCCCTGGAAATAGAATTATTACATTTCTAGTACTTTAATAATGGACATGGATAAAACAAGAAATCTAGGAATATCTGGTTGTCCATGCACTTTCTCTTTCCATACAGTAGGTAGCAGTAGTGAGTAGCAAAAAACATAATGTATTTTGTCAAACCTCTTGAATATATGTTTGTCTCAGACACATTTAGCTGTGATTTGCTTTAATTGTTTAATTGTCATTATGAAATACTGTCAATGTTAGAAGCACTATTTAGAAAATACCTACTACTGTATATTCATTGTTTGGTTGATGTTTTTATTTTTTTAAATCACTGTTTTGTTATCCAGAGAACTTCCTTAACATTGATGTCCCTGTCAGCAGCTGAGAATGAAAGCCATCCAGACCATAGAGAGGCAGGTCCCGGCTCTGAGGGAGAGGATAGTGAGAACCCCCTTCAGAGAGAAGCCAGTGGGCAGACACAACCACACCCCCAGCCAGCCTCCTCCCAGCCTCCCCTCCCTAGAGCCCCACCAGTACCAGCATGAGCATCAGCCACAGCATCAGCCGTACAAGCAGCCCTGTCTCCTCCTCCAGCCATGGGCAGGCGCACACGGCAGCCAGGCAGAGTGCTCTACTGAGCATGCACCAGAGGGACGCTCCTTCAGCGTCAGCGTGAGTCCATTATGCAGATCGGTGGAGCCAGCAGACAGGGGAGAGAGAGTGAGAGGGAGAGAAAGAGAGCAGGCGCAGGCAGTAGTAGCAGCAGCAGCGTACGTCTCCTTTGCATCAGCATCCCCATCGCGACTGCTGCTCTCGTCATCATCATCATCCCCAGAAAGACAGCCCTCCCGATCGCCCACCAGTAGAAGCGGTAGCGGAACCTCGCGACAGCAGCACCAACAGCAACGACGACGCAGCAGAGAAAACAGCAGCAGTCACAGGCATGGCCTGAGGTCCCTGCAGAGAATCATGGGGAACCAGGACGGTAAACTGAAGAGGGCTGCAGCGGCAGCGGGGGATGGCAGTGAGGCGGTGGAGGACGCCGGCGGGCCGAGGGAGGCGGAAGGCATAAAGAGAGGCAAAAAAGTCCACCACGGCAAGCACGGCAAAGGGGGGGACTCGGGCGGCAAGAAGAAAAACAAGTCAGAGTCCAAATCGTCGGTGTTCTCCATCAGGAAGCGCAAGAACCTGTCCAAGGTGAAAGGCAGCGGGTTGACGGGCGGGTCCAGAGAGGATGTACTGGCCTCCCAACAGGATGAGCTGGACAGCGCCAAAACCCCCGATCTCAGCCTGTCGGCGGATGAACTGGGGCCGTCAGACACGGAGACGGAGCGCGGCGGTGGCGGTGACGACCATCTGGCGGTGGAGGAGAAGCGCAGGCAAGCCCCGGACCCTCCGGCGGCAGGGGAGGGACAAAGGGGTAGCTCGGGCTCGGACACGGATATCTACAGCTTTCACTCGGCAGCGGAACAAGAGGATTTGCTCGCTGACATCCAGCAGGCTATTAGACTCCAGCAGGGGGTCGTTATTTCGACCGTGGCCGAGGAGCTGAGCTGGAACCTCGAGTGTAAACAGAGCGCTGACGTTATTAAAACCACCCCCCCTGAGCCCCAGTCGCTGCTGGAACCTCTTGCTGTGCTGGGGGAGGCAGGCTCTGTCTCGTGGAGGGAGAATGGCCTGCTTTCTCAGCTGTGTTTCTCTCTGGATCGAGCGGAGGAGGCAGAGGAGGAGGAGGAGGAGGAGAGCGGAGTTGCCCAGGCTGTAGAGGAGCTAAACTGCGACCTGGGTGAGCCTGAGGCAGCTCTTTGTGCGATTGCCGCGGGGACAAAGGATCAGGAGCCATTGAGCAGCCAGCATGCTCAGCCCCCCATTACCACCGCCCCCGAGACCCGTTGCCCTGTTACCAAGACAACCAGCGCTAACAGCTTCCCCAGCCTCACGGCCTCTTTTGAGAGTGCGGTGGAGCCTGCGGAGGAGGAGGGGGAGGGGGAGAATGGCCTGGACCTGCCTCCACTCACTGAAGAGAGCCTGGGCCACAGTGACAAGAGCCACGAGGAAGGAGGCCTGAGCTCAGAAGATGTCTCCGTGGAAGTGGGGGTGGAGGTGGAGGTGGAGGTGGAGGTGGGGGAAGGGGTTGTTGACAGCACAGAGTCCCTGGATTGCCTCAGCACGGGGGACCTGAGCTCCTGGGAGGGCCCCCCTACCATCCCCACCCAGAGGAGGAAGAGCAGCAGTGTGTCCTTCACCCAGTGGCCCCCTCCTCAGGAGAGCCCTACCCTGGCCACCCGCCTGCTCAAATCCACCCTGGCCTCCTCCCCCTCTCCCACAGCTGGCACCAGCCCCACCGTCAAACCCTACCCTCCCATCTACCCCAGCTACATCAAGACCACCACCCGCCAGCTCAGCTCGGGCCTCTCCCCGGCCCACTCGCCCTCCCAGAGCCCCCTCTTCCGCCGGCGCTGCCACGAACTGGGCCATCGCACGGAGAAGAGGAGGGTGAAGCGCCAGCGGTCCCACAGCATCGCTGGGCCCCTCAGCCGCTCGGCCGACTGGACCGAGGAGCTCCTGGGCCGGCTACGGGCCGACAAGGCCGGCTCCACAGACTACCTGGAGGAGTACGGAGGCTCGGAGGACCGGCTGCGGGGCGGGAGCCAGCCCCTGTGTCCCACCCGTCGCTCCTCCTGTGGCCAGGGGTCCACCTACAGCTTCCAGGATGTCTTCACTGGTGAGTCTGCTTTTTTCACGTCACATCATAAAACAGAAAAACATCACCACAGTAGTAGCAGATGTTCTGTACTGTAACCAATGGGTCCAGTAGGCCTCTGCCCTCCCTCTTATTTTATTGCACTCTTTGCAGTGTGGTTCTGAGAGAACAAAACATTGTTTCTCCTCTGCCTTGCAATTTCCAGTATGCCTCATACATATTCATAACATGGTTTCTGTTCATGTAGCTCACAAGCAGTGTGGTTTACCACTGTTATTGTTTTTGGTAAATCTGTTCAGTAGTATTGGTTTCACACTCAACACGGCTCTTATGTTTCCGGGTTTCACACAAACACAAAACACATCAGGGCTTATGCAGTATCTGTTTCATGTTAAAGCCGCAATCCGTACTTTGCTGTTTTTGGATATACAAAATGTATGATATAGCCATTGATTCGTAAGGAATTTCTCATTGATGCCTCATGAGCTTAATACAACTGTCTTGCCCCCTCAACCCAATATGTAAGGCTGTCTTACTCCAATGTTTACAAACAGGAACTAATCAAACACTGTACATCTTTAGAATATGTTTCAAGCTTCAACAACTCATGCTGATGTCCAAGACTGTCAGTCCTTGCAGAGTTGTTTCTATGTAGTTGACATTTTTCCAATGTTACCACATTTTCCAAATTACGTATTGTGGCTTTAACAGTTTATGTTCATTCCTTTACATTGCGTTTAGCATAAACAAACACTAGCGCCTATTGAGCTATTGGGACAGTTGGCTGAGAAGGACAGTAGCCTTTTTGTTTTTTGGTCTGGCGAAACTAACTATCTAACTGTAAAACGGAAGAGCCATTCCTCCCACAACCAGTCCAACTGAGAAACAAGTTGTTGTTCCCAGTGGAGAGGGTGACAGTGGAGAGACATTTAGTTCAGTCTCCATTCACTGTTGTTGTTTTGAGAAGTGGTTTACGGTCTGTATATCTGCTGGGAGCTGAATATGCCCTCTGTGATCACTGACACTGTTGGACAGAACATATTCTGAGGGCATTTTTATTTTTAGTGCAGGCAATGTTGAGCACAAAATATACGCTGGATTTACTATACGAAGACCCTGACTCCAGAAACAAGCTCTGACCCTTAACCCCTGATCCTTACCCCTCTTGACTCTCATATAGAAATAATTGGATGAATGCAAAATGGCAGTAGCTTCACCTCTGATAGGGTAGGTAGCATTTTTGCCATGTTGTGTACACCTATTCACTCTTTTCAGATATACACAAGTATTTATAGAGTAGGGGCTCGAGTTGTTTCTGGACAAGGCCCATATGTTTATTAAAGACAAGAAGCATGATAACATGAAAACTGTCAACTTGTTAAAACTTGCAGCCCTGATAATCCCAATCTGTTCCTTTATTAGTTTTCATAGTCTTTTGTTATAGACTCCATTTAAATGTTGCAGTCTAATGCCCCTTGTGTTTGCTGAACTCCAATAAGCTCCATCCAGCTCCATTAAGACTCTTCTCTTTTCGCCATTTTGACGGCTTCAAAATAAAAGCGTGAGTTAAAAGGTGAATGGAAAGTGATGGGATCACAATATTTTCTCTTTTTGCTGAAATGAGGACAAATTATCCAACAAAGTATATACAATTTTGAAAAAGTAATTTTGATCTTTAAAATGTACATAATAATAATAATAATGCATTTTATTTGGAGGCGCCTTTCAGGTCACCCAAGGTCACCTTACAGAAAAGAAGCAAAAGCACGACATCAATCATATAAGAACAAAACAAACAACACATCAAGACAAAACAAGTTGTACTTGTTGTACATGTTGTACTTGGTGTGATTACGTATAGTTTTACACATGCCTATTATATTTGTATAAACTGGACTGTACAGAAATATTTTTCAAATATTTCAATACATCACTCTACTCTGCAACAAGTCTAGAATATGGATAAGATGAGTGAGTCTAAAGCGATGTTTTAGCAAATATTGACGGCTATTTACTCCGGCCATACACCTCAAAGTGCCCTATCTGCACTGTGTAGGACACATAGTATATTCTGGGGCAATACTAATTCATCACAGTAATTAGGATATAAGAGCAATTACAAACCCTTCTGGGGCAATACTATATCAGATATTATATGGTGATTGATGTATATTTGTTACGATAATTAGCATATTGTTTGTGGTTCCTTGATCCCTATTTACCATATTTAAATCCTAAATAGAGTTTAACTCTGACACTAGTGCAGAGACAGATGAAACAAAAGGAATAGTGTGAAGATGATGTGTTGTACTCCTTGGTCTCCTTGTTGTATCTTAGCACAGCCCAGGTTACACACACAGACACACACACACAAATGCTTTTATGTATGTGAAGTCTCTCACTCTCACTGCCAGATGGCTCAGACTGAGCATGCCCAGTGGAGCTCTAGCTTTTATATTGATTACTGACATCAGTTACTCCCTCGTCAACTTGAGAGGCTACAGAATGTAAATATTTTAGAAGGTTGTTTTTGTCAGTGAATCAACAGAAGAAAATGTATATTTCTGTTTCTTATGAGCTGCTGGATATCCTCTTATTTTCGGATATTTTTGCAACACACACCCACACGCACAGCGGATGGAAACTGGTAATGGTTTCACATGGATTTTTACATGGAAACCTGCTGATTAGAGGTGTGTGTGTGTGTGTGTGTGTGGGGGGGGGGGGGTCAGACTGGGAATCACATCAATAGAAATGAGGCTCTTGGACACAATGAAATGAGGCCCAGGCCTACACACACAGTAAGTCTATCCTTAGCAAGTGTTGCAAGCTAGCTGTTTGTAGGCATGCTGTTGATAAACAGTTCACAGTGGATAAACCCATAAAAAGACTTAGAGCAGCATTTTGTTTTCCACATTGTAGTTTCTGTTGAATTGAACATTTTTAATAATGAATGTCTGTTGCATCTCTGTAGAACTGATGCACAAGGTGCTAATATCAAATTGTCCTACCATAGTGGATCAAAATCAACGTATCCATTTTATGTTCATCTCTCTGTCATATGTGCAAGCTTCTCCACTTAATTACAGTAAATAATTTTTTTAGACGGCAGAAAGCAAGCTCACCATGTTTACATTTTCTGGTTCTTATTAATCTCGACCGAGACTTTATGCTGAAGTATATGCAATATTCTGTTTGGCCTTGTGAGAAAGTTATTTTATGATTAGTCAGCTGAAAAAACACCTACATTCACACAGGAGATTCCTCATTCTATATTCGATGCATTACAATGAGCCCATCCTCCAATTTCTACTTGCACCAGCCTCCCCTGATTCAAACATGTACACAAGTCTTGTCTTAAACCCATTTGTGCCGGATGCTGCGCTACGCAGCATTGCATCTACCGCCGGTTGCTGCGTTACGCACATTTGAATTTGCCGCCAGTTGCTGCGCAGCGCAGCATTTTTGATTTGTCGTAATTTTCATGAGTGCAGCTTTTTCAACAAAATCTTGTTGATTTTTTAAAACCACGTGAGCACCCAAATGTCGTGTGGTTCGCCGAACGCACTTGTATGTCTGATTGATTTTCCACGATACGACATTCGGGTGCTCACGTGGTTTTAAAAAATCAACAAGACCCGCCTCATGTGTATTTGAACCAATGACAGTGCATTATATGCTGCACTCATGAAAATTACGACAAATCAAAAATGGCGGTAAATTCAAATGTGCGCAACGCAGCAACCGGCGGTAGATGTCGCGCGGCAGTCGGCACAAATGGGTTAATCTATGACCAAATACCCTGATGTGAATCACAGACCTCTGGTTAAGTACAGTGTTGATGCAGAGACCCTGGTCTGTTGACTGTGTTGTGGAATCAGTGAGTAACCGAGACACTGACACATTCCTCTCTCTCAGATCATAACGGTGCTTCTCACTAATCCCTAATACCCTCTCATACCAGAAAGTCTTCACTCCTCACCCTCTCTGCTAGGATGCTATTCTTGCTATAATCCTCGCATGGTGGGAGGTATTTCAGGGAGTTACTGTAACTGTACAGTATTAAATGTCATTTCCAGACACTTCCAAAGAATGCTCGAAATGTCTGATGGACCAACGCATCATACCTGGCCTTCGTTTACAATGCAAGGACCAGGAGACTCTGCCGGTCGCATAGCCATTGGCTTGATCTGCCAACCATCTCCCACAACACCTCCTCCCAACGTAGCACATGTTTCTGGTCCAGAGCCACGCCTCACAGTCGTATGATTCGTTGAAATCAATAATGACAAGTACTTTACTCCCACTCCTACCTCACTCCCACTAAGGTCAGGTTTGAGTCGTTGTTATTCCAAGCTTATATGCGCTTTGCAGAATAGCCTGGGGACAAGGTTACTATGTCTAGCTAGCCCACTCTAAACTGCTTCTTGGACAGTAGTATTTTGGGTCAACTCTTGTTTTCAATTTAGATTATTCAGGGACAGGGATGAATTGGAATATCGTTTTTTCACTTATCAAATCATGAATTTAACTTCAGTTGACCCCCCTGAATGAAGTGAATTCGGAACCGAATTAAGTGAATTCGGAACCAAATGAACCACAGTGACCTCATAATGACTGGGATGTGGAAAGCTAGTGGTGAAGTCTAGACCGCTCGCGTCACTGAGCCCCTATCCTAATATTGACTAATGAAGTAAATGGAGCGACATTAATTGAATTAGGCCCATCAGTTCTTCTAGCTCAACTGCAGGGAGGCAGACAGTGGGACGATCCTGTGGGGGGCTTCACTAGAGCTACATCGATTTCACTTTCACTTACCCTGTGAACTTCACTGACGTGTGGAGTGTTGAAATGCAGGTTAGCAGCCTCGGGGTGTGTTCTGTCGCATGATTGGTTGCCTGTTTGGAATGTGTCGACCGCACAGGGAATGAGACTAGCTTCCTTAGTACGCACTTAGATTACAGCATCCCCCCCCCCCCCCCCCCCCCCGACACTGTCAATGTCATAATACTTGAAGCATTCATTAATCCCCATGAATAGCATTTCTTCTCCTTTTTCTTTTAAAATGTGTCGATGCCTGTCTTTTACAGGAATCTAAAGAGCCAGTTTGAGATTACTCTGAGCAAGGTAAAACCAGTGTGTTTGTAAGCTTTGGTCGTGCTACACTCATCATACTGTTTGCACTAACGCGTCGGCACCTTCAGACACCATTTAACCATCTGTCATGTTGATGTGCCGTGGGAGGAACAGACGTGAGCGTGACTCATGCCTGGTGTTTGAGAGAGGGGTGGAAATTCACCATCCACTTTGTATTCAATACCAAAAGCCCTAGAGAGTCTCTCACTGTACACACACACACACACACCAAGAAACGCATGACGTCAACAGATACCAAAATAGACTGGACTTGGACTGGTTGTTAGCTTTTCTACTTTCTATTTAGGATTACTGCTTCTATAATTCTTTACCCCCACAATGCTTAGGACTGAACACACGTTTAAGCGCACATATTTAGGATGCAGTGTATTTGCATTCTCTGTTATCCTTAGTAAGGTGTTTGACGCTAGCATGTAACCAGATCTGTAGACGTATGCCAATTCATTATACTGCAATAGTAGATAGTGAGAGGAGTTGACTTGGTCATCTACAAATCTGGGAACAGGCTAATTTGATTCAGATAAGTATTACATGCTCAAATAGTGTGAAGTTACAGAGATGTTTTCCCAGTCACACTAGGGACCTCCATGCTGTGTGTATACATATTACAATTCCAATGCTGTTTCTCCCTGTCTGACTCTGGGGTGCACTCTGCTGCGGTATAATGCAATAGAGATGAACTCCGATGTTGGATGTCTCTCTCCCTGTGTGGCTCTAGGGCGCACCCTGCTGGAGAAGCTGTTCATGCAGCAGGAGGATGCCCAGCCCGAGGAGGCCGAGAAGCTGTGCTCCAGGATCTTGGCCATGGGACTGCTGCTGCCCTTCAGCGACTGCTTCAGGGAGCCGTACGGAGGCAGCACCTCCCAAATCACAACCAAGTTCGATGTGAGTCCCCATACTGTACTGTATACCACCCCCCCTTCTTGAGATTGTGGCTTGTCTTTTTTGTTGATGGACAGGTGTGTGTGTGACAAGAAATCATTGGCCTAGAGACCCTGTTGAAGGAAGTTATTTTTGTTAAATGTGTGAGGTTTTATAAAAACTGCTTTTTATAACACTTTTAGCTTTTGAGGGACACCCATGATGGATTTTAAGTTGCTACTGTTTTGTATCTGATAAGAAAAGATGATTTAACCAACTGCTAGTTGACTAGCTGCAGCCTTTCTCAAACTGTGGTTCTTTCTTTTCCCTGGAACAGCATGTGCTTGGTAACCACCCAGGGTCCTCAGCAACATATGGCATTGTGTAAATCAATTCTGATTAGATTTGCACTCAAGCCATGGCCGATTAAATCATTAGAATTTCATACCCTAGCACTAAGTCAGACCAGGGAGCGCTGCCCATCATTACCTCAACCCAATTATAGTCTTCTCCATGCTGGCAAATTTAAGACAAATGTTCTCATTTTCACAGCAATTGATATGCATACGCCCGTTAAATATCTTTGTTGAGAGTATACCTTATTATTAGATACACCCACATACCGTGCTATGTTTTCTACCATAACTAATCCTATGAATGCTACTTAAAATTCTAATCCCTCATCTGAACCTTGAAGGCACTACCGTCTTGATATGCTTAGTATATAAGGCACTTGATGATTATCCCTGCCTGCCTTGGAAGTAGGACATTTTCATATTTGGGGACAATGTGATCTGTTTTTTGAGGTGATTGTTCAGTCTTGGCAGTTGGATGTGACTGGCTCCTGATCTTCAAACGGCTCTGTAATGCGCAAACACAGACATATGTGTGCGCGCACACACACACACAGCTCCCTGTGTGAGCTTTCTGTCTAGTGTGTTGTGTAAGATCCACACAACTGCTTGTACTACATTTCCCAGTTGTCTCCCGAGTGAGTTTGATCAAAGCACCGTCACCATACTCGGTTTGTGTGCAGCAACTGTCATATTTCACAGTAAGAGTCTGAATGATGGTACTGTAAGTTATGAAAACTAGAGGGGTTGTAGAACAGACATGGTTAGAATAATGAGTCAGATGACGCATGACGCATTTATATCATGAGTAGTCACCTTTTTCATAAAATAAATACTTCCCCCACACATACACACGACATGCAGATGAAAAGGCTTGTGTGCGAGAGTATTTATTTGATGTTATGAATTGATCTACGGGGTTTATATTCCTAGCCCCATGAATAGAGACAGCCAGGCTGGTGTGAGTGTTAATTGCGTTTTGACCTTCACGTCAGCTTGTTACTGTAAGAGGTAGGTACATGAATAGAACATCCACCCCACGTTGTTGAGGTGTGACAAGTCCTTCCACCTCAGCACAGTGGCCTTTAGTGAAAGTCATAGAAAATGCATGAGGATGCAGAGTCACTGTTGCAGTGTCTGAGGATTCTAGGCTGCTGGCTGCTGTGCCTCGCCTACACACACACACACACTGTATCAGCACTCCTCTGCTGCCCTAGCGCATGTGCTGCTCCCCCAGCTACGGCATACGTGACAGGCTCTCCAAACGCAACCCTAGACACTGATGACTCGGGGTGGGGGGGGGGGGGGGGGTGAAGGAAACTGCATCGATCACCGGGCAGGGCAGCAACACGAATGCCAAGCACTGACCTGTCCTGGGAATGTTTGATCGTCCTCTGCCACCGACGCCCCTCCCCCCGTCCTACCTCTGCTCTCCTTCTTTCTCCCCCCTCCGCCTCTGCGCATACTTCCAGCGTTGTCATTGAGGAACCCGATCCGACTGCAGGCGGGCTAGCCCGCAGCCCTGGGGAAGAAAGCTGCAAGGACAGCAAGAAGCCAGCAGGTTTGTGAGGAGGATGATGTGGGGGACTGGCCGGACCAGACTGGGCTGTCGCTGTCACGTCCACCATGGCAGGAAGAGGAACAGAGAAGATGGAGGAGGTATCGGGGCGAAGAACTACAGAGCATCATGCACCGTCATAGGGATTATCCGAATCAAGGATAGCTGAATGGAAGTGTCTGCAGTATTGTCAGGAGAGGACAGAGGAGGGGGACAGCACAATTTGTCAACATCAGAAAAAATCACCACTGTTTACAACCTGGGAGCGAGTCCCTCTGACATTCTCTCTTCTCCCTGGAATCGCAAGTTCCTCAGTTTCCCTGTTCCCAGTGATAACGGAATACCAGAACCTTCCCAGCGTACCGTAGAGCTGATCAGGCTGCAGTTTAAATGCTGTATGACGGACTATGGACTCCCTCCTGTACACCTGCACACAAACACAGAATATTAATGTACAGGAAATGATGTATCGAAGCCGATGAGAACATGGAGGAGAGTGTGACAGACACCGACTCAGAGTCGGCTGCAGGGTGCTCTTCACTGGCGGCGGTGGTGGCTGATGCGCCCGACTCTGTGGTGCTGGCCCAGGTGCCAGAGTTTGTGAGGGAGCTGCTGGTGGTCAGTGGGCTGGGGCGAGGAGGAGGGGAGGAGAGGGAGAGGAGACTGGACCTAGCCTGGCTCAAACTCAAACAGACTGTCCGTAGAAAGTGCAGCCTGTTCGAGCACCTGCAGGTTAGCCTGCTAGTCATCTCCAAACCCAGAATCTAATCTGGCTGTCTGCTCCTACAACAATATTGAAGGGTGTCTCCTTTTCTGTTATTGGGTCTGATGTCAGAGGACACTTGGTAGGGTAGGTTTTAGCAATATGATGGAAGTGGACTTCGCTACTTGCTTCGGACCTGCATTGATCTTACAGATCAATCTAGGCGCAAGAAAGGAATCAAGGAAAGGAAGCTAGTTGTGTTGGAAGGTTTCTGTTAAACAGATGACAGCATATCATGTTTATGTAGTTAAGGTGTTTTTTTAAAGCCTTTACAGAACTCTTTGTTTTGTGCGATTTATTGGTCTGACATCCCTTCCAGGACAACAATCAGTTGCAATGTACAGAGTGTGATCGTTAAGAAGTTGCTGATTGTAACAGTCTTGCTCTGTCGTGATAAATTCTTTGAAAATCACCTTAAGCCACCTATTTTATGGCTTGTTGGATATTATCAATACTTATCCTGTTATTTCTGTCAGATCTTTAAGGGGGAATCATGTAGGTTTTGGTTTGACATTGGGCCATTTTAGTGAATGCCCTCACCATAACCCTCTCTCCTTATTTCACTTTTCCCCTATCTGTCCTCAGCAAGACCAGTTGTACACCTGGGCAGCGGTCAGCCAGCCACCCCACTCCATGGAGCACTTTGAAGGCCGGATCCCTGGCCACATCAAGACCATGTGGCCCCCGCCCAGACCAGGGGGAGAGGAGAGGCCAGGCCTCAAGTACACAGAAGCGGGTAGGGCCTCTCACTACCAAGTTACCTTTACACACTCTACTGTACACTATGAGGCTTTACACATTACAGGGCCGACCTGAGCCATACCATGCCTGCTCTGATCTTTTACTTTCACGTTGTCCTTTCTGGCACTGCTTCAGTGGATGCGTAACCAGGAATGCTCAGCTTGGTTAGGCTCTGTAGTGTAGATTAGAATGTTAATGTCAGTACAGTACTGTTTACTTTTGTCTCAGCCCTGCACTAACACCCCATATTCAGCTGTTTGCTCTACAAACTATGTTCTGTAATGAGGGGATTATTCGGAAAGGGTATGTATGCCCTATGTATACAGAGAACGGTGCCAAACCATATACTGTAGCTACAGTAGAGGGTTGAGGTGAAAATACTTCTGTGGGAAAATACCTCCTTTTTCTGTAGTTAATTCACTTCCTGCAGTTATTCATTCGTTTTTTTATTTGTTGTTTTCCTCTTCCTTTTTTAACCTTTTTGTTTAGCCTGGGAGACGCTTGTCGCTCAGGCTTCGTTTGCTAATAGATTTATGCATTCAGGGAGAAAGAGAGGGAGAGCCCAAGTTAAAATATGCAGCCTCGCTTCACCTTTTTCACCAAGGTTTTAAAAGTAGGACTAGCTGGGTCCGAGACATCCACGTTTTGAAGAATGCCATCAGCTAGCTAGCCTAATCAACTTACAATATCCACAAAATAACTATGCTTTGGAAATGTAACAAGTTTGAAAGTGTTGTTTCTAAATTGAATTTTTCCTTCCTTCATGCAATAATACCTTTTTAGAGGATGATGAAGGTAAGTAATAACTGTCTTTCATGGCTATGTTTGTTTGCTCAATGTTTACAAATGTAACTTTCGGCATTACATCATGTGCTTTTCGTTTGTATTCCCACCCGCTAGAAGGGGCCAGGTTGCATAGCAACACGGAATGAGTCACCGTTTAGGCAGGCAAAAATCGAATTGAGATTCTCAGCATCACTTTGCCCCTGAATTTCCCCCTAATTCTGCTCCTGAAACCTTAAAATGAGTGTTCCAAGACAGACTAACATCTAGGTTGCAAATACTGCATGTGCGTCTAACCATTTGGTTTGATATGAAATGAGGTATTATATATTTCTCATTTTCTGCCTTTAACGTAATGCCCAACAAATATAGAGTATATGTCAATTCTCTCTCTCTCTCTCGTTTGTGAACAATGTGGCATGCTTAGTCACAACTACATGCTTAGTAACAACACAGTGGTCACCCACTTGTTTTGGTAAACAGCTGAGGGATGAGGCTGGAGAAATGTAACCACTCAATTTCATACACTGAACTATGGATGCAAGGACTGACCATTCATGAAATCAAAATGATATGTTTTGAAGCTATACAGTGTTTGTTTACAATTACATTGTTTACAAACAATGGAGTAAAATAAGCTTATATTGTTGGTTCTGTTGGGGTTGGTCTAATGAGAAGTTATAATCTTCAAGAATCAATGGCTATATACTGAATCATTCATTCAAAAGTTAAACAAATGAATGTAAAAAAATAAATAAGGTAAAACCAGTAATTTAGAGCTTTCTAACACTAAAATATGACACAACCAGCATAACTTATTGACAGACAGAGGTTGAAGTATAAAAGGGCTCTGATCCTGTTTGTGTCTCCAGAGCATCAGGCAGCCGTCCTGGGCCTGAAGAGGCAGCAGAAAGAGGAAGTCCACGACTTTCAGGTCAGTCACCTTTACTATTTGTTGTGATGAAGTTGCAGATGTTCCTTAGAACTATCAGATGGGTATTTGCGTGTACCAGAATGCCCCTCGCCTCCCTTCAATGTCGAACCAGCAGAGGGCAGCATCCTCATAGATATGATTGCTAGATGGCGCATACTGTGAGGCGACCAAAACCAGCTTTACTGTATGTGTCAAGATTTACTTAGTTAAAATGTCAACATAGAGCTGTGTGTGTACATACAGTGGCTTCAGAATACAATGGACCAGTGTCCTTAGATATCTGACACAGGCTTATCTCCTTCTGCCATGATCATATAGAGATTAATGCCTGATCATTTGCCATCAGGCAAAAAGTTGATTTTTAGAAAATTACATTTAGTTCTCCATGTAATCAGTTCAGCAGTATTGGGTACTGTAGATTTACTGTAGTACTATTTTGGGTTGTGCACATCAAGAAGAGGTTACCTGACAACATGCTTCAGCTCCCCTGAGTAATGCCTAGGCTAAGATGCCTTGTCTTTTATGCAAGGGACTAGGGTTTGAAACCTGGGTCGGTCACACGTGTACCGTAGAATGCTGTCTGTAGTCCTATGGTTGTTGGACCCACACCATGCCAGTTCTGGCCCAGTTCTACTATTGCTGGTCTGGGAAACCTTAGCTTGTCTTCTAGCAGTCTGGGAAACAAGTCTATCTACATTAGCGTTCAGCCTTAGTCGGCTAGTCCCTTCAGAGCAGGACAATAGCCATGTATGCCTTTGGGCTGTTTTCCCTAGACTTGGGAAAGACTTGTGACATTTCTAGTGATTACATGTTGAGGAAACAGTGGCACTGCTCAAGCCTTAGGGCTCGTCATTTGCTCTCATGCACTGTTGGAGCAACATGCTATACATATCCATTGTTTCTTTAACTTTTGCCTCTTTTTTTCCCATGAAAGTGCACCATTCTGCATTTCTTAACTTGTCCCATGTGAAAGAATATCGTTGCTCTAGACGAGAAGATAATGGACCTCATTGTGGTTACCAATGAGTTGACACATTAGGTTTAAAGATGTTGGAAATTTATATGGCAGCTTGATGCACACTGTGTTGAATTTCCCCCCCCCCCCCCCCCCCTCTCTCTCTCTCTTTCTCCAGGAGGAGTCAGTGTTGAAGACAGTGAAGCTGAAAGAGGAGCACGTAAATGTGATCCAGCAGTTGGAACAGACCATCGAGGACCTGAGGACCAAGATCGCTGAGCTGGAGCAACAGTACCCCTTGGTGGACAGCAGGGACGTCAGCACCAGAGACCAGGAGTGTGGTGGGGAGGAGGGCGTGCTGAGGGACGTGTGCCATGTGGACCTCCAGACGGAGGCCCTGCTATCCCTCGGCCTCCTGGAGGCCAAGTCTGTCCAGACATCGCCCATGGAGGAGAGCTTTACGTTTGAAGTGCCTTTACAGATGCCGCATCCCACGCCATCCTCCGTGGAGACGGATGTTTTGAAGGAGGATGGGGTAGAGTCCTCGATGAACACCTGCACACCTGGTGTGTCTGAACTAACCGTGCCCGAGCCCACGTCCCCCAAGGGAGGCACAGGGTTTGTTTGTACGTGCCAACAGCAGCAACAGAGTGGCATGCAACCCCCACCCCCCCCACCCCCTCCGCCACCTCTGCCTGGTCTTCCTGTGCCTCCTCCTCCTCCCCCTCCCCCACCTCCTCCTCCTCTACCGGGACACTCCATGGCTCCTCCCCCACCCCCTCCTTTGCCCTGGGGAGCCATGCCACCTCCCCCCCCACCCCCTCTCCCTGGCTCTGCCATGCCCCCACCCCCTCCACCCTTACCTGGCATGTTGGCATCACCCCCCCCTCCTCCTCCACTCCCAGGCTGTGCCATCCCACCTCCACCTCCGCCCCCTCTTCCCGGCTGCGGACCACCACCACCACCTCCACTGCTGCCAGGGATGGGGGCGCCCCCTCCCCCACCTCCACCTCCAGGCTGTGGGGCACCTCCGCCGCCTCCTCCCCCTCCGGGAGCCTTGGGGCCTCCTCCACCCTTCGGACTAGGCTCCCTGGTTCCTCCTCTCCCCCTTGGGCTCTACTCGCTGGGCATGGCCCAGGAGAAACCACCCCGCAAAGGAGTGGTGGAGCCGCCGCGGCCCATGAAACCCCTGTACTGGACCCGGATACAGCTGAACACGAAAAAGTAATTGACGACTGAAACGGTTGCTCCATAAGCAGACCTATACCCTGTGTATTGGCATAGCCTTTTTCACATGACCACACGAGAGAGGATATCTCTAAGCATTTAGAGTTTGGAGGACATGACTAGAATAGAACATAGAATTCCCAGTGAAATAAAGGAAGGATGTGTTGGAGAGCGTAAAGCTTGTAAAACAGGTGCCAGGCCACAGTGTGGCTGCTGCCCTACCTGGAGAAAAGCTTAAGGGGCCTTTGATTCATACAGGTTTGAATTTGACCATGAAACAAGAGGAATCGAATTGGCTCAATTGACAATGTGATCCTTAGTAACAAGGCCCTGTACTGTAAGATTAATCTCAGTAACTTCAACCCCACAGTATAAGAGTTGATCACGATATTCACTTGAATGTTAGGGGCTCTGGTTAACTGGACACAGATGAGGCCTGTAATAATAATATATGCCATTTAGCTGACGCTTTTATCCAAAGCGACTTACATTGCAGTGAGTGCATACATTTCAGTATATATGGTCCCAGCGGGAATCAAACCCACAACCTAAGCGTTGTTAGCGCCATGCTCTATCAACTTAGCCACAGAGGACCATGAGGCCTTCTCCTTGTCCCTAGACTAGAAAACATATTCAAAGGAGGGTGTCCATAGATTACCATTATGTCCAGGATAATCACACCATGTCTGAGAAACTATCTCATAAAGTCATATTTCTCACTTAAGATGTACTACTACTGTATAATTACTACTACTATTAGCTGCTACTGTAGTTGGAATGCTCACAGCAACCAGTCCCTAGTGTCACTGTGTACAATGTTCCTCCGTCCTAGGGAGGTCATCACGCTGCTGGTGTGGGACAAGCTGGAGGAGCCGGAGGTGAACTTTGAGGAGTTTGTGGAACTCTTCTCCAAGACTGCCGTGAAGGAGAAGAAAAAGCCCCTGTCTGACACCATCACCAAGTCCAAGGCCAAACAGGTGGGCTCAGCCGTTTTACCTTTTATAACAGTATTCAAAGCTATACTATGGATACGATATAATTTGGATATGTTTTTAGTTTTTTTTATTGATTGTTTGATACGTTGATGCTGTAGTGCATTGTGTTGTCAGATGCCTTAATCCTGTGGTCACCTCATGGCCAGCATCATCCTTCAATAGTTTTTTGCAGTATTTCGTCATCGATTTACGTGATATTTCACAAAGGCAATTATGTACTTTTTCAGCATCGTCCTTGTTGTGCATCTGTTTGCCCCGATGAATAAGCCATCTGTGTCATCTAGATCACTTCAATGTGAACCCCCCCGTCAATCCCTGTCCTCCTGTTCATTTCCGACTGCCTCTCTGATCTGTGGTCCTTGGCAGATGCCCTCTGTTCTCTGCTTGTACTGGGATGGATCTGATCAAAGACTGGAGCAGAGCACTGTCCCTCCAGGCCTGTTCTTCTTCTTCTCCCAGTGTCACTGTGACTGTCTGAGAATCACTTTGTTGTGTAGTGTAGATGATGAAAACTGAACAAGCCAACTGTCTGGGTGGATAGATTGGGATGGACACTGATGGCTACGGTACAAGAGAGCAATACCGGGCGATACCAGGGTTCATGTGAAGATGTCTCTTCTCATGCCACTGCTCCCGGCAGTCTTATTAACTGGACGGGTGGCATTATAGGTCTTCACCAGAATTTGGAACTTTGACAACACACATATGTAAGATGTCTATGGCAAATCGAATACATTTATGGAAGTGCGCTGCGTAAAAAGCCACTATCCTGCAATGATTGAACATCAGCCTGAATTTCCTTTGGGCACAGCAATGTGTATCTTGCTGACCACAGTTCTACTTTGTGGGTAGGTGACTGCGTAGTGAAATGTATTCCGTGTTGCCTATTGCTTGTTTTCCCTTTTCCTGTAAATGTATGCCGAGCTTAACCACGTACATATGAAGATTTCACAAGACCTCCATAAATCTCTGGTGTTTTGACAGGCCATTCAATCATACTGTATTTTGAGTTGAGTCTCTGGTGCAGGGGTCTGTCATCAATAAAGAGAGCGCTGTAGCGTCGGCCCCAGCGTTCATAGACATGCAGTAGCCGAGTCTCCCTGAGTGTCTGGTCTCTCCCCTCAGACAGGGGGACAGACAGGAACGTTACAGGCTGAGGTTGAAGCTGCTTGGCATTCTGAGGTGTTTTGGCGTCTGTAGCTTCATTGTTCTTCCAGGACACGAAGTGTTCCGTCTCTGCACCGTCGTGAGACCGCTAACGCAAAGCTTAAGCAGCTGTCGCCTCTCCGGAGAGGGGAAAAACACTTTTATATAGCCTACTGTAGATAGACAGACTCCAGTCCACAAAGCTAGAACGCCCTCAAAAACAATTTTTCCAAGCCTTTTCACTGCCCTCTTGCCACATGTGCATTTTCCTTTGTTTCCTGCAAAATGTTCTGACTCTAGATGTATTCCCCCCCCAGTTATTTTTATTTTATTTCTATCATTAAGTTGTATGCCCTATTTATTTATTTATTTTTTATCCTGAGCATTTTCACTATAGTCTTACATTTTGTGTTGCGATGTACAATCACTTTCTGCAAAGTTGTTTTGTGGTAAATCTGGATGCAATTTGAGTTGCCAAATAAAGTGTTTGGGAATTCCAGTTGTTTCTGCGATTGACCTCCTAAATACTTGGGTAAAGAATATCACCTTTGATGTACCACAGTCCCATTGAGAATGCAGTCTGTGGTCCATGTTTAAAACATTACCTCAGACACAAACTGATTGAAATAATTGGAATTTTTTTCCCCGAGCAGTTGGAAGTTGCCCGGAAATAGTTTCTTTTGATAAAGTAACATGTTTTCTTTAGAATTAAAGGAGGCATGCCAGCAATTGTGTGTTTAAGTACGGATGTATGATTGGTTGCATTTTTTTCAGAAGCCATGGTACAGGAGCTTGATAAAGAGTTGTGAGAAATACTACTTTATTAGATGATTACATGCAAATGCAACATTTGTCAATGGTTTTGATTTGTCAGGGTAGGTCGGATATGATAAGTATAAAGCATGGCATGAATCGACCATAAAAATGTCATATATGCAAATGTATCCTCTAATACACACTCATTGGGCACTTTATTAGGAACACTATGCTAATAGTGTTAAAAATTCTTCGTGGCATTGATCCCACAAGATGTTGGAAACATTCCTTTGAGATTCTGGTCCATGATGACATGATTGCATCACGCAATTCCTGCACCTCCCTACCACATCCCAAAGGTGTTCTATTGGATTCAGATCTGGTGACTGGGAAGGCTACTGAAGAACACTGAACTCATTGTCATGTTCATGAAACCAGTTTGAGACGAATTTTGCTTTGTGACATGGTGCCTACGTTTTTCCAGTCTTCAACTGTCCAGTTTTGGTGAACCTGTGCCCAATGCAGCCTCAGCTTTCTGTTCTTGGTTGACAGAAGTGGAACCTGATGTGGCCTTCTGCTGTTGTAGCCCATCCGCCTCAAGGTTCGATGCGTTCTGCATTCTGAGATGCTTTTCTGCTCACTACAATTGCACAGAGTGGTTATCATAGCCTTTCTGTCATCTTGAACCAGTCTGGCCATTCTCTGTTGACCTCACCAAGGCATTTCTGTCCGCAGAACTGCCGCTCACTGGATGTTTTTTCTTTGTTGTACCACTCTGAGTAAACTCTACAGACTGTTGTGCGTGAAAATCACAGAAGATCAGCTGTTTTAGAAATACTCAAACCAGCCCGTCTGGCACCAACAATCATGCCACGGTCAAAATCACTGATCAAATTTTTTCCCCATTCTGATGGTTGATGTGAACATTACCTGAAGCTGTTGGCCCGTATCTGCAGGATTTTATGCATGCCATCTATTCATCTGAACCTCATTTAATAAAAATCCCAATCAAAGATATCTTTCATACACTGTGGTAAGAATGGACTCATGTTTCTACACTTCATGATTGACCGTAACTGACGTGAGCTGATCTAAAAAAAAAAAAAAGTCCCCTTTTTCCATTGTTTACGACCTGCCCCTGCTCTGTGATGTCACCAGCATTGACCTCAACGCTTCGCCCTAATTGGCTATGGAATGTACAGCGTCGATCAGTTATGGAAGTGTGTATTCCAATCACTGTTTAACAGGCAGTAATGGTCACAGACAAAAATACCAAAGATCTCTTTCATCTCTCACGTCATCACAGAGAAGTCAGGATTGATTTCTAGTCCCCTGTGTAACCTTGCAGAGCACACCCAGCCTGTTTATTTGATTTCATTTTGGTTGATGGGTCCTTTTGTGGACTGTTCAAGAGGGTGCAACGTTTACAGAACGTACAAATGGAAATGTATTGTGTAGAATAGTTGCACGTCTGTCATGTAGAACAGGAAGTCAAGTCAGCTCTGTGCTTTTCTAGTTCTAGCAATGTTGTGAACGTTTCACCTCACTGAATACACCCCAGATGACACTGAATGCTAGGAGTAAGGTGAGGTCCCGCGGTCATCCATTGATGTTGTTAGGGAACGCTTACAGTCGTAAGACACTGCTGCTTTGGTTGAGAGATGTTTCCAGACACGGGTGCCAGCTCTGGCCTTGCTGTGGAAAATTGACCATTGTCCGCAGTGTTGATAAAAATCTAGAAACACAATTTTTAAAAGAGAATAGCTTTTTGTTGGGCGGGATGGGGGGATGGAGGGAGGGGGGACGAAGCACATGCGGTGCTCCAGTCTTGCGGTGAGGTGACCGGGGCTTCCCCCCGCTATCCAAGCAGACTTTCTGGCCTGGCCTTAAAAGCTCCCCCAAGCAAATTATTTAATCAGGGAACAGCAAGGAGGCAGAGTGTGTCACAGCTGGTTGCTGAGGGGGAAATGGACGCTGTTCATTTCTAATCACACACAGACTTTTTTTTACCACTCCCCTCATCTTCGTTTTTATTATTGTTTTCCTCATTCCTTAATTGCCTGCCAAAGCCGGCCCTGGGAGCCGTAAGGGTCCGAAAGGAGGAAATGTAATCCAGCATATTGCCAAATGTTTCTGATTACAGGCAGAATATTTACTGTATATAGGTTGATAAGATGCAAGGGTGAGCAAAAAGCAGTGCATGATTTTCTGCTGAAGCGGAAGGATCGTCATGACACAACGTAGTACAGAAACATGCACTTGTTATCACAGTCAGTCATATTCCCACATTGTTCTAGTTTGATGTCTCTGTGTACCTTGTAAAAGACAGTTATCACCAATTAACATCGATGTGAACAGTAGTAGTGTAGGACGATGGCCGTCCATTAGATGAGGCTCCGTGGTTCTTTAGCCTAGTGACTGACATGCTCCATGAAGAGACAGGTACAATCTGTGCACATCTGCTTCCAATGAACACATACAAACAGGATATTATACATGTCAAAGAAGCAAGTCACGGCTTAAATGGGATGTCAGGCTTTTTAAAAATCAATTCGCCATTACAGCCACTGGCTCTGAAGAAGTGAACCCGACAGCATCGAGAGCCCTGTCTCAATTATTCATTCGTTCACTCTTGTTCTGTCTCTCTCTCTCTTTGGTGTGTTGTCTATACAGTACTGTGTATATACACAGTCCTCACACAAATCACTAAACAATTCTGTGACATTGTGATATAGTACACATCAGTCCTGACTCAAGTGTAAGATGTGACCTTTCAGTGCATGTATGCCTCGGACCGATTTCCTGGAAGTGACATTACCAGTGAGTCATCACTGTCCCTGTATGTTTCAGGTTGCCAAGCTGCTGAATAACAAGCGCTCTCAGGCGGTGGGGATCCTGATGTCCAGCCTGCACCTCGACATGAAGGACATCCAACATGGTGAGTGTGTGAGTTACAGAGTAGGTGGATAGATGGGTGGGTGGATGTCCCAGTAACAGTATTGTGTGTGTACCATCGTCAACTCCTTACAAATGCAACCATGGATTGGTACTTGTCATGACAGCGTACAGTATGCTAAACTGGAGCATGCCGATGTCAGCAGCCATTGAAAATAACTTTCGCTTATCAGGAGTGGACTGTTTTAGCCTTGTTGAGCTCTCATGAGACTTGCTGTTCCTCCATCTATTGGCGTGGTGGTAGCCTGGATAGAGATCCACTGTGGCTGAGAAAGGGGCTTTCCTTCAGTTATCGTCTGTTTCTGTTGCGTCAGAGCTGACTTTTTCCTTGTTGTTTACTGGCCTTGTCTCAGTCAGTTGTTGTTGTTTGTGCTGCTGTCATTGTTTAGCTGCAGACGGCCTCTGAAGTCATGTAAAGTCCCTTGCTTTCCTGTGCCACCGAACACATTTCCTCGTCTTACTCTGTCGTCTCCTGATTTCCTGATAGCTCGTACACGCAATGTCTAAACAGCATTATGAGGACCATGTTTCAGAAGGCCTCTAGATTCAGGATCTCCTTCAATAGGAGCAAACGGGAGAAAATGTTTTGAAATGCTTTTTGCATTTCTAAACATTCCTGTGGCCAAAGTGGGCCACAATGGTTATCTTACTTGAGCTCAGATCTAACTCTCTCTCTCTCTCTTGCTGTCTCTCTCACTCTCTCTCGTGACCAGGTTCATACAGTGTTTTACACAGTTACCATTACACAGTACTATTACACAGGTTTAAGATCAGTGTCACTCGCCCTAAGCTTCAGGAGTCCAGACTTGTTAGATTTGTCTCTTACCATTCTTGTATTCTTTGTAGGAACAATGTTTCAGCAAAATGCAGATCTGTTTTATCCCCCATTTGAATAATATTCTGAGAGACCCATTTTGAGTGGTACTTTTTTCAGAAATACTGCAACACTGTACATTTGCAGTCTGTGTTGTCTGCTCTTTGTGCATTTGAGATGGAAACATTGAATGTTTGTGTTAAGGTCACACAGAAGTCCCATATAGAGGCAATTTCTTTCAATGTGTTAATGTAATTCCACCAGCAAGAATGAACAATTCCCTTACCCTCCTCTCTCCAAAAACACACACACAACCCCCCCTAATATGATTGACATTTCTTTGAGAGGTATTCTGTTGTGAAATGCAGAGTGTTGAACATAACTATGCCAGTGACGGCACTAGACTTCCCTCCACACATGGAGCAGTAGTCGCCTAGCGAGGCGCCGCGTCTGGCGCCAGGGAGTGCGTGGTATTCTGGAGGGTTACAGATGGAGCTCAGTCAAGTCTCAGAGAGAGAGGAAATCTGAAAACAATGATATGGTCCTTTCCCTCCCGTGGGTTGAAGTTAATAATGAGAACCAAATGAACAACGGAGGTTCGTCTGGCATCTGTGTCAGTGGTTACCGGTGGTAACCATACCGCGTGGCTCCATACGCAGAACACCGCCTATCAAGAGGGGGGAAATTGTTTGTGGGAAAATGTACACTAGCCATACTGTAGTAAACAAACTTAATGTTCTTAAGCTGCTCTCTCTCAATTTGGAGATCAAAGTAGATCATGACTATTGTTATGGTGAAAGAGAGAGGCTACATACAGTGCCTTCAGCAAGTATTCATCCCCCTGGACTTTTTCCACATTTTGTTGTTACAGCCTGACTTTAAAAAAGATTTAATACATTTTGTCACTGATCTACACAAAATACCCCATAATGTCAAAGTGAAAATAATATTTTAGAAATGTATACTAATTAATTAAAAATCCATCTCAGTGCAAGGATAATAGACCATTTGCATAGGAATAAATTACACACTGTGTGGATTAGGCCAACTCAGCAACTTTAATAATTTTCTCTTGATCCTGATAAGGCTTTTTAAGTAAGTTTTAGCAAACTGTAACCTGACCATCCTTTTTGAGGATAACTAGTGGTCTTCACTTTGCAGTGAAGCCTCTGTAGTTGCTGCTGGTGACATTCTGTGGATCGTAGTCTCTGACACATTCACGCCTACCTCCTGGAGAGTGTTTCTGATCTGTGGGGCAGTTGATTTGGGGGTTTTCTTAATCATGGTGAGTCATCCACTGTAGAAGTCTTTCTTGGCCTACCAAGCCTGCCGTTTGCAATTGCTTTTTTTATTTTTAATGTTCAAAACTGTTATTTTGGCAAGCTGATTTTCTGGTTGTTCAGCCTAATAATGGCTTCCTTGAAATTCATTGACACCTCTTTGGTCCTCATGTTGACAGACAACAATAGCAGACTCCAAATGCAATGCCTAGAATCAATACTAGACATTGACAGCTCTCTTATGTCTTTACAAATGATGTGACGGAACACAGCTGACTTACCAGAAACACCCGCCAAGCCAATTGTCCCATTTACTTTTGGGTACCGTAAAATAAACCCTCAAATAAAGAATCTTTAGAGAATATATACATTTAACCTCCATAGTAATTGTTTGATCAAATCCAAACGTTTGGAGTATAAAACCAAAACAATAACAAAGTAATTCACTTCACTGTCCCATTACTTACGCAGGGCACTGTATGTAGGCCAATTTTGTAGAGTGACTGGGATGATGATGATGAAAAACATATATTCATTTAAAAAAAAAAAAAAAAAGATTCTGTAACATGGGCTAAGCTATGAGAGTATGCGGGTGAGTGGTGACTCCTGCCGTTCCTTTTAGCTCTGGAAAACCATCAGTGCTTATTGAGTGGAATGTTGGTGTATATTTTATGCCGTTGCCAAAATAATTTGTACTTAATTTCCATCTAATCAATGTGTTTGTTCGTTTTGTTTTTCAATGCTCTCCACACACATGGTCGGCTTACTCTAGATGTGCCTGAGTCATGGGGATTATGTGAATTCCCTTTGTTAAACATCCAGTATGAGCTGTTGGATGCATTTCAGACTGGGTTGCAAGGTTGAGGTTTTTGTTGATGAAAAATGTCTCCCATTTGCCCTGAGATGTTGGACTTGACCTTGGAGAATAACTGTATTAGTGTTATTGACGGATGTGTGAGTCCTTGAGTCCGTGGCTGTTGTTCAGCAGAGATGTGCTGCATGATTGCACACAGCTTCTAAAGCAGAGGGTCGAGCCAGAGTAATGTTTGCCTCTCAAACTAATTATCGCATGTGGACTTGGATTGATGTAATTAGCAGAACATGAATAAACATCCTGATTTCCCATAAATTTGATTATCAAAAGAGTTACAATCAATTGTCATTCAGAAATGTGTTACACAATGTGAACTCCAGCTAGCAGTTTCCCAACATCCATTATTAATTCTTTGCAACCCACAAAACCTAAAAATACAATGCATTATGGCATGTTGGTTCTTCATAAAACATGATTTGCTTAGTTTCCCCCAATTCTGTCGTAGGATTTCATTGGGTTTCTAGAAGTTGGATGAAATCCACATGACTCTCCTGTGCCTCAAAGACACTGTTTGATTGACTATCCTCTGGTAGAAATGTTGGCCAATATATTGCTGCTGTTCTGCCATGTCCGTATTTGACTTTCACCCAGTAATCATTTGAGTTAATGAGTTCTATAGTTTGAGTTCTAAGGTTACTGTTTGAGTCCAGGTCAGATGCGGCCTATGGAGGAGCCCTAGTTGTAATTCTGCCAATCGGAAGTAGGAGTTATGGTCACTACATGACATGCCTTCAGTTTGACCTCCTGCCTCAAAGGCTGATTGGGCCTATCAAAGTTCACCTAGGTCATATGACCAGTGAGAGCTGTTACTGTGATTGACTGTTCCTCCTCCCTTCAACTCTCTCCTCTCTGAAACAACGGATTTACTGCTAATGTGGAAATGAGCGTCTAACATACACTACAGTAAATCACACAGGTTATTCAGCCACTGAGGGATACTATCTTCTCCACCCAACCTGTGAGGGGATCCAGAATTTGGTGTAAGCACGAAACTGCGTTGTAAAAATCTTGATTTCTTGTGTTTTTAGAACAAATAAGAAGAGCCACCAAGAGTCCAACTTTTTCAATGCACAATTTCACGGCTATGTACTTTGGCAACAGCTTGATATGGCTATTAATGGGATTTTTTTTATATTGCGTCAACTACGAATACCTAAGTCTTTCATGATTCTTGATGATTTCTATATGTCATCCTTAAACTACACTGATGGAATTGTTTATCTGAGATCCTTGGATATAAGACCACTGCCACTTTACTTATTATATATACTCACCAGCCACTTTATTAGGTCCACCTGTTCAACTGCTCGGTAACGCAAATATCTAATCAGCCAGTCACATGGCAGCAACTCAATGCATTTAGGCATATAGACATGGTCAAGATGACCTCTGAAGTTCAAACTGAGCATCAGAATGGGGAAGAAAGGTGATTTAAGTGACTTTGAACGTGGCATGGTTGTTGGTGCCAGACGGGCTGGTCTGAGTATTTCAGAAACTGCTGATCTACTGGGATTTTCATGCACAACCATCTCTAGGGTTTACAGAGAATGGTCAGAAAAAGACAAAATGTCCAGTCAGCGGCAGTTCTCTGGGCGAAAATGCCTTGTTGATGCCAGAGGTCAGAGGAGAATGGCCAGACTGGTTCGAGATGATAGAAAGGCAACAGTAACTAAGATAACTACTCGTTACAACCAATGTATGCAGAAGACCATCTCTGAACGCACAACACGTCGAACCTTGAAGCAGATGGGCTACAAAAGGGGGTCCAACCCAGTACTAACAATGTGTACCTAATGAAGTGGCCGGTGAGTGTATGATCTATATTGTACCTGTAGATATTACTGTAGGTGTGTTCCCACACACATTACACAGGGTACCTTAGATCAGTTTCAACACTTATCACTATACCCATGTACTTCACACTTACTTGTGAAACATTTCCCTGGTCACTCCTACATAATCCTTTGGTCTGAACTAGAATGCCTTTACGAACTACTGACTCAACACCAGTCTGGTTTTCTTGTGGATTATTCTCACTTTTAGAGCAGGGTGTGTCTGGCTTTCAGCCGTAGAGTGCATCTGCTATGTGCACATGCTGTAGTGCTCTGTTATGGAGGGCAAGCGGCCAAAGTAAACCAAATAACTATTTTTTTTTGTGATTTTGTTTTTAAGTGTCATTTTACTAACACACTCACCATGTCGAATGTATTGTATACATATTCTAATGTCTTAATGCTATTGCATACAGGTTTAATTTCATTACAAATCATAACGAATGATAAACATGGATTTCCTTTATGGGAATATGTCTGGATTTGGTTTTAATGAGTCTTGTTTGATCTCTGTGTGTCAGTTCTTGTCAACTTCACACCTGTTGATGTTTTTCATTGCTACCATTAGTGCATTCAGAAAAACGCAAATGAGTGAATAAAACAGGAATTAACAAAAAAAAAGAGTTTTGCTTGAAGGGTTTAGAGTGCATATTTCCCTACCACAACATCCATTAAAACAACAAATTTTCCCCATTTACTCTGTTCCCAGTGAAACATATACACATTCAACACATTCAGGGCAGCATTACCAGACATAAGATCTTTCCATTTCTTCTCCTTTCTTCCCCTTCTAATGTGTTGGACATTCCCCCTCATCTTGTCCTCTTGTTTGTATGTTCTAGTATTCACAGATATAAGGCATTCAGAGAATCCGCCCTGTGTGGACTTTCCCGACCTTTAATGGTCTAGGTGTTAATTCAAACACGCACTGTGTGGGAGCAAGCCGCCATACTCCATCTCTGTGCATACACTCTGTTAAAGGGATCTCAGTGTAATACTATATCTTAGATTAAACAGTCGACAACTTCAGCTCTGTTTGTGTTCAAACATTTACTTTTAAAGGATTACAGTTTGAGGCGCCAGATCCTCGTGCCGAGACAAAAAGGCGACATCAGGAATTTAAACACAACCTCTTTGTTCTTTGACAGATTTGAGGTAAAATTTCTTTCATCAGCAGAGCCTCAGTCCGGCGTTTGCATGCTGATTGTATGTTGGTAGACAAATATGTCCCCACCCTGGAGGTGAACCTGCCAGACGTGCGTGTGCGTGCGTGCGTGTGTGTGTGTGTGTGTGTCTGTCTCCCCTCTGGGCAATGTCAACCCACAGGTGAGATAAAGACACACAATGGAATGACCGACTAGAGGTTGCAACAAGCCTGCAGGCGACTGCATGTGATGGTTGCTTTCATTAAAGAGTTCATTGACCGTTTCTTCATTGGGTTAAACATTTTAGTTTTTTTTCCCAAAGCTGAATAAACCTGATAACTAATGAATATTAACATCACAGTTTTGTGGGGGTTTTTTTTGTTGTTGTCTGCGTTATATGTCTGCTACAGGTTTAATGTATGTTGATATGATAATCTTCTCCCTTTAAGAGGTTGTTTGGTGAAGCAGCCTTTTTCATCCTCTGAAAGTAGTAAAGTTAAGTTGGTGTCAGAGTTGCCGTGTGTCGAGAGTCTTGACAGTTACGAGGCGGAGGCAGCGATTTTTACCAGCCAAATTTACTTAATTGCCGCCAGACTCATCACACCCCTATTAAGCTGCTTAGTGGTGTCAAGCTCGGTGTGGGAGGGGCATGGAGGCCTGTGGGTGGCACTGAACTCTGTGGGAATAGGAAAGAAATACGCCCAAATCTGCTCTAAAGCTGTCGGCTTTAGCACACAGAGGATTTGACCCTGATCAGGGGGTCTTCAAATTGGGATTTAATCCGCCACGGATTAAACCAGGCCGTGCTCCCCTGTGCCCAGCCAGTGTCAGGATTTGAGCTTATTTGGTGTCGGTACCTCTCTCTCTCTCCCCCCCCCCCGCCCCCTGCTCGTAGTAATTTCTCACCGGTTTTTCAGACCTCTCAAGCGGTAAGCCCTGCGCCTGATCTCAACTAGCTGGCGTCTTGGCGTCTCCGTCTGCGCGGCTTTGCAGGGCGGTTATTTAAGACTTGGCTCCACCGCTTGTTTTGTACCCGTCTCCTCAAACGAGGGCCGTCGTAAGCTCAAAGGAGCTGTCGGCCTGTAGCCTAATGACCGGCGGGGAGACTCCCACGTCCCCTTTGTTGGACTGTCCACTTTCCTCCCCATCAGAACAACTGACAACTGACCCTTCTCTCTCTCTCTCTCTCTAGCCATCCTGAACCTGGACAACACAGTGGTGGATCTGGAGACACTCCAAGCCCTCTACGAAAACGTAAGGATTTGACCCAAGGTTGTCAAAGGTGAAGGGAAGGTATACTTATTTACAGTCAACTTTTTCCACTCAAGCATCGAACTGAACCATGTGGGTTCACGTTTTGGGTTTGGTTCCTAATCGAGCACTGAACTGAACCGCGTGGGTTCACGTTTGGGTTTGGTTCCTAATCGAGCACTGAACTGAACCGCGTGGGTTCACGTTTGGGTTTGGTTCCTAATTGGAAAAGACGCCAGAGAGACCACTGGAGCTCAATTAGCAACTACAAGGAAGAACCCATTTGAAGTGTTTATTTCTTCCACTATGTTTGTTTGGGCCTGGCTGTGACGATGTGTTGGCTGATGAATGAGTTTGTGTGAGTTATTATCACTGCTTGTTCCGAAACTCTTCTCTGAACCGTGATCAACATCCTGGTACTCTGGGGGCTTGGCTGGCTGCTCCTCAACACTAGATTTACTGCCAGCTTTCACCCAGTCACACACCCACTGGCTGTGTTCCAATATCCACACTAACATACTCCATAGTGCCCTGTGAATTTACGTATTGCCCATGCAGACTAAATGCTAGTGTGAATATTCAAACATAGACTTAGACTTAGTTATAGGCTACATCTTTTGCGTCAACAAATGTATTAAAGCTTTCTGTTTAACAAGTTACCAAATTAATCCATGGAGAATACTGAATATTATAAGAATGAGGTCGACTGAAAATAGCAGTGAACCTCATCCATTAGGCCTCACTTAGGAGAAAAGAAAGGAAATCCGAAATGGGTTTTGTTTTTTAACCTATTTGAAAAGCCTATTAAATAGTTTGGTTTCTTGTTATTTAATCTCTAGTAATCAGTTTTATCCAGACACATTGCGAGGAGCCTTTGATACATGACATTAATTAAAACAAGGGTTTTTTAACAGGATGTGTGTGCTTGGAACCCATTCCAATATCTGGAATTCGGATATAGTCTGTCTGGTAAACTTCAAAAGAGAATTCCAAACTGCATTAATATCGCAAATTAATATGGAAACCACAGACCTGCAGGAATGAGTTCTGTTTACTGTGGAATTAGTCTTATAAAAACTAAATTGCCCTCATTTGCCATCTTGAAGTCCACGCTGTTTCATGTAAAGAGATGCTTATGAAAGCTCAGTAATATGTTTTTTTTTCATAATGTCATACATATACTTTGCTGACATACTGTATCAAGTGACTTTATTACTGCCGCCATTATGACTATTAAAAGAAATCACAAAAGAATGTCTTGGCATTCTATACTCTTATACCTGATATCAATTACCGGAATGCCATACTATATTAGCATATCATGTCTCTGGCAGTGTGTGGATGCTGTGAAGTCCCTTAAATGGTTATGTCTAGCGAGGGGAGACGCCACATTTCCAACCAGACCCTGGTCATATCGACGGTGGAAATGTCCAATAGCATTAGACATGTTACAATAAATAGTATAAGTAAAAGGTCCAAGGCCTCTTTCTCCCTCTCGATGCCCCAGGCACTGTTTCAAGACGGCAAGGTTTGTTTTTCTATATTTTTGTTTTGGCTCTTTACGTGCAGGACTCCATCCTGTCGCCTTCGTCTTAATTCATGACCACAGAGCACCGTAGTCTGGCCCAGTCCAGCCCGGCTTGGCCCAGCTCTCTCCCCTCTCCCGGGAGGCCACTCTGCTGCAGAGCGGGAAGCCCCGAGGCGCTTGGCCGCAGCAGCCTCTCCAGAATGGCACCATGAGAACCCAACCAAACCAGTCTGAAGACAATCCGTTTACTCCCTCCGAGAAACAACGCCGTCAGCAAACCTCATCTCTCCAACTGGCGGGAGAAAAAGAAGACTGGAAGAGGGAAACATTAAGATGTTTGTCTGGGATGCTTCAGTGGATTCATTATGGATACCAGGCCGGCTGAAGTGGTATTTGGAGATGGGGAGCTGTACAGAAAAAAAAAAAAAGACACACATTTTCAATGCTGCCATTTTTCTGCAGCTAATGATTCCCTGTCATGTTTTAGTGAGCGTTTGTTTAGGCTATGTGTTCTCAGACCCATGTTGATGTCTATCTCATGCACACCGGAGAGACTATTACTGATTGTCTCCAGCCAAAGAATACATTTCTATACATATTGTCTTTTGATAACGTCTTTGGGTCTCCGTTTATGTTTCCCATTCACAATCCCGACCGGTGGAAAAAGGCCTGCTTTTTATTAAAACTATTTACACTTTAAAAAGGCTGTAAATGAGAAGCAGAACGTGTGCCCTTGTAGACAGATGGCAAAGTGAACAGAATACTAATCACCGCGCTTGATGCCCACGTTTGAAGTGTTGCAGAAGTATGCATGGAGCAGGCCTGGAAGGTTCTCTCCTCTCCCCCACTTTGATTGATTTGGGGGATGGAGCTTAATGGATCTGAAAGTTTTTCCAAAGTTTACATTCACACCGGGCCCTTGTTGCCAGACTCTTCAAGGCTTGTCACTCTGAAAGTGAGCAATACTGCTAAATGAGAGGGGGGGGGTTCATGCCTCCAGTTTCTTCTCGCCAATTTAAGAGGTTCCTCTCCCATTACTCTTTGATCACAGACATTTTTTCACCGCCATCTTTTGCGTTTGAAATGGTGTCTGGGCATCTGTCCCTTTGATGTCGAGGTGAAGTGTTTACCAAGGTGTTTACTCTCCTTTGGCAAAGTTGAATTTTCCATCTTTATGTGGGACATCTGACACATTTGGACTGACTCACTGAGTTTCTTTGCGTCATTATTCAACAGCGTCCGTCATCCACTATAAATGCAATTTGGCATGATGGACAATGACTAGTCATGTTCAGAAGATTGTGCATGCATGTTTTACATGCTGTAGCTGCAGGAAGAGGGACTCTAGGTACTAGATATAATTATTCTCACTACTCCATTAAGTGCGCACACACCCACAAACACACTGTACCCATATACGTTTACCCTCTGATCTAGTTATGTCTTGCTCTAATACCACAGATGTTCTGTTTTATTCAACACACAAACAGATACAGACATTTTCTGTAATTTCAGGGAACTCTCCTAATCTCTTTTGTTATGTTTGATAAAGTGTGGCTTTCTCCTGTTGTATTGGTTTGTTTTTCCTTTAGGCACAGTGTGCTGTAGGAGGTCTTTTCTTGGCTAGCTATGTAAACAAATGCCTGAATCGGTGCTGCAGAACAAAATACTGCTATTTTTAAGTAGCATTTTCTGAATTTGAGACACTAAAGACGGCACATAATGTGATGTCCTGGACACCGATTAAGCCAAGACCTGGACTAAATCGCACTGTCCATTGAATATGCTTTTTAGTGCTGGAATGCTTAATCAAGGACTGGGAAACCGGCCTTGTATCTCCGTTTTAATGATTTAGGTAAGCCATTACTGAGCGTGATGTTCAACTGATATTGTCTTTTTGCAGAGAGCACAACAGGACGAGATGGATAAAATCGAAAAGCACATGAAGTCGTCAAAAGACAAGGACAACGCCAAGCCATTGGACAAACCTGAACAGTGAGTTTACCCCCGCCCTCCTAAACGGATGGCTTTCCTTGTCGTCATAATTCGTACTTGTTTTGCTTATTTTGCTAATTATAGATGTCTCTCTGTCATGGAAACCTCCAATCTGATCCCTTAAACTCATATCTCCTCTGTTCCCTGTCCAGATTCCTCTTCCAGCTGTCACAAATCCCCAACTTCTCAGGACGGGTGTTCTGCATTCTATTTCAGTCAACCTTCTCAGAGTGCATCTCGTCTGTCCTGCGCAAGCTGGAAATCCTCCAGAGGGTTTGCACGGTGAGTGTGAGTGCATGTGCAGGGAAGGCAGACCTGTTAGTGCCTCTCTACTGTACTGTCTCTCACCTCTCTAGTAACACAGAGGTCTTGGTTTCTTGCCAGTATGGCCAGACACCATTATCATATTACTGTACAAATATTGTTCTCTATTGTGCAACGGGGAATGGTTTGGACATGAGCGGCAGTCTAGATTGATATTGGCTAATAGCGATTGTGGATGATTGTGTGTGTAGAAAATATGTAAAACTATTCTACATACACATACGAATTTCCTTCTCTCCCTCTCTCATCCATAGTGACTTACTTTTTTTTCTCTCTCTCTCTAGACCCTGCAGAGTGGTGGTGGGGTGATGCAGGTTCTGGGCCTTGTCCTGGCGTTTGGGAACTTCATGAACGGAGGGAACAGGACGAGAGGACAGGCGGACGGCTTCAATCTGGACATCCTGCCCAAGCTGAAGGATGTGAAAAGCAGCGTGAGTGGGGATGGGGGGTTACATCATAGACATTCACATGTAGCAGACGCTCTTATCCAGAGCCACTTACAAGAAGTACATTTGTCTACTTTATAGGGGAAGTTTACCCGAAATCCATTTTTATGTGTATTTATGGTCAACCCATAATGCTTACTGTCTTGAACTATCATTCCTGCGTCATAGCTATCAAAAAACGAGGTCTGTGTTTACTTCCTAAAAAAGTCTAATACCACATTAAAATACGTCAGACAAGACTTTTTTTTTGTGAATGGGTCTACTATTGAATAATGAAAACAACACTGGATTATTGGGTAAAATTCTGCTTTAAACTAAGTGAAAAAACTATACATGACAGTCATCGCAAGTAAGACTTTCTATAAGAATAAGTGGCACAATCAGTCACAGTACTAGAGAAAGGGAAGAAAAAACAAAAAAGGAATATTTCCGATGGTTACACTGTCATATATGGCTGTTCTAAAATGGGCAGTGATTCTTTGCAGGGGTTTCCCAAAAGCTTTCTAGAACAAAGATCATCTTTATTCCATGGTAGGCAATGCATGTATAGATGGCTGATATTGTACTGTATACTACCCCCTCTTCAAGTTTTAATGAAAAACATGGTGACTTTTCTGTCATTGATTGAACTGTGAGAATGTTTCATGCTCCTACCATACCTAGTACATTATGGTTTCTATAGTGGGATTTTGAAAAATGAAACTTTGAAAAACAAACAGAACTATTTGTGTGGAAAAATAGGAAGACTGATTTAGTGTCTCAGTATTTCAGGCCAAAAAAAATGATGTTCTTGAACAAAACACATTTCTGATGTTTTCCTCCATTTGCAGGACAACACGCGGAGCCTTTTGTCCTATATTGTGGCGTACTATCTGAGGCACTTTGACGAGGTAGGTTTTGAACCTAATTATTGAAGTCCCCTCTCCAAGCACTTTTCATGTGTCGGTTTTTAAGCTGCCTCCGCTTTCTTCTTTTCTTGGCACGGAGGTAGAACAGCGCTTGTTTTTAAACATTATTTATTTTCCCTCCCTCCCTCGTTTTCGGCGGAAACTAATGCTCACTGTTGTTGCCGGGCCTGCAGTCAGTTATATCTGGCACCACATCCAAAGGGAGCCCATTGTAAATAAGGTGTTTAGCTATATGATACCACAGGAGTTAGCATGCGGCCAAAAACAACCCACAGGACGAGCCTAGAGATGAGCATGTTCTCAGATGTGCTCAGCAATGTGTCCAATTGAAATGTCTCTTTGATCCACAACAATGTATTCAGGTTTGTATACATTTGTTGAAACCCTGTTTCTTTTTAAGGGGGATGATACACACTTTGATTACACTGTGCCTGTGTGTTTGGTTCATCCCTTTCAGAACTCCTGGCTGTGCGTGTGTGCGATTTGAAATGTAGCTTCCAGTCTGGATTTGAAATGTAGCTTCCTTGATGCTCTTGTCTTCTAAATGCTCTTGTTTCTGGTTACGTTACATTGCCATACTTCCCACAAGCCTGTAGTTATCACAAAACACTATTTTTTTATACTACCCCAGCCACACTCTTCATCCCCACTGTGTGTGTGTGTCTGTCTGTGTGTGTGCGGTGTGTAACTCTTCAGGGGCTTGCTCTGCTGCTGTTTCAGAGCACATTCTTAGCCTCTGTCTGGCAGCCTGACTAATGTCCCTGCGCCACTAAGGTCATGTGTTTGGGTTTCAGGACGCGGGCAGGGAGACCTGCCTCTACCCCATCCCCGAGCCCCAGGACCTCTTTCAGGCCTCCCAGATGAAGTTTGAGGACTTTGAAAAGGATCTGGGCAAGTTAAGGAAAGATCTCCGAGGTAACTAAATCTCTTACCCCTGGAATTCTTGGGGGTATCTCGAGGGGTTTTGTGGGACCAGATTCCCCGCCACTGATAACCATCTTCAAGCCATGGCCTGTCTGAGGCTGTCATCTCCATCGACCTGCCCCAGCCTTGAAGTGAGGGGTTGGGGTTTTAGTGCCGATAAAGCCTCCCCCTCTCTGGTTTATAACCACCAGCAGATCTGGGTTCAAATTGGATTTGAAATCATTGACAATACTTTGCTGTGCTTGATTTTGCCTGGCCCAATAGAGCCAATGGGACTGTCCCACAAGTCCAAACCCCGCCCATCTGGCACTCCAGGCAGGCTAAAGCAAAGTCTCAAAGTATTTAAAAAATGTTAAATACTATCTGAACCAAGGCCTGACCACCAGCACTTTGGGCTGGTTTTTAAAACTGTCCATCTATCTGTCTTAACCAATAAGAGAGGAGAATTCTGTTTAGCATGTTCAGATGTCATGAACGCTTCAGGTTTGATCGCAAATGACCAAGACAATCGCTACTGTGATTACGCTCTGAAAATAATCCATGAATTTATGAATGGGTCTGGTCGTTCAATTGGTCGACTTAAGGACTTTCTTTTAGGGTTTTCTAAGGATCTAAGGATATTCGGGGATCTAAGGAGCTTTTTATCTAAAGTGACCAAGTCAATCTTCCTTTTGTTGGAGATAGCAGCTCTGTCTCTGAGAGTTATAGCCCAGACAAATCCTAGGACATGTCGGTATCTGTAGCATCTTAACGTCTTTGCACACTGCCAGCCAGCTAAAGCAATGGCCTTTTCCTGCTTGCATTTAAGTTCTGTGGCTCGCTTGATCTAAAACATCTGCCCTTTTTTTTTTTTTCTTCACCCTTTTCAAAGGGAAAGTCACAACTCTTGCCTATTTTTTTCAACTGCACCCAAATGGAGTAGACGCACGTTATCAGAGGGCGCTGCCACATGACATCAAACCATTTATGTTCACTAGAAACTGCAAACTGTATACTTCAGTTAACTGCATTTTGAGAAGTGGAAATAATTGCGTCTTTAGTTTGCACACAGTGCAATATTCTAATATTCTAAGACAATGTTATGATGTGCTGAGAGGGATGACACTGATAAACTGTACTATCCATATTTTGCATGTGTGTGAGTGAGTTTAGAGTTATGTGTTGTGTAGTGACCAGCATACTGACAGTATATACAGCAGACTCCAGGGCCCTTTGCTTCATGCTGCTTCAGCTCCTCCTTGCTATACCAATGACTCCACAGCAAGGGCGGCTGGTTGAGGTAGAAATCGGAGGATGGGGCTCATTGTGATGCATTGAGTGGTATCCAACACGTACCACTCCTCATTCTGTTGCTGGCATCACAATGAGCCTGTCTTCTGATGTGTCCCTTCACCATGGTGTCTGCCTGCCCGCTCCCAGGCTGAGCACGACAACCCAGCCCCTTCCCCTCTGCCTCCCGGCATATCTAGTCCTCCAGCATGCTGCCTCTGTACCTTATTCCCACTACAGAGCCCATCTGAGCTGTGCTGGACTGGCCTGGTGATGCATCCACCACAGTTACTAAAACAGTGCTGGAAAAAGCAATGTGAGAGAAAAACCCACAGGTGCCAGCACAGCGTGTTTGAGTTGGGCTCTGCAGTGTGTAAAGCCCTCATGTTACACTGTATCTGACGGCGTCCCCTAGATTGAAGTTCCATACCATATAAAAGCACATGACACAGAAATCCTGTTTGTTTCATAGTAAGCCCTCTGTTTTACCATAGCTCCATACTCATTAAACAAGGGATGCATGAGTTATTACACAAATTATCCACCTCTTTGCCAGCAAGCTCTGACAAAATTGCCACAACTCCAACTTCCATATGTAAATATTGATGTAAATGCATAGCTTGCAACCTTGGTGGGACGCGCTTCTTTGAACACGGACGTTAAAGCGGAAGGTTGTTTCCCAAGGTCAACCATTTATGAGGCTGGAAGTTGTTAACGCATTTTGAAATGGCAAGCAGACCTCACTGTTTAGTTTTTTTCTTCTCTTTCCGCCACTCATTTTTTTAAATTCCTCATTCGGATGGACTTAACCCCCCCCCATCCTCTCTCCCCCCTTCTGTCTTATCAGTCAAGTGGATTAAAGCTGAACCGTCTACAAAGCGGCCTGGTTGCTCCGGTCAAAGGCTGTCCTCCTAGGCCACGGAGGGGCCAGTCCTGTTTCAGAGACCCTGTGCGGCCCAGTAATTGGGCTCTGCCAATTTCGTCCCGATTCTTCTGGTTTTTTTTGTTTTGTTTTCAGAAGCAATTCCAAAGCGGTCATTAAATGATGAAATGAGGAAGCAGGGGAGAGTTGTGTAAACACACTTCCCAAGCCTGGCACTCATGGGTTCTGGCTGTGGGAGTCCTGCCACACTGGACGCCGGGCTTAACTTGGTTCTCTTCCCCTCTAGTATGATAGAGAGAGGGAAAGAGAGAGAGACATATGACCAGGTTGTGAGCAGGAGAGTATGGTTGAGTTCCCGTTTCTCCCAGACATCCCAGCGTCTGCCTTGCGTTCATTCTCCCATATGACACAATCACCCACATGCCATTGAAATCAGTTTTAAATTCAAATTTACCTCCATCTTGCATCTTGATAATCTACAGTGTTTATTTGTTCCTCTTGTTTTACAAACCCGATGGCAGATACCCTTAGCTCTTTAGTTGACCGAGAACATTTGAGTGCTCATTTGAATGTCCTCATGTGCTGGGCCAGTATGGAACATGGGGAGCTGTGATCAATACAGAACAGAGCAGCACTGCTCCTCTAATCACTACCAGCTGCCAGAGCCTCCTCGCCCAATGGAAACCAGATGACAGAACATCATCACAACGCTAGCAGTTGGTTCGATCTGTCTGGGAGTTCTGTTGTAACTGCCCCAGCCCCCCCCCACACACACACTCTCACAATCCCAACAAGGCCTGTTATCCAAACGGAAGCCCCCACTGTGCCCCCTGCATCGTCCTTTCTTACAGTAAGTCAAGCAGTGTAAAGGATGCTGGGAAGGGGCCGGCGGGGGGGGATGGGGGCTCTCAGCACATGCACGTCTCCGGACAGCTAAAACGACCCGCCGGCACTGCTATCAGCCCCGAAATGAGATCCAGTTCTTGAGGTTAAATGGCGGGGTTACGCTACAGCAGAGGAGGATATTCAGTTGTTACCATGTCAAAACAAACAGGTCCCCCTATCCATCCCGCTGGTGTGTGTACTGGTGGTCTTGAAGAGAGGGTCCCAGGGTAATGTCTGTACAGGAGAGAGAGAGAGACACACAGACGATGTCTCCAGCCTGCCCATCCTCCGAGAGCTCCCCTGTATCTGTGATCCCAATTTGTTATTACAGGGCATGGGTCAGTGAGATGGCTAAACAGCAGTAGCAGATGTGCAGGCAAGGTTATGTTAACTAGGTAACCTCAACAATGTGGCCCTCTCCCCTGCCACAGGTCAGCTAAATGCCTCTAATAGTCCAGATGGTATTCAGATTGGTATTTGCCAGGCCGGCAGCTCCATCTAATTCATCACGGCCATTGATTGTGCGTGACTCTCTGAGCTTCATGGAAGTTCCAGAATTCCACAGGACGCATCATTCAGCCAACGAGGGGCACGGGGGGGGGGGGGGGGGGGGGCAACATATAATAGACCTATTTGCTCAGAAGCGCATTCCTTCACAGAAAACATTCCGACTCTGACGTCACTCTGATTTATCAATCTGTAATAAAGTTACTGGGGAAAGGTTAGGGTTTTCACTGGTGTGTGGTGTTGAGGCACGGGAGGGGGATGTGAAACTAAGTAACTAAAATAAGACAACCTAACCTATCCTGCTGAGCTAGTCTTAAGACTAGACAACTGGTCACCAGACATTACCAGTATCACTTTACATTAAGTTGCTTTATACCTGTGTTTTAACATTGTAATGATATGGTAATATTGTATCTACATGTACATGTTCCTATGTGTAATGACAAATCAATGACCAGATGTCTTTGTAGCATGTTAACACAACATTGTTACTAGAGTATTGACAGCTACAGTACAAAAGCAAGGTGATGTGAAGTGTATTTTTGTGTGTGTCTTACAGCGTGCACTGCAGAGGTGGAGAAGGTGTGTAAGGTGTCTTCAGAGGAACACCTGCAGCCCTTCAAGGACAACATGGAGGAGTTCCTGAGCCAAGGTGAGGGCAGAACAGCCACACCAGCCTTCTACTACCTAACACCAAGCCACAACGACCGTTAGAATAGTCACAACTACACCCAGCAGAACAGTCACACCAGGCTTTACCAAACACCACAACTACCACCAGAACAGCCACATCAGGTTTCTACCGCCACAACTACCCCATCAGAATAGTCACACAAATACCCCACTACCCCCATCAGAACAGCTACACTAGACATGACCAAACACCACAACTACCATCAGAACAGCCACATCAGGTTTTACCAAGCACCACAACTACCCCATCAAAACAGTCATGGGGGAGGGGGGGGGGGGGGGTGTGTCTAGGAAAGTCATTTGTGGGGGATGCTCCATTGGTCTGAGACAGCACATGAAATGCTCAACTGACTACTGTTGTTCCAACTCCAGACACCAGATCATTCCTGGCCTGGCCTGGTCTGGTCTGGTCTGATCTGGTCTGGGGAATAGAATGTGTGATAAAGTGACGATAATGACGATGAGGCCTATTGATTGTAAGTAGGCTACACAGGGGTTCTTGTAATGTTAATTAATATTCTGCTAATATCGGTCATAACAGATCTAGATGACATCTTTCTTGTTCCCATACACTGCATGCAGTTACCCTCATTGTCTTGCCTCAATTTTGCTGGATCGTATGAATTCCAAATTCCTCAAATTCCCCATCTCTCTTTCCTTAAAGAATTTAGTGATCATTGACAGCAATTTCACCCATTGGAAGCTATTATAAATCAAAGTGACAGTGGCATCCTGGTTAATTGTTGAGCGGGTGAGCCGTAGTCTGGCTACGATTAGCCAGTTGAGGACGCAGCGCCACTTAACGCATTTGGATAATGTGTCACGACCCTTGAAGTTCTATCGACCATGAGATGCTGGTAACCCTGGCGTGGCCATTAATCTCTGCATGTGACCCGCGAGGACCTCGGTGGGGGGAGTCCTGGGGGGGGTGTCGGGCTTTAACCCCTGAGCTGTCTGCCCCAACACATAATGCCCCCCCATCTCTGTCCACCCAGGCACTATAGCTCCCTGTCCCTGCCAGAGCCCCCACCTCCCCATCTCTCTCACACGCACACATACACTCTCACACCACCACCCCTCCCAATCATCGCACACTTGTCTCAACTAGAGGCTGGGGTCTCTTCCCTCTAGACACCAGAAGCCTTGCGAAGGGCTTCGCGGGCAAGTCTCCTCACCGCAACTGTGCTCAATTTGTCAGCGAGCACCCAGGGCACTGACCCCTGATGCCCTGCCCTGCCCCTGAGGAAGCCCTACTTCCCCTGAGCTGACACTCCCACAACACTGTCAGCCTACTCAACTCAGCTCTAGGTGCTTGGTGGTTGGGTGCTCTTTCTCTCTCGCATACTCTCTGTTTCTGTATGTATGCATGCATGTCTCTCTCTTGCTCTCTTTTCTCCTCTCTCTCTCTCTCTCTCTGTAAGCATGTCAAAAACCAAAATAAACACTCAGTGTGAACAGCCCAGGGAGGGTTCCCACCATGTTTACCTTCCAGGCTTATACAGCAGGGACGTCTCATTAGAACTGGAATGAGCAGAGGTGATCAAACTGTAATACTCAAACAAACATCTGCAGATATCTTATTCACTTGTTTTTAAAAAATGTTCCTAAATGTGTTTTCCACTGTTTGTTTTAGTGTATCCGGCTGATTGAATAAGTACACATCGGGCAATAACCTCAGAGTGTTTGTACGATCTATCGTTATGCACCAAAGCACTTTATATTCAAATGGGATTCTAAACTGTTGCATATGGAATGTTTTGTCTTGAAGTATTTTACGGGGAGGGTCTGGTCATGTCAGTGGGTCTGGGAGCCTCTTCGATGGCGGCGCTGGGGTAGAGTGGGTTGTTTGATCTTTGGACCAAGCCCTCCCTCTCTCAGGGAACTCTTAACGGTCTGACGCGACACACGACAAGGAGTGACTCCAGACAGAATTCTCAGCAAAGCCTTGTCTGACAGAAGAATTTCACATTGTTGTTATTTGTAATCCCAGGAAAAAAACAGACTGCCACCCCCTCAGTGTCAACACTTGTCATTATTTGACCATGAAACCGACCGTGGTGTAAAAGTGAAAGCAGACCCTGAAGAGTAGTGTTGTTTTGTCTAGGACCGATGTTCCCACTTCTTCCTTTCTTCACTGTTTCCAATACATTCCTGTGTATGATGGGATTTTTTGAACTTCAAAAAGGAATACTCTGCGTGCCTGTGTTTCATTGAAACCATAATGCAATACTTCCAGTATTTTTGATCCCATTTATTTTGCTTCCAGGATTCTTAAGTATTCTCATGTAAATTTCCAGATGACATTAACGCTGGCAAAGAGCTTGCACTGCACTAGACAACATTGCCAGACCGCCCCTTTCTCACGCAAACTGATTTATACAATTCAGAATTTGAATTGAGGATCGTAACAAATGATGGTGCGAATTGAATTGATTTACCAAGCAGAGAATGATCCGATGGATGTTGATTTACAAATCATAACAGAGAATCTACTATAATTACTCCAAAACACATTTAACAATTAACCCACAAAGCCTAGGCGTCTTATCCTTAGCTGCATTGGCCTCCTGATTAATTGTCGACAAACAATAGGTACCATATGGTTTTAAGATCAATGGGGAAGATTTAGTGTTGAAGAGCAGCAGATCTTCATATCAGAACATGTCAAGGAGCTCAGATGTGGCCTCTGGCTTCAATTACATGGCATGATTTCCCTGAAATTTCCCTGAAAGGGAGAGCTGTAGATCAGAGCTGAGAGATCTCCTCCTGCCTCTCTGGGATATGGTATAGAGACTAGCTGTGGTCGATTGTTATGGCTGGGAGAGGAGAGAGGTTTTAAACAGGTAGAGCACACACTGAGTTAGAGCTGTTTCCATTGCTGTGATAATATGCCCACTCTTGTGACCGTTGATAAGATGAGGTTATTTTCCTTTGATTTGACGAATGATAAAAGTTCAGAGGAAGGATTGGTGCTGACAGTCTCTGCCCCCATAGGAGCACCACGGTACAGGAGAACAGAAATGGAGTTGCTAGTGTGGTTTTGCTACAAGCCTCAGTAGCCTCCCAAACAATACACCATCACATACATGCTCTGCTGTAGCCTAAAGTATATTACATGTTTGCTAACAATTCCTATTGAAATGTAACATCCTCTGCCGCAAAAAGAGACTGTTGAGACTAAGATACTACTGCCATAGGGAGAGCGCACACACACACAGTGCCAAAGGCACTAAAATAAGTTAATCACATCGGATTAGTAGAGATGCATCATACCTGAATATGAGACAGAGCTTATCCAGACACACTGTTGGAGGAAAACAAAGTAAACAGTATATTAGCAGAGAGCCTCTCCAAACACTGACTAGAGCCGGGGCCAACCTCCCTGCCGCCACCAGAGACCAGGCCTTTCAGATGGGCTTAATCCTGATGAGGCCCTGCTGATAGCACCCCTTGAAAACAGCGGGACTTCCAAGACTTGTAAAACATTAACTAGCGGTAGTATATGCTTAAGGACTTCAGACTTCAGTAACACCTACTTTCTTATATGTGAAGTAAAGCTGTAATAGTAACACAATTGTATCAACATGTTGGAATGCACTGTAGGCCTAGCACTGTAGTAATTGTCATGTTATTGCAATACAGCACTCTTGAATATTCATAAAGTTGATCAGTTGTTACATAAGGACTGCATTGTTGATGAGATGTTACTTGAGTATTATAACAGTAATTATAGCAATACTGATGGCAAAGAGCAACTTCATTTAGAGTGATAATGCTTGTAAGTGTGATGGAGGACTGTGAAGAGAAAATGTGCACATTTTTATGTTGCGCTCCTGTTTTGTCATGTCATTTCGAGAGGTTGTTGTGCCTTTTGAGCTGAATAGTTGAGTACAATTAATTGTATTTCCCCCTCAAGGAGGAAGGCTCTCTAAACCCTGTCTGTCGTTCTCTCTCCTCCAGCTAAATCAGAACTGGAGGCTCAGCAGACCCAGCTCAGCAGGACTCATAAGATGTAAGAGCCGTTTCTGACAAGATTCTGTGCAGTCATGACGTGACGCAACCTTCGTTTGTCTTCATTTCCTAATTACATCCCACATTGCTTTTCATGGGGTTGAAAGGCCACTGCCTTCCAAGTTAGCCCTTTTGCAAACATTTGTATGTATTTCATAATTACCTATTTAAATTGTGTTCAAATTAGATCTGCAGAAACACTGGTGACTGAGTGGCAAATATACAATGTTGGGTTATGGAAACATCATGCTGACAACATTACGTACTGTATGCGTGCATGCAACTTATTGTAATCTAGAAACGGCATACAGTACTGTAAATGTTTTTTGTTTTTTATAAAAGTCAATCGCAATTAGCTTCTCCACAGATAGCAACTACAACATTGTGCATGTTTACTCCACATCAAACAGAGACGGGTACACTCATCAGTACGTTACATTACATCTATGGGATCTGACATGCAGACAAAACATTCTAAACCATTTAATTGAGTTAGAGAAGAATCCAATAACCTTAGCCAGGAAATATGGCTCTAATTTTTTTTGTTTTTATTCAGTTTAAGCAAACACTGTTGTTGTCCAACAAGCATAATGTTATTGATTGATAATTGAAAATGTTTTTAATAGAACTTAAAAAAAAAAAAAAAAAAAAGAGTTAAAGAGTATCATTAAATATCACAAAACAATCTCTTCATGTACACCATTTAATCCTCTTTTTGCCTTTAGATTCTTGGAGTTAACGGTGTTCTTCTCGGTCAAGGCAAAGATGGGAGAGAAAGAGGTTTCCCCCAACACGTTCTTCTCTGTGTGGCACGAGTTCTCCACTGACTTCAAAGACTTGTGGAAGAAGGAGAACAAGTTGATCCTACAGGAGAGGTAGGCGTCTCTCCTGTACCTTTTTTGAAGAACAGTTAATTTACTGGGCGCATTACTGTAAGCCTGAAAGAATGTGCTTGGTTTCTGTGATACTCATGGATACGAGTCATTTTACCCTCAGTTCATCTATTAGAAATGAAAGAACAACACACTCGATTTAAAGTGTTCAATATATTACCTTCTCAGTTTTGAAAAGAGATGGAATGTTACACTTGAATGCGTTTTCCCCCCAGGGGTTCAGTGTTTGCACTTTAGCATTTGATTTATTCACCACGCTGGCTCAGCCAGGTTACTCTTTGAATGTTGTCAAATGGGGGGGCTTTTTTTTATTTTGGAGAGCTTGCTATACATTCAGAGAACTGGCACTTGTCTGATCTATAATAACGTGGCGGTGGTACCTCAAATACTTACGCATGCCATCCCCTCTGCTCCTCAACATTTGTTTGCAATAAAACTCTCAGTAAGGAGAATATGACAGGTCTGTATCACAACCCCACATCCACCCCCACACCCCCTCCCTGGCAAGCTATCTGTCAGACTAGGCTGGAAAATACAGCTCCCTCTGAGGTCAAATTTGTTACACCTTGTGGCCGGCCCTGACTGAGTGATGGAGAAGCCCTTTGTTGTGACAAGTGAAGGTGGACTCCGCAGCATTCCTCCCATTCGTTACTCTTGGTAGGAGATGAATCTTCCCTTATTTGTATGGAGAGCCACCCCCTGACCAACAGGCTTTGACGTGGTCTTGCGGTGGTCTTCTTCCCCTCTTCCGAAACATCAAAGCAGGTGGAGAGGTGGATAGAGGTATAAATCTGTGGTTAGTTGGAGATCTGTCTGTGCTGGCTTTTGTTTATGCTTGCTTACGCTGTTCACATTCACCTCAGAAGTGATAAACACATCTAGGCGTAAGCTTCCCCTTTAGTACAATTAAAGTACATTTTAGGCAATGGGTATTACAATGTAAAGGTCTTAGTGCTCCAAAGCTTTCAGGAAACTCATCCCTGATTGGTTGAGGCCTGAGCTACACATGCTTTCCAGCAACCATGTAGAACAAGTATTGGGAGGTCTTTCCCCCTGTATTAGTATTCTGTCACTGTCGCTAAACTCGTCTTTAAACACAAGTTTCCCATAACATGCCTCATATGTTTAATATTAGATTATATCTGCCTCATTAAAATTCATTCAAAAATGGGGCAAACTCGTTGCTGAACCAGATCAAGTTGTTCAACCTCAATAATGAAAAGAATACTTGACTTGGTATGGTTAGCTTCCAGTGGTTCGATGAGGTTTCCCGATAACGTCCAAAGTCAACAAGCACAAATTAGCCCTGTGCCGCCAACTACAGATAAGGCACAGTTTTTACATTATTCATTTGAGACCGCCACCAAAGGACCGTGCCTATCTGTCTGCATCAGCTCTGAAATGTACAGTTTAGATCGGGTTTCTCTGAACGTATACGGAACGTTCCGGAACGCCTCAGCTCCTCTCTTACCGCAGTGCCCCTCTGCAAGAGATGGAACGTTCAGAGCCCAGTTTCTTCCAGGGCATGGTTAACCTGCTGAGGATGGAGGAAGTGGTTTCTTAAGAAAATAGCGAGAGGCACATCGTCCCTCGTTCAGATTGCCATTTCACTATTTGTTCTAGTAAACAAAGAGGTCTCAAGTGTTTCTGTTTTCCAGGAAATTTGAGGGATATTTCCCCCCCCCCCCAGCCCACACCAATCCTCATTTGAATTGATGGCCTTACCTGAGGCGATCCTCTCTGCATCAACAGACTGGAAGGCATAGAAAACATGAGTGCCTGCCTCCTTCCTTTGACATGAACCTCTTATGTAAAACATGGTATTTAACTGGAGACAGGGATCGCAGGTTCAGAAGTCTTGCCTATAATGAGGTGTAACAAGACCTACACTGAAACACCCCAACTCACGGAGCGCAGTGAAGGTTAGCACCTCGGCCATACAGAAGAGGCTTTTTGTGAAAAGACGGTTGACAGTCTACCCTCTCTCCGCCACCGCTAAGTGATTCTGTACTGAATGGCCCCCGAGAGCAACGTGTCCTATCAGATGGAAGCGTTCCCACAACCGAGACACTGGAGGAGTGTTGCCTTTCCTCCTCCATTAGTCCCCCTCTTAATCACAGCATCAGCAGCCTTGTGTTTGCCTTTCCTCTCCAACGGCACCTAAAGCCACTAAAGAATTTCTCCCTAGCACGTTGCTTGCCGTTAATTTGTCACATTGTCAGTGCGTCTCTCTGCCGGAAGGGAGGGGATGCAAGGTGTAAAGGTGTCTCATTGCAGAGTCCGCTCGGAGCCAGGAGAAACGGATCCGTCTGACACACAGGCATTTAGACAACGTTATGAATGTGAAGTGGCTGGCAAGTGACCCTCTCTTCTCACTGGCTTGAGTGATTTTTAAAAGCGTTTTAGCCTTCTAAGCACTGAAGTGGCTGCAAGAGGTTGTCCTCCAATCCAATGCCACAGGAACGTCTTCAAATAACCTACCGATCAGTACGACCACAACTCAACTTCACCCTTAGGCCTGAGGGACATTTCTTATCAGAGTGTCCTGATTAAGTGTAGTTTCTAGTCATGAGCCATGTTTTTTTCCCTCATTTGCAGTCTGCTCAAAACAAAGATGTTGGTATTATTAGTTATGGTTAACATGTACAACCCCATTTTGATTAATCAGGCATGTTCAAATGATTAAGACAAAAGCAACATCTTCTAGCTGTCAGATTTTCTTTGACATTCAAGATTGACGTTGAAAATGTTGTAGTTGTTAAACGTGTTCTTTCTTTTCACTTAATTTCATCATTTGACATCTACCAATTATCTTGTTCGACTAATTACCGGTCGTAGATGTTGTTCTTTTTTTTTTTTTGTTCAAGAACCGGACAGGATTAAAGAAATGATCCCACCTATCTTGACGTCTCCTAGAGGAGATGGTTCCTGTTGCCTCCAGGTCCCCCCCCTGTCTGACTGCTCATGCTGAACCTTTTTACAGCTGAGGGAGTCCCTTCTCTGGTAATTGTCAGAATCTTGCAACTCCTGCTTCCTTAATCATTAGCCGGGAGAAAGTTCTGGAACGGAGCGTGACCCTGTAGAGAAGAAACAGGCCATATTTGGATCTCCAAGGGAGCGCGCACACCTGCAAGCAGCCCTCCTGTGCTGAGGCTACATGAGCATTCTGATCATCTGAACATGAGCAAGATTCTGTTAGATCAAGCAAGACCTCTCATTGTGTAGTCAAGGTTTTTCTTTTTCTTGAATAATTCCAAATGTATTTTTACTGCGTGGTGTTTAAAACTACTGACTCTCTCTCTCTCTTTCTCTCACATGACTGCAATCGTGTCTCCAACTTGGCTAGGCTTTTATGGACGCCTCATAACTCTCTCCGGTGTAAACACTTCAAGCTTTTGCACGGTCTGGAGTGAGAGCACACTTAGAGAACAAATTCATCTTCCTCCAAATTATGTTTCTCTTTTTTCTTTTTCTTTTTACCCCAAATATCTACATCACATTTGCTTAATGTGCCTTTAATGTAAGGAAGGTGAGTCATTTCTATTTTCCCCAAAGGACAGATTAACTCTTGCTTTATATCGGGTAGCTTTACACACAGGTTGTCATTAGTTATTTTCGTCATCTTTTGCCCTGTGATCGCACCTCAGTTATCTTAAAGTGAAATAGAGAACCATTTCCCAACCCACTGGAAACTTTTCAATTGGTAATGAATATTACTCAGACTTTATCATTCATTTTACAGTCAGAGCAAGGTCTTAAACCCATAAATTATCCTGCCTCTTGGAATATATTCTTGGACAAATTTGGACGAAGTTCATGTTGAATGGATTTTCTTTAATCACAACATACAAAAACACCGACAATGTGTTCACATGTAGTGCACAGCCCCAAATCCTCAGACAAACACACACACAAACACATACCTTATCAGGGGGATTTTACAGGGAGACCACACGACTACTTTCCTCTGGCGTCAAAGGCAGCCCCCTCATAAAGTAGCCAATGTGTCAGTAACTTGGTACAATTACAGCAGCCCATTGCCTCACACATTTCCAATTATGGTACTGGAGAAAATCTGTGGCTTCTTTTGATGGTTTGGAGGTCAAGGAAATTAGAGATGAAATGTACAGCACCCCCCCCCCCCCCCCCTTCCTTCCCCTCCCCTCTCCTCACCCCTTGTTTAGTCGAAGAAGGTGTCAGAAGCTGAGTGTCGGCTCGTAAATAGATCTGCTTTCCTGGCCGCAGTCATCCGCCTCCAGTAGGCACGAGGCGGCTGCGGAGTTTGCGGAAGCACAACAGGGCTTTTGGTCGGCGGCGGGTAAGAGTGTGTCAGATTTAAGAACTTCCAACCGCTGAGATTAAGCAACTGTGCTACATGGAGATATGTCAGGACCAATTAAAGTTGGTCAAGAGGAGGCGTCTCTTGCTCTGTCTCTGTCTAGCTTTCTTTCTCTGCTTCCCTGCGTCTCTTTCCCACTCTCCTTCATTGTCTCTTCTTCCCAGTTTTCACCTCTGTCTGTCTCCTCTCTCGCCTGCCTGCACACAGGAAGAGCAGTCTGTAGTCGGCTTCCTTCCAGCAGATGTGCCCGTCTGAAGGAGCACAGTGGAGTTTACAGTAAACAAAGGCCTCAGAGACTGAGACTGTAGGGCTGCTTGACTCCACCAGTCTCCAATGGAGAGCCACCGCCAGGGCTGCCAAACCTCATTAACCCCATAGATATAGAATTCATAGAATGACCCATTTAACCCACCAATTACCATCCCCTGTCCTGCCCTGCCCTGAGCTTTGGCCTGGGGAGCCCCTTTTCATGAAAATGGAATGAATGGAGCTTGAACCATTTTGATCCAAGCCTTATCCGATTACGACCTATATCATTACACAGCAGCACTGGGCCGTGAGGTCCTGACCATGAATCACTCAACGTGTCCATCCGGATTGTGTGTGTGTGTGTGTGTGTATAGTACAGCGTGATGGTTGGAACACACAGGTCTCTCGCTCTTGCTCCCTCACTCTTGCTCCCTCTCTCTCCCTCTCCCTCTCGACTTGTTTATCCCACAGGAGGCCCATGTGTAAGGATCAGTTGCTTGGCCCACCATGGCAGGGGGTTTAAGGGCGATTATGCTTGCTTGTGACCCGCACATGTTTGGATGCACCGTGCCTGTGCCCCTCAGGTCCTTACTCCAGTCCGGAGCCCTGGTTTGGGTGGATCCAATATTCAGGGGGAGGGGTGGGAGGCAAGGAGCTGGTACAAGAGTGGCATTAGACATGGGGATTAGTTTTGTTTTTGGAGTGTGGCAGGGCACCTTCTGGTACCATGGCTCGGGTTCCCCTGGCAGGGACTATTCTAGCACAGCCACCACCAGGCAAGGTTGGGTGGGCAGCTCTGATCGCATCATCACCCGAGCGTGGCTCTTTTAGACCAAGTTGAACACAAAGGCCTGTTTAGAGTAGGTCTGCCACCCTCTCTCTCTCTCGCACTGTAATGCAACATGGCCTTAGGGGTCGACTCCTGTATGGGGCAGGAACTTTGACCTCTGTGCGTCACTGTAGAGACTAATGGTGACATCCTTTGTGTTTGCATAGTGGCCCAAAGTTGAATGATATGGTTGTCATGTGATTGTACGGTGTGTTTTGTTTTTTGCAATCCAGGTTAAAGAAGGCTGAAGAATGTTTCAGACAAGCCAAGGAGAAGGCCAGCTATAGTGTCAAACCTAAACATGCCTCTGGAATCGTAAGTGCATTTTTTCATGTATCCATTCCTTCTCTTTATCATTTCATGCCAAGCTAAAGCCTGGGCATTAGCTGGAGAGCTGACGCATGTCTTCAGGGGTCTCTGGCAACGTTACTTATTAGGGGAGATTTTTTAAAGTACTTGACTCAAGTTTCATGTTGTGTTTCACAGAAAGCCAAGCTGGGCATGAAGATATGACAGACTTTCTACTGTATGTGGTACATTTCGTCGATTGCCAGGAGTAAGTGGCAATGGAGGGGGAGAAGAGGACAAATAAAGTTGGACTTCATGTTCCTGCAGATGAAGCACTTAGGCTTTAACAAGAACCTTTTGAATTTAGTTTTCACTCCAACCGCCGTCTCCCTTACTAGCCTGCTCTGTGGACTTGCAGCCTTATCTTCTTTTCTTTGCTGGCCAAATCAACATCCAACCAATGAGGCGTCAGATTGTCACAACACCAGGACTCCTGATTGGACAAATGGACATGAAATGGACTGAATGGCATTCAGGGATCATGTCTGAATAAGCATTCCACATTGAGGAGTACTGGAAGATACTGGATAACACTTCATTTTTACACCCTATCCACCTCCTGACTTCCCTGAAATGACAAAAAACTGACTTGCTCCAGCTTGTTGTTGCATACACATACATACATGTGTTTTAAAGCAATAAATGTGTATAACCCCATAGGTGCATCCCAAATGGGGCCCGACTGTGAACATGTAATGAAAAAGACAAGGACATGATTGAGTTGTGTATGAGAGAGTGGCATGTGAAGATGTTTTTAAGGCTGGAAGTTCAGACCGCAGTCAGACTCCGTCTTAGAAGACGGCAGTGACTTCAACAATACAATGATGTCCACAGTATTATTGTTTTTAGCCAGTTGGCTGATATGAATGCATCCCTTCTTAAGCCCAAATTTAAGCTGCAGTTTTTCGATGGAAGCTCCCAGACGCCGGGATATGGTCTCAGAATCCCTCTTAACAAGCATTTTTAAATGAAAAGCAGGGGTGGAAAAAAATGGTAGTGTGTTTTGTCAAAGTCAACAATGTCTCATCTTGTTTTTTCTTAGCTGGATCTTCTTAAATCAACATAACCCTGAATACAGATGTCCAACTTTAAGCTGAACTAAATGACAGCAGAGAAGAGCTCTCTCTTTGTCCGTACTGCATAGTGGTGGGCGGTTAAGGCATTTCTGTACATCTCCACAGCTCCATGTTCACTATTGCCACGTTATTGAGTCTTGTTAGAGCTGGCATGCTTTACACATCTACTCTGCAAAGCAAGCAATTTAATTCAAATACATAGCGATGCCGTGGTTGTTCCAAAATGTTGTCAGCTCAGTGCGTGTTGGTGACGGGGAGGGGGGTCCTGAACTGTCGTGTTGGTTTGATAACATGTTATTGTAAGAAAGTAATCTGAAGAATAATGGATTTGCATTGAAGTACAATGCTTGACATGGTTTACTAAAATATATTTGAAGTACTATTCTATGATTTTATCTATGTAATGTAGTATTAAACATATTATTTCTCTGTTCATTTTACTGTCAATCCCCGCATGTCGGGCCTGGGCCCAAAGTGTCAATCACAGATCCTGAAGTTATTCCAGGTTTCCACCCCATGTGCAATAAGTGTGTCAACTGGATATTTGGTTTGGGAGCAGTGTAATTTATGTAAAATAAAAGGATAAATAAATTCATCATTTTATTTGGTTTCATGTGACATTTCATTTGAAGACCTGTCGTACTTATCAAAAACATTTTATTGTTTAGATATAACATCTCATAACCATCAAACTTTGACAATGCAGTCAACAATCCTGACATGGAAATACAAACAAAAATAAACTGAATTCCACTTGGTATAGATTAAGTATATAATTTATTCATTTCTCTAGATATATACATTTTCTTGTAATGTACCATTTTTTGATATATTCTCTATAATGCTCAGGCTAGTTATAATGGTGTTTTTGTACAGAACGATATAGTGCCATTGTGGGTCCACAGGAAGGATGCTGCAGTTGGCCATAATACCTGGGATGCGTCTCAAATCCTGCCAAAGGCAGGATACCCTTGTATCCATTAATATTTGAAGGGATTTGGATAGGAGTTTCCCTGTGCTTTCACCTAACAAGTCATAAGGGAAAGAAGGCTAGGAAATTAACCTATTTAAGACTATTGGGACAAAGCTGTCTTCTCTGCCTCCTCCCCATCTCCACTTTGTGTAGCCGCCCCCCTTCCAGCACCCACTAGCTGAAGAGGAGAACAGTGTCCCAGAGAGCAGTCTTTAGAGTCAGGTCAGGGTGTAGTGGTGGCTGGGAGGTCCGTTCTTATGGAGGTTCCCATGGTGCTCATGTGTAGACACTTTGCTATGGCGCCAGGACGTGCCAAGTGACCTACAGAGTTCATACTGATGGGTTTATACAGCGTTTGATACAGAAATGTCCATGTGTCTCAGAGGGGGGGGGGTCAACATGAACCCTCCTCCCTAGGCTTTCTTCCTCTCATTGTGATTGCTTAGTACAGTACTTTAAAACAGCGGGCTCCTAAAGGCTCTTTTCAGCTTTCTCCTTCTATGTGTCGTCAATAAGAAATGCACCCTTGTATACTCAAGTCTTACAAAAACTGTCTCTTGTGAGAGGAATAGTGTTCGTAATGAAGGGATTGTCCAAGAAAGACAGAGAAGGAGAGGAAGGCAGGTTATCATCACTGCTTGCCAGAGTCACTGACACTGACCGATATGCAGCGGCATTGCTTGACCCTCTGGATCTTGCGGTGCCTGAAGGACGGCTGCAGGTCTGGGCAGTCCAGCTCCACGGTCAATGTGGTGAACTTCTGCGGCCGGCAGAAGGCGCAGGACTGGAAGGACTCCTGCTCCTTCTTGATGTGCCGCGGGATGTAGAAGGAGTTGCACTGGCCGTAGCAGAAGCGGTTGATGACGGTGCGGCTCAGACAGCCCTCCTCACTCACCGTCTGCCGGAGCGGCTGCGTCTTGCACCAGTCACTCTTCAGGTACTTCCTCTCGGTGACCACCAGGGCTTCCTGGCTGGAGGCCAGCACCTCCTGCTTGCGGGTGCGTCGGTCAGATGTGTTGCCGTTGCTGCCTTTAAAGGGCGAGGGGATGGAGCCCTGGGGCCTGTTCTTCCTGGATTCCCCCACGGTGCACAGGACCCCTGCCAGCAGGACCGACAGCACAAACTTCCAGTACATCCTGAGAGGAACAGGAAAGATCACATGTTAGACAGTGTTGGTCTCAACCTCTTATGGTTAACACTTAGGATCATGAGCATTACAGGATGTGTAGTTTTTTATTCAGAGGGAAGAGAGGGAGAACATACTTGACTTGAAAAGGTCTGTTCATGTTTTAGTAGGCTAACCTCTCACTGCACTACGCCTGGACAAAAATCACTTCAATTATGGCCTGGGGGTGGGGGGACATAAGTCATCATCTGAACTTGACTAATCACACAAATGCAACAGGGAGGGGGAGATGTGTGGGGGGGTTCTGTGGGTGGCACTGGTTGGGAGAATAACCAATGGCTACGCGCTTGAACGAAGGCCAACTTTAGATTGTCGACAAGTGAGTTAGGAGATTCTGGTGTTGCAAGATTGACCTTTTAGTAACGCTGCTGGACTTTAGCTGTGCATCCACAGAAAGAGGAGGGTGAACGCATATTTATATTATCTTTTATAAATCTTTGATCAACTCATACGCTTCAGCAATACATCGTAGAAATCACCTGAACTACACCTGAGTATCAGCTTTGAAGCCGTTTTTAAGTTCATGTACCTCTTCTGTTCCTACGCTCAACTCTCAATGTAAACATGCTGCGTGGTTACCTCAGAACCAGAGGAGGCTGATGGAGGCAGAAATCAGAGGACGGGCTCATCGTAATGCATGTAATGGAATGAAGAATGGTATCAAACATGCATTACAATGAGCCTGTCCTTCGATTTCTACCTCCACCAGCCTCCCCTGCTCAGAACGGTCCAAGGGTCTAATCCTGTCTAGGGGACTAGTTGTCATTAAGCGGGTCATTAAGGAGTAAACTGCAGAGTATAAGCTTAGACTGCATTAAAGAACAATGAAAGTATTCCAATCCCTGCCAATAACTCTATAGAGCTGACTGCACTGCTCCACCTCTGTCTCAGTCCGTTTTAACATACATGGAGCTGAGTAGCTCAGAGAAAATCACCCAAGGCTATGTACTGGAGCTCATTTTAAATGTATGTTTTTTTATTATTTCAAAATGTGTCATAAAGGTGTTATTACTGTTGTAGTAACACTGTACTAACAATTTGTGACAAATGTCAAATGTTGATAGACTACACTACCTTGTCTTAGATAGGGAATGGACATTGACAATAGTAAATATTTGTCTAATGACTTGTTTTGTCTGCAACAAACTACAATCAGACCAAGACATTTGCAAGATTACATTGAGTGGTTTTAGCATTCATACTTAACATTTTCATTTTATCAAGGTTCTTGGATCTGGATGTGACAATGCATCATCATTTTATTTATATGATCCATCCATACATTATTATTGCTTATTAGTTCATCCTAGAGGAAATGGCCACATCATCAAGACATACAAAAGCCTGCCTTGTTCCAACTCTCGAGACGTTTACTCTGTAGTTTGGCAGTTTGAGAGCTTTTTAAAGAGCAGCCGCAATTATATTGATAGATGTCTGAAGTGCTTGAAGCCGCTGAAACCAAAGTGATACACGAAATCTAAACAATCACTCATTTATTGCTTTAGGTCTTTGTTTATTTTCTCATCAGGAAAACGGGAAATTAATTTGTTGAAGACAAAACTGACTGAATTGAGCCATAACTGTTATTTGCTATTTTGTCCATTTAAAGATTGTTAAAATAAACATAATCATTAATTAGGGTACTATGTAATAGGGAAGATGTGGGATCCAATATTGTGGTTTGGTCTGGTTGAGGCCTGCTATAGATACTGTATATGAACATATTTAGCAGAACCATATGACCATAATCTAGTTTCCTTAGAGTTGTCCAATATAAGTGCCCTAACTGTGGATTGTGGGTGGCTCCATTTATCTATAAACTGCCTGTCAAACCTACTGTTTAGACTTGAACGTTTGGAAACATCTCTTCAGACATGGCTGCTTTCCCTTTTTACCCCTTCCTTTTTCCTCCTTCTCTTCCTTTCCCTCTCCTTCCTCACCCTTTCTCTCCCTTCCCCTCCTCATCACCCTTCCCCTCCCTCCATCTCCTCATCACTCTCTCTCTTCCCCCCTCTCCCCCTCACCCACTCTCTCTTCCCTTTCCCCTCTCCCTCCCCTATCCTCATTCTCTCTTTCCCCTCTCCCCTCTCCCCTTTTCCTCACCCCCTCTCTATCCCCCTCCTCCCCCTTTTCCTCTCTCCCCCTCCATGATTGCAGATTGGGTGGGATCCTTGAGGTCAGCCAAGCCTCAGAGCTTTCCTCCACTTTCACATAGTTTCCTACAGGACAGGAAGAGGCAGATTAAGGTTCATTTGTCCCTTTGTCTTGCTCAGCGGGACCAATGGATCCATGGCTAAAAATGATCCTGAAGCAGGCCAGAGCAGAGGGAGCTGTATGTCAGTCAGACTGACATCTTTGTAGCAGATGTGGAGGAGACAGAGAAGGATATTAGTCTGGCTGTAGCTTTGAAAATCCCTATTCTTGGAGATCAAATGCTATTACTTTCCTGTTGAACTCTTGAAACTGTTTAGATAGTTAGTTAGTTAGTTAGTTAGTTAGTTAATTCGTTTGTTATGAACATTGTAATTACTCTAGTAATAACACTGTATAAACATGTTGTTACATAGTCATTTTGCAATTGCTTTGTTATTGCATGATAATTGAGTTGAGCTACTTTTTTTATCACACAAGTGTAAAATTAGCTGATCTTAGTCACAGGTAAATGAACTGATCTTAGTCACAGGTAAGCGTTACCGTATCATTACTCCACATCATATAGCTCATAATAAATCTGAAAAGTAAGCATGAGTATATGAATGAACCAATACAGTACTATAAATCATTCTCCAAATCATGCAATCCCAAACTGTTGCTGGACTCAGTCCATTTCTGCCAGGCCAGTTTGCTCTGTTGGACATGAACTAAACTGAAAGGTCCCCTGTGCTCCCCCAAACTCTGTCTGTTTGTCCCAACGATGATAAATACGACTCAGAGATGCTGCCTCAGTCCATCATGGCCCTCTAAACTCTGCTAAGTATGATATGCTAGCCCCTAGTCAGCTGAACTCATAAATCACACTCCAAAACAAACTGTGGTTTTCAGAATAATGATGGTATATGAGGAGCACTCAGTGGAAAAACAAATCTAAACCACTCTCACTTTCACCCAGATGCCCCTGTCTGTGTCATTAGAGCCCTAGGGGATTGTGGGGCAGCGGTTAGCAACCTTTAGAGACCAGAAGGAAAGGAGAGTATGTCTACAGAGGACAGAAGTCCTGCCGCAAACTACAGAATCCTCAAAGCAATCAGAATCCCCCAAAAAATCCCCCCTCTTCCTTTTCCTCAATACAAAAGGTTACAGTACGTTATGGTTGTACTCTAAGCATGTTTTCCACTCAAAACCCTAACCCAAAAAGCTGAGTTGAAAGAAAGTCAGGTCATGGAAATTATGGTGAATGGAGAGAGAACCTCAGCTCTGACCATGTGACCATGCCACACAACGGTGTGTATTCTGCTGGACCTCTGGCCTTCTCCCTAGAGGTGAAGTGACCTCCACTTTTCCTTTAATTGATCTGCTGTGACAGTGGATGACCCTTGGACTCACCCTTCCCACATGGGACTGCTTGTTACTGACTCCTCGTCTAAAGAACAGAAGCATCTCTAATAGAGAGATATTGTCGCTCATGACATAGTCCAATGTTCCCTCATAGATGTTACACGCTACAGGGCAAACTCAATCATACTGTAATGGCTCAGATATGTTCCTTTCACATTGTCATTTCCTGCACAGTTACAGCAACTTTGGTAGACGCGTCACCAGGCCAGCCCGGTGCAGCTAAGATGGTCCCAGGTTGTTTTTGCTCTGTCTTGTGAATTAGGGTAACGGTCTGTGACATGAGAGAACATGAACATACCACGAACACTCGTTTCCTGAGGTATGAATGGGTGTCAGTTACAACACCACTAAGCTTGAGGCTGAGTCATTCTTACAAAATGTTAATTAGTGTTTTTAAAAGGCATCAATGAGAGTGGCAATAATGACAATACTGTGTATATGATGTCCCTCAGCAAATGAAGCAGAGTACTTCAGAAGTCTTATCTTTTGCGCCAATGATTAACAAACAAAGGATGACCTGAATTCTGCTGATGTATTTGCGTGTGTGCAGCATACATACACTAAATGGACACAATCTAGTAATCACACTTAGAGTTTTGTCTTTAATCTGGTTCTCGTGCCCCTGTGGCTGTTTGGCTATGAAAACAACATTTTGAGGCGCTTAAGAGAACATGCTAAATGTGGCTAGGCCCAGTGTGCCTGGGGCTATTTGGACATAGGGCAGCCCCCCACCCCTGCAGCAACTCTGCTCTTCATAATTACCTCCAGCTGAGAGATAGCCCTAATGTGAACCCCCGCCCCCTTCTGTTTCAGAGCTACCCCCCCCCCCACACACACACATGATGTGGTCTGAAACAAATTACATGGCCCACGGGTCACCGTTGGTTTCGGGGGGGGGGGGTATTGACTGGCCGATGGTTGCAGTCGGTTTGTGCATCTGTCAATTAGATCCAATCACCAGACCCTGTGTGATTGGAACACAGCTTGGGGGGGCTCACCCCCACCCCACCCACCCCCACCCCAGCCTGACCAGCCTCAGCGTAGGGAGGGATCACACAGCCTTTCTCCTGCCCAAGGTGCCTCCTCTGGGGAGCCGGACCTCCAGGTTATCTCCCTGGGTAAACCAGCGGCACGGAAAGGCAAACACTACACCCCCCCCCCCCCCGCCACACACACACACACACACACACACACACATACACACACACACCCATTGCCTGGAGGACAAGGTTAGACAGGGGGTAACCGGTTTCAGCTATAGCTATCAAGCACAAAATCACTGTGCAGATCTTTTACAGTCTCAATCTCATCTCAGCCTTAATGCTTCCAGAAAGGGGCCAAGCAGCTTCTGAGACTGGAGCAATGTGATGTAAATGTAAAGGAGTAACGTGGAATGGTCGCCAAGGGGTTGAGAAGTCAAACCCTCTTTCAGTTTGACCACAGGCAGGGAGGCGCCGAGCAGGGGTCAGGCTGCTGCAGGACTGAGAGGTAGAGATGGAATAGGTTATCGTTATAGGTTATAGGTTGTAGGGTACATTATCACACTGAAGCAAACACTGAGGCAAACCTCTTCTCCCTTCTCTCCCCAGGCCAGCCTCTCTCCCCCACCCTCCCTCTCCTCCAGCCTCTCGCCAGCCCAGCCTCCCTCTCCTCCAGCCTCTCCCCAGGCCAGCCTCTCTCCCCCACCCTCCCTCTCCGCCAGCCTCTCGCCAGCCCAGCCTCCCTCACCCCAGCCCAGCCTCCCTCTCCTCCAACCTCTCCCCAGCCCAGCCTCTCTCCCCCACCCTCCCTCTCCTCCAGCCTCTCCCCAGCCCAGCCTCCCTCTCCTCCAGCATCCCTCTTCTCTAGCCTCTCCCCAGCCCAGCCTCCCTCTCCTCCAGACTCCCTCTCCTCCAGCCTCTCCCCAGGCCAGCCTCCCTCTCCCTCTCCCAGCCTCCCTCTCCTCCAGTCTCTCCTCCTCCCAGCCTCCCTCTCCTCCAGCCTCTCCCCAGCCCAGCCTCCCTCTCCTCCAGCCTCTCCCCAGCCCAGCTTCCCTTACCCCAGCCCAGCCTCCCTCTACTCCAGCCTCTCCCCAGCCCAGCCTCTCTCTCCCAGCCCAGCCTCTCTCCCCCAGCCCCCCTTTCCTCCAGCCTCTCCCCCTCCCAGCCTCCCTCTCCTCCAGCCTCTCCCCAGCCCAGCCTCCCTCTCCTCCAGTCTCTCTCCCTCCCAGCCTGCCTCTCCTCCAGCCTCTCCCCAGCCCAGCCTCCCTCTCCCCCTCCAACCCTCCCTCTCCTCCAGCCTCTCTCCCTCCACTGCACTGGGCCTGGGCCTGGGCCTGCAGCCAGGGAGGCTCAGGGCTGGATCTGCAGGAGTTAGGCCTCTGTCTGCCATGAAAGCCCCCAGTAGACACCCAGTCCAGCGGAGGAACTCACACAATCAAACATCAACAGGGGAACATAACACACAAAGCCGCAAAAAAAAACTGGACTTTACAGTGTTACACAAAACCCTCCCTTGCCTCTAGCAGAGTTACACAACAAGTCCATCTCCACCGGCTAGGATTTGGCATCTTTGGGTTGTTGAAGGGAGCCTGGCAGAAACTGTAATGCATAACATAGTAAACTCAATTTCTACATTTTATAAGAAATATTCTTGTACTGTAGGTTCCCACAAGCCAGGCAGGATGAGAGAAGAGTTGAAACTTTGGTTCACTATTGAGTGTGAGGTTTCAAAAGGTTTTGCCTTTCAAAGTGCAAATGGTGAGAAAGACTGTTGTGCACTTTGAAAGAGCAAATCATTGCATGTACCCCTGACACATTGTACAGTATAGGTCTTCTAAATACACTTCTGCCTCTATGGCTTTTAAATCCTATTCACTTCTCTTGATTCTCACCCCATTTTAACCCATTTTCACTCCCCTAACAAGTGTATTTTTGATAATATTGTATTGTTAATACACATACTGTATGAACCATCAGGTATTGCTTTGACTTCCCTGGAGTGACTTCCTCATGAAGACCTCTGTGATTTCACACAGGAGACCATTTCACACAAGGCATATCTCTAAACGTTTTGTCCACTCGTATAGCATACAAGAGTATTCCATGAGATACACTTTGCCTAAGCTTGTGTTGTGGACAACTAACTGACATACATTGGTAGCCACTCAGAATAAAGTGTTTTTAAAGCACACTTTCATGCCTCTTCTGTCCATGAGGATTATACAGCGCAGGGGCCATCAAGTAGAGGTCATACAGATATCTGCTCCTTAGATCTCAAAGTCTTAGACAAGTCTTTCACTGCTGACTCAAGTACTATACACACAAACACCACTAGTGCTGGCCCTTGTACTGATATCTGATGTGAGATAGAAGCCCTATTGTTTTGCTGGAATTTTGTATTTCTTATTGTTGCTGTTGTTGCTGCTGCTGCTGCTGCATGTTTTTCCAGTCAGACAATTTTCATGTGGTTTCCTAATAGACTGCCAAGAAATAAAATGAAACACCTTCTGCTACAACAACAAGCTGTCTGGACAAACCCACTGTCCAGTTCATTAGGTCTGAAGTGAAAGCTGCAATAGATCTTGAAACTGCTGTGGTCGCTACTATAACTAAAAACTACAGCACACATTGTCTTTTACACGCTACACACTGTTTATGAAAACATCCATACCGTCACTAGTCGTTACTGTGCTTGGCACACAGACAGCTGTCTAAAACCTTTCATTAGCTATAACACCAGCAATGGGCCTTTAATCACAGTCTTATGAAAACATTAACAAATCCTGAACGTTCTGCCTCAGCAGTTCAAAGCACACAGGGCTGTAACTGAACTGGATGCAATGACACAGCATTGGAGTAGATCCTGCATACATGTTCTGTTCATGTATATATTCTGGTTGATATCAATTATTTTATGGGTGATTTTGTCTGTTATGACTGAGCAATTGGCTAATAAGATGACTGTATTAATTTATTGTTGGAACAGAGGTCCTCCACACAAATGTCAGTGTTTTCTAAGATCAAGCCATTTTCAACATTATTTTTTATCTTCCAATATTCTTATGTTGATTGTTTACTACACTGGTTGTTCATAGTATTTCACTGCTATATGCAATCATTCCTTGGCAGTAAGCTGTTTAACAAATAGTGGCAGAGTATCAGCAACTAATGAGTTGGTTTTTGTTGTGAAATGTTGCTGTTATATAGTAAAAAAATATATACTTTTTATTTCTTTATGGTTTTTTTAATTTCAGGTACTAGTGTGACGTTAGTACACTTCAGTTGCCACTGCGGAAAAGCTCCTATTTGATAATATAAGAAAAAAAACAATCAAAGAATCAAAAACACAGATTTCCTTTCTCCTAAATCCTCTTTACCAACAAGCAAGGTGGAGCGGTCACCGACTCTGTAAGAAATCATTAATCGGATCATTAACCCCGTTTAAACCACCCACCCACACACACACACACACACACACACACACACACACACACACACACACACACACACACACACACACACACACACACACACACACACACACACACACACACACACACACACACACACACACACACGCACACACAAACACTTTCACACACCACGGGCCACCAACAAGGCCCCTAAGATCTATCCTTTTATCATATTACAGTACATAGCTAAATCTAAGGTCAAATAGACCAAACTGCCCATTAACATTATTAAATGTTACAATAGAGATTATTTAAATTGAGGGTAATTGAATATGAATATAGCTCTGCAATTCTGTTGATAATTAAATTCCATTCTCTCTCACTGATTATTACTCAACTAGTATAATTAAGATTATGATGACATGTGGAAATGATTCAATGTATAAATCATACCATATGTGAATTATGAGAGCACACTCTCATATTCCAGCCATGTAAATAGATTAAAACTCATCAGCTAAATCATCTATGACGGCATTGGTGTCCAACATAACAACTTGATATCAAACATGACATTGTAATAGTCAGATGCTGTGAAACACACCAGAGCATGTCCAAAATGAGGAGGAATATTGAGAATTCTGGAGGATCAGAACATTGTAGTTAATTGTTAACTGTTAATAAGTCAACTAGTGTACAGTATGCCATATATGTAAATAGAGATGGTGTTTCTTCTGTCGTTGGGGTAAGTGGAGTGAGGTTTACTTACTCTTGTCCGAGGTGTCCAGCGCTCTCTCTCTCTCTCTGTGTCAGCGTTGAGGTGAGTATTCCAGCAGTGGTCAGAGGTAGCGCTGGCTTGTGCGGTAGAGGGCACTGGTACAGGTACGGGTGAGGGTGAGGGTGAGGGTGAGGGTGAGGGGTCCAGGTGAAGCAGCTCTTCTGACGCCCATGGACAGATGAACAGACGGTGGTTCCTGGGGGTGTGTGGTGTCCTTCTGTTAGGTTATGAGTGTGTGTGAATGTGTGTGTGTGTGTGTGTGTGTGTGTGTGTGTGTATGTGTGTGTGTGTGTCTCTCCGTGTCTCCCCTCCTCAGCGTTTGAAGTCTCGCTTCTGGCTCCTTTCCGGCACCCGCATGTGGATGTTATCACCCAGAAGCCTTTCTATTGGCTCCCATCACTAAACAAATCATGCAGAGTCTCGCTCTCCCTCTCTCTCTCTCTCTCTCTCTCTCTCTAACACATGAACACACACTCTCTCTCTCATTCTACTCCCCCTCCCTGTCTCTCTCTCCCCACTCCACCCACCCCCCCCCCCCCACCCCCCCGCCTCCTAACACACAGCAACACTTTCCCCACGGCTCCTGATGTGGTTGGCCCCCGGCTTCCTACCCAGCAGGGAACAGAAGAGAGGGAGGGAGGGAGCGCTACAGTGGAGAGAGGCAGAGGAGAGAGCTACTTCTACAGCAGAAAGGAGGGAAGAGAGAGAGCTATATCAGGGAGAGAGGGAGAGAGAACAGAGGAGGAGAGAGGGAAGAGAGAGAGAGAGCACTACAGCAGGCACTTATTACTAACACCACAGATGGAGGGTGGCTTTAAGCTCCTAAAACACCCTTTTATTGAACACTTGAAGCGCTGACTTTCCTCCCAAACCCAAGGCTTTTAAATGTGTCTAAGGTTTAAGTGTGGCTTTGTGGGATGGAAGTCATTTTAACACCATCAAACACTGAAGTGATTTAGTCCCCATCTCTCGTAATAGGCAAACCCCTCAATCTGGTCGGTTATTACCACACGTTTTGAACAGCTGTCAGTGAGTACTTGATAGATGATCATCCTGACCATCTAAACCCATGAGTCCACCTATTTGATGTGATTACATTAATATTGGTGTTATTAAAAATACTCTCTTATAAAGTATAAATCACACAAGTCTGTATGCAATGTCCATAGATGGGATATACTGTACATTGTTTATGTCAAGAAAGCAAGATCAACATCATGACCATTAAAATATTACTTTTATATGATAAAGATTTCTTAAAGGTCTCCTTTAATCAGAAATCATTGCCATGAAGTGGTGCTCCTGTTGCTGAAAAAAGCCTGTCTTGTGCCATCTAGTGGGCATAGATGGACTAAGATAGGGCCAAGCTTGGATACATACAGTATTTTACATTTACATTTACATTTATGGCATTTAGCAGACGCCTTTATCCAAAGCGACTTACAACAATACATTTGTTTAAGTAAGTGAATCCTCTATCCAACAGTCATCATAAGACAAAGTAATCAATGCTCACACCAGGGGCCATTGGCAGTCGTAATGCCAGTAGGCTATTTTTTTTATAATTTATTTTATTAGCAGGAGAATACAGGGGGGTAGCAGGGGTGAAGAGGTCTCGGGTTGGGGTTAGGGTTAGTATAGGGGGGGGTAGTGAGGGTGAAGCAGTCTTTAGGAGGGACTGTTAAGATGTAGCCTGAAGAGATGGGTCTTCAATCTACGGCGGAAGATCAGAAGTGACTCTGCAGTCCTGACAGTAGTGGGAAGCTCATTCCACCAGTGGGGCGCCGGGACAGTGAAAAGCCGTGACCGAGTAGCGCGGCCACTGCATCCCCGTAGAGGCGGCGGTGCTAGACGAGAAGGACGCTCGTCCGAGGTGGACGAGCGGAGTGATCTTGCAGGGGTTTGGGGGATAACCATTGGTTGCAAGTAGGGAGGGGCTGTTCCCTTTGCCGCCCGGTAGGCAAGCACCAGGGTCTTGAATTTGATGCAAGCTGCTACCGGGAGCCAGTGGAGGGTGCGGAGGAGGGGCGTGACATGGGAGAATTTGGGGAGATTGAACACCAGACGAGCGGCAGCATTCTGGATGAGCTGCAGAGGCCTGATGGAGGAGGCGGGGAGTCCGGCCAAGAGTGCATTGCAGTAGTCAAGGCGAGAGACAGCGATCCTCTCCACGTCACCTGGTAGGAGCGACTGGCCAGGTAGGATGCAAAGCAGGAGAATGCAGAGCCAGAGATGCCCAATTCTGAGAGGGTGGAGAGAATGATTGGGTGGTTTACTGTGTCAAATGCAGCAGACAGGTCCAGAAGAATGAGAACAGAGGAGAGGGAGGAAGCTTGAGCAGAGTGGAGAGCCTCCGTGACAGCTTTAAAGTGTGCCCAGCTTTAAAGCCGGATTGGTGAGGGTCAAGGAAGTTGTTTAGAAGGAGGTAGTTAGACAGTTGGTTAGAGACAGCACGTTCAAGGGTTTTAGATAAGAAGGAGAGAAGGGATACCGGTCTGTAGTTATGGACAGCAGACGGGTCAAGAGTTGCTTTCTTGAGAAGAGGCATGACTGGCTGTCTTGAAGGCAGCTGGGACAGATCCTGTGGATAGAGAGGAATTGATTAAGGTGGTAAGGAACAGAAGGAGGTCTTTGGAGATGGATTGGAGAAAGGGGGAGGGGATAGGATCGAGGGGGCAGGTGGTTGCCCACTTGGATGTGACCAGCTTTAGAACATCCTCAGGGGAGAGGGGGGAGAAATCTGATAAACTAGAGACTGGGTGTTGCACAGTGGGTTTGGGAGGAGAGGTAGCATTGTTGGTGAGAGGTAGAGGGAAGGAGCTGCTAATGTCAGCAACCTTCTTTTCAAAATAGGTGACAAAGTCATCTGCAGACAGAGAGGAGGGAGGAGCGGGAGGAGGAGGGTTGAGGAGTGAGGAAAATGTGGAGAACAGTTTCCTTGGGTCAGAGACAGAGGATTGAATTTTGGAATGGTAGTGTAAGGCTTTAGCAGCTGATGCAGATGAGGTGTAGTTGAGGAGGAGAGAGAGATCAGGGTCTAGATCATCAGGAAGGCCAGATTTTCTCCATTTCCTCTCAGCTGCCCGGAGCCCTATTCTACAAGCTTGCAGGGTTTCAGACAGCCAGGGAGCGCGTGGAGAGGATCGTGCCGGGCTTGAGATCTGTGGACAGAGAGAGTCGAAGGATGAGGAAAGAGAGGACAGGAGGGTGGAGGAAGCTGTGTCAGTGGATAGAAGAGAGAAGGATTCAACAGAGGAAGAAAGAGTGGTGAGTGAGAGGGTGCGCAGGCCGCGGCGAGAGGACACAGTGTGGGTAGAGACTGGTTGGGAGGGTGAGCATTTGAGAGAGAGGGAGAAGGATACGAAATGATGGTCAGAAACCGGAAGAGGGGTAACAGGGAGGTTTGAGGTATGGGAGGATCTTGTGAAGACAAGGTCAAGCTGATTGCCCGCCTTATGAGTGGGAGGACAGTGGGACAGGGTAAGGCCGAAGGAGGAGAGAAGGTCAAGCACTCCGGACGAGTGAAGCTTCTCCGACTGGATGTTGAAGTCTCCCAGTAGTGTGAGCGGTGTGCCGTCCTCAGGGAAGAAGCTGAGAAGGACATCCATCTCATCTAAAAAGTGGCCAAGCTGACCTGGAGGACGATAGATAACAACAATGTGAAGTTTGACAGGGGAGGTGATAGAAACAGCATGGAATTCAAAGGAGGATATGGACAGGTGTGACAGGGGAAGGACATTATGTGACCACTTAGGTGAGATGAGGAGTCCTGTTCCTCCTCCTCGATCAGAGAGTCTAGGGGAATGAGAAAAGGAGTAGGCATCAGAGAGAGCTGCCGGAGTTGCTGTGTTATCCGGTGTAATCCATGTCTCTGTGAGAGCAAGGAAGTGGAGAGACATGAAGCAGGCATAGGCTGAGATAGCCTCTGCTTTCCGGACCGCTGATTGGCAGTTCCAAAGTCCTCCCGTGACAGTGAGGTCGTGGTCAGTTGAGCATGGTGGGTAGATTAGATTGGAAGGGTTGCGAGTGGAGGTGTAGCGTCGATGTGTCCTCCTGATGGAGGAAATAACAGGAATGGGGAGAAAGCACATTGTGATTTTTTGCCGGTGTAGAGGGAGAGGGTTAGTGGGAAAAGTATACACAATACACTCAGGGTAATGAAGAAATTATCAAGATAGAATAAAAATACTTAGTTGTATGGCCTTCCTCTCAGGCCTTCCTCGATGGACTCCACAGATAGACTCCTATGTCTGACTTGGATTTCTACATTAGACTCAAACCAGGGGAGGCTGGTGGAGGTAGAAATCTGAGGACAGGCTCATGGTAATGCACAGAATAGAATGGGGAATGGTATCAAACCACCCCCAAACTCCCCAAGGCCACTGCTGTGTGTGAATGGATACCCAACATGCTAAGTGCTAAGCCACTGGGATCAACACTGGGAACAACCACATGCTTTCGTCCTCTCCTTAAGGTCTGGATAATACAGCTAGCCCACCGAGCTAAAGGCTGGTAATTAGCCCACCAAGCTAAAGGCTGGTAATTAGGACCCCACAGATGAGCGTTTCTCCCACATTGAGCGATGTGTATACCTCCTCCCACACCTCTCTCCTCTCCTCTTACCTCCCAGAGTCCCCCCCCCCCCATCCTCTCTTCCTCAAAAGAGGTAAAAAGACCACACCGCTTGATGTGAAACACATATAATATTATCCACTCAAAATCTTTCAGACACTCTCAGTCCTGACTCTACTCCTAGCCCTCACCCCCCCCCCCCCCCTCGCCCCCTATGCACTCATGTAGATCTGAGAGGATTAGATTGGTCTAAGCAATATGGCCAGAGGGTAAGATGGTCGGAGATACTACTGTATCACATTGCTTAGACCAATCCAATGCTTGTTGATCTACTAAGTGGATCTAAGTGGATAGAGGTAGGGGCTAGGATAGGATTCAAGGAAAACGATTTTCTCTAGCCTTACAGTATGACTGTACAGACCACCACTTATTTGGAGCAACTACTTTGAGGAGATTGAGGGTGTTTTGAGAAAAACCACTTCACCTTGGTCTGCATAGTCTTCGCTGGACTTCTTTATTGGAGTTGGAATGTTTATTTACATAATCATACACCTTCTTACAGTATATTTTTATGGCAACAACCAAGACTGGATGAGTACTGGTGAAACATCCACTCGACATCGACAATACAGCATTCTTTGGATCTCAGTGATGGTTCCAGAACAGGGGAGGCTGCTGGAGGTAGAAATCGGAGAACGGCTTATTGTAATGCATGGAATGGAATGAAGAATGATATCAAATATGTGTGTTTGATTCCTCATTCCATTCCATGTGTCGCGTGTATGATACCATTACTCATTCCTTTCCAGGCATTACAATAAGCCCATTCTCTGATGTTTACCTCCACCAGCCTCCGCTGTTCCAGAAGGCTAACTCAAAAAAGAGTGAAAAATCAAATACATAAAAAAAGACCTTCATCGTAGTGCTGTCGATTAGCGCCTATGGTGGTTGTGTCCAATCCAGGTCCTGGACAGATACTCCTCTCAAGTGTTTCATCCACTGATTCAGGTCCTCAGTGATTTATTTGAACCAAATCAGCTTGTAGAGGCTAAAGCCTGAACTGGTGAGGCTAGAACCAAATGACCTGTTCTGGCCAGTTGACTACATGTTGAGAGAGAGCTGGAAAATGGGTTTTGTAGTCTTCCAGGACCAGCATTGGAGAACCGTGTAGTGCATATTTACTGTTATTCCAGATTAGGGCCACAAGGTTTTCCTGACCACATGGCCTGACCGTATTTTTTCCTGGTCTGGTTATGTGGTCAGGAAAAACTCTTGGCCCTGGTCTGGACATGTTTTCAATGTGTCCCTGTTCCGGTTCTCTCACAAACATAAATGAGGGGGGGGGGAGGAAAATGGACATGATATGGGAGATTTCTTATACATATATCTGATCAATCTGAATATAGTGTCGCTGTTGAGAGCAAAATATATCCTGAACTTGGATTCAATTTCACTTTTTTCACTGACAACATTTCAAATCCAGGTGTTTTTTTTTATCTCTGAGAGTGCTGAAGACCAAAACTCAGCAGGACATTCACAGAAATATGAACATTAAAATGTTTTAAATTAAAAACATAATCCTTACAAACCAGTAACGAGCCACCTTTTAATACAGTTAATAAGTGAAACATGTCTTTAAATATGGTAGAAAAATAAATTAATGAGACAAACAAAGATACGTTTTAAGACTCTATAAGACACAGAATGTTTTTCTTCCCTTTCTAGAGTGGCTTTACAAGTGCGTTGATGACATCTGCTAAACTCCATAGTGCAATAAAAGACAAACCAAACATAATAATAACATATGCATTCTCTAGTGCTTTTGTGGTGGTGGCAGCCAATGGTGATGCGTGATGTGTTCCTAGGCAGACGATTCTTGCTTCTTGATTGGTCGGTTTTTAGCATGTTTTTACTGTACATATTTGTCACAATTTCCCAGCTTGAGATGATGGCCGCACACAGATCCCGTTGATATGTCACTAAGGAGGTGACCAGACAAAATGGCTTTCTTTGAAGGCATTTGTGAGTCCAATGTCCATTAAAAAGTCCAAAATGCCTTGTCACATACACTCAGTGGGACCGAACCAATAAATAAAACAATGTCAAATCAAATCCTTGGGTGGTTGGACATGCAACATCAGGTCTACTGTTGGTGGCTCCTCAGTAGACTACATTAATGTACAAATGACACGGTCCTCTCCCAGGCTAAAATGGTACAGTATTTTAGCGTGATTGCACAAGACTGGTTAGCCTAATTGAAGTGATTTTACCTAACAGAGAGAAAGAAGGGGAGAAGTATTGTTTTCACATTGAACCACAAATTGGAACACATATTATATGCCAATAAAGTTACGAAATTGACTGTATTTAAGGTACAGTGAATATATACATATATATATATATATTCACTGTACCTTAAATACAGTCAATTTCGTATTATATATACAGTATATATATATATATATATATATATATATATATATATATATATATATATATATATATATTCACTGTACCTTAAATACAGTCAATTTCGTATTATATATACAGTATATATATATATATATATATATATATATATATATATATATAAATATGGAGATATCATTACCTGGCTGGAATCCCTCAGAATAAGTTCTTACTTTTCTGTGAACAAAGAGAAAAAAACGAAAATCAGACATTCCAATGGAAAAATACAAGCAGATCCACAAATATAAGTCCAGAAATGTTCAGTGTTCATACAGCAGTATCAAAGAGTTCAGACAAACAGAGCACAGTAGAGTTATTCTCTACAGATCACTGCTGAATGAACTAAGCACCAAGGAACAAAGTGGCGGTCTATCTGTAATGTATGATACCAGTATATTGAGGGGAAAAATTGTATCAAATGGTGTACAGTATTTTGATATAATGCCCCATATGTGTCACCAATAGGCTGTAGGTGCTGGAGGAGTGGAGTCATCTGAAAACACATGCATGGCTCTGCCCCTGGGAGGACTGGACAACTTACTTTTTACTTTTTATTTTTATTATTTTTATTTTTTGCTTTTGCTTTTCTGTTGAAGCACTTTGAGACCGCTCTGCGGTGAAAAGTGCTATATAAATGAGTTATTATTATTATTATTACAGCACCACATTACCATGGTTCTGCCCTGGGAGGACTGGACAACTTACAGCACCACATTACCATGGCTCTGCCCTGGGAGGACTGGACAACTTACAGCACCACATTACCATGGATCTGCCCTGGGAGAATTTGACCACTTACAGCACCACATTACCATGGATCTGCCCTGGGAGAACTGGACCACTTACAGCAGCACATTACCATGACTCTGCCCTGGGAGTGGACTGGACCACCTACAGCACCACATTACCATGGATCTGCCCTGGGAGTGGACTGGACCACTTACAGCACCACAATACCATGGATCTGCCCTGGGAGTGGACTGGACCACTTACAGCACCACATTACCATGGATCTGCCCTGAGAGTGGACTGGACCACTTACAGCACCACATTACCATGGATCTGCCCTGGGAGTGGACTGGACCACTTACAGCACCACATTACCATGACTCTGCCCTGGGAGTGGACTGGACCACTTACAGCACCACATTACCATGACTCTGCCCTGGGAGTGGACTGGACCACTTACAGCACCACATTACCATGGATCTGCCCTGGGAGTGGACTGGACATTTTCAATGTGTCGATATAGTCCACAAAACAAAAGGGCCATATTTTAACGGCATCAGCATAAGAATTATTTTATTTGGCCAAGTATATTTGCACATACAGGAAATTGACTTGGTGAGGTTGGTGCGTGGACATAAAAAACAAATAGCAAATATTGACAAGAAATTTACAAAATAGCAAAGTATTAACAAAAATAACAAATTTACAAATTTACAAAAAAGAGCAGTAGAACAATACATCTTGTAGGCACAAGAGGCTGTGAAATGGTTGTGGGGCATGTACACTATAAATTAGAATAATTTTAAATAATTATAAATTACAAATTAGGGCCTGGCATAACTGGCATAACAACCAGTCTTAGCGTAAACGTGTTGGCGCTAGGGGATGTGTCTGAAATATGATTCCTATTTATTATTATTGCTATTTTAAGCACAACTGATGGCACTCGACATGAACACGCCTCTCAAAATTGCAACTCACCTGTTACCGCCCAGACAAAATGCCAATACACCTGCGTTTGGACCTGCATCTGAAAATCGAGCCCTAATTGTGCTTGCTGATGTACTTAGGCACCTTAGTGGAACTATTGTCCCAGGGTCAGAGGTCAGTCTCCAGTACCAGGGTCAGAGGTCAGTACCTTTTTCTTGGCCTGTAGAAGCTCCTGGTAAGAACTGGAGCGGATGAAGCGGCTGTATGAGTCACTCTTCATCAGCTTGTAGATGTGCTCCTGCAAACAGAAATATAGTCATGATCAATAGTTTCATAATTTACGGTTTTTATATTGCCCATCTTTCCCATTCATTTGGGGAAGAGGTCTATCGAGGCCTATAGTACACATTGCTGGATCTAAAAAAATGGGACATGGGAAATTAACTTGACATTAGACCACTATTTATGTGTCTTTGTGTCTGAGACTAGAATCATAAGAACACAGCCACATTCCATATGCAGATTATCCAGTGTCATCACAGTATCAGCTCAGTAAGTACAGACCTGTGCACCTGTGCAACACTCATTTAGTATAATGCTGTAGCTGGGTAAACATTTTTCTATAAAAAGGTCTGTACTGTATTATATAATAGCTATAGCATGTATTCTTGAGTACTGAGAAAAGTGCTATACAAACTAAATTCATGATGATTATTGTTGTTATTTTTATTATTATTATTATTATTATTATTATTATTATTATTATTATTATTATTATTATTATTATTATTATGCCACATGACAACCCTGGTCACACTGACTGTGTTCCTTAAGCGACTAGTCCAGACCTGAGCGTCCTCGAAGGCGTAGCGGCCAGGGTCCTTGACATTCTGCGTGGTCTTGTCGTAGCTCTTCGAGTCCACGTTGATGGCGCTGGGCGCCCCAGGGGCCAAGAACTCCTGCCAGATCTCCTGGACTCGGGATGGCACCTCACGGATGGGCCGCTTCTTCACCTCCTGCACCGCCAGCCAGAACCTGGAGAATGACACCAGGTACATCTCAATGAACCCTGCAGTGTGTTTAAAGTGAAAACCTAAATACAGTAGCTTTGCCTACAGGCTTCCTGAAGCAATACAATGGCATACGTGTCCAGTTGCTGACTCATTTTCAATCAACATCAATGTGATGTCATGGTGGTATTGTTATAGTACAAATAGCTATGGTAGTGTGTGTCAGATTCATTGTTTGTGAGAAAATAAACTAACTTTTTAGACAACCCTGTTGAAGTTCCATTTCAACAAAAAACATCAAAACTGATGAGGATGGAGTACAGTATATCTCAGTTTACCAACATCACACAACATCTCCAGCAGGGGGAGCCAGAGAGTTAGTTACATTCTACAACCAAGGCAAATTGAAGCACTTGTTTATGTTCCACATCATATTAGTCGATTTTTTTCTTGTAATTGTTAATTTCCCCACTTGTTCACCCCATTGATTTCATTGTTACTCTGAAAAAAAACACCCCCAAACTGCTGTTTCTCACTTTTCAATCAGGTGCACAAGAATCAATACAGGCCCTATTGGCTCCACATGAAAATATAAACAGAAGGAGTCCGTGCTGAGCATAATAACAACAACAAAAACAAAATGAGTGCCTGGCTGGGATTTTTGTTACCACCACATCCTCCACAACAATGGCAACAAATACTCAAACGTATCAAAGAAAAAAGGAACGTCCGCAACTCATTTCATTCAACTCATTTCTGCCCCATTTGAGACCTCGGTTCAAATAGCATTTATTTTCATTCAAATACTGCCTGGAATGCCAGATGGGTGGTGGGTTGCACTTTTAGGACTATTATTGGCTCCATTGTACCAGGCAAGCTCAATCAAGTGCAGCTAAGTATTTGAAAGAGACAAATACTATTGAAACCCAGGTGTGCTCCATTCCAGAACTTACCTCAGGTTTTCTGAACTGAACTCTGACTCCAGGAACTTGAGGAACTGCTCTCTTCCAATGGGGTCTTTCAACACCTCATTGATACCGAAGCCCCATCGCTTCACTCTCTGCTGTCCTGGCTCCTTACTGCAGAGACAACACACGCAGGTGTGCTACTGTATTAGCTACAACACACCACAGGCCCAGCCTTGCGTGTGTGTGTGTGTGTGTGTGTGTGTGTGTGTGTGTGTGTGTGTGTGTGTGTGTGTGTGTGTGTGTGTGTGTGTGTGTGTGCAGGAGAGAGGAGAGAAAGAGAGAGCGATAGAGAGTAAGAGAGAGAGAGAGAAAGAGAGAGAGAGAGAGAGAGAGAGAGAGAGAGAGTGCACAGCCACTCCTCAAAAATAAATGTCTATTTCCACCACATCATATTCATCAGTGTAATGGTTGAGTGAGTAGGCCCCCATGCAGGTAGCAGTCAGTCAGTATAGATAGACAAGACACATCTGGACTGGTTCCAGCAGCTACATTAAGACCCCCACTGGAGCTAGCACCAGTATTAACAGGCTGAGCTCAATGAAAAACAACCCCTCTACAAATAAACCCCATGTCCAGTGTGGACAGAGGGCTATTTGGATGGTTTATCTCCACTATCTTCTCACACTGGAGGCTCCTGGAACGTGTGGAAATAATTGACGACAGGCTCCTGTAATCTGGGGAAAACAGAGATAAAGTCATTTCTGTCTGTTGACAGAGCAAACACTGTTAGGGGGCTGTGGTGATGTATACTGGGGCTGGGAACAGCTGGGCCTGCTGCTGCTGCAACTGCTGCTACCCAGGTGTCATTAGACAGACAGAGCCAAGATGGAGGTGAGTTTCTGCTGGGGTCTACTGCTACTGCTGCAACTGCTTTTACTGAGGTGTCATTGAAGACAGACAGAGCCCAGATGGAGATGAGTTTCTGCTGGCGTCTACTGCTATATGTGTGTGTGTGTGTGTGTGTGTGTGTGTGTGTGTGTGTGTGTGTGAGAGAGAGAGAGAGAGAGAGAGAGAGAGAGAGAGAGAGAGAGAGAGAGAGAGAGAGAGAGAGAGAGGCACACGCAAAGGGAGGGAAGGGGAAAGACAGAAAGGGAGGTAGGAAGAGAGAGAATAAGAGGGAGAGAAAGAAGGTCATAGGGGTAAAGTCATACCTGGCCTCTAGCTCCCACACGGTGGTGTCGTCTGAGATCCAGGGGTTGGAAGGTTCCGGAGAGGTAAAGAAGGGGTCATACTCCACGTACTGCTCTGTGTAGCTTAGCAGGCTGAGGAGGAACACCAGCATACCAATGACACTTGGGACTTACAATATACATATAGAAGCCAGTGTCAAAACCAAATATGATTATGTTTATTACGTTAACCAAAATATGTAAATGGAGCATAGCGTTAGTTCAGGCATGGCACACTCACGGCAGCCAACAACGGACAGCCGGTTCAAACATATGCATAAACACCATCACATGTTGAAGATACAGAGGCTTAAAAGCAGCCAAGTTTACGCTCCTCTATAGCATTCAACAGTTGTGACATGGTTGTACTGGCTATGAGAGTACGTTTTGTGTGGTTGTCCTGCCCACCGGGCTCCCTGTCATGCCATGGGCTCCCTGCCATATTTTATTACTTGTATGTTGTGGTTGTTTAACTCCAGGCAGGGAGCTCTACAGAGCGGAGCCATCTAATTACGCCAAGCTTAAATGTATTACCATTTTCATGCAATAAATGGTTAAACTATTGTGAGTGTCCTGACTGGGAGGAATATGAGATGCTGTCAGATGATCATTAAGAGAGTTATTGATATATATCAACATATGAAAGAGGAGCCTTCAGTGCTGCCAGTGCCCCCCTATCTTCAATGACCCTTCCCCCAATGGGACAAAAGTCTGTGAGTTCTCTGGGATGTTTTACAAGGTGTCAAATCTGTGGTGTCATCAGTATAGAACTGAGAGGATGAATTTGGATTGGTCTCCTTGCAAACAGCTCCTAATACTATGGTTTATAAAACAGAAGGAAAACACAGATTCATTCTCTTTTCTTTCTTCTTGGTGTCAGAGCTCCAGGTTGTTGTTTGTGAGTACAGTAGATAGATCATGTGGTCTGTCTTTCTCTCTCTCACTCTCTCTCTCTCTCTCTGCTCTCTCTCTCTATCTACCATTTATCATTGAGGGTAGAATGTAAAGTACAAACTTGACAATTCTTTGCACATCATGTTAAATAAGTTACTTGGAGTCAGATTATTAATATTAAGATATGCTTTGCTATTAACAATGCATAGCCAAATTTCCTTGCCAAGCCTACATATTGTAACCACCAAGCTATTTGGTCTACACATACATAAATTATTATATACTATATAAAACATATGTGCATATCATATTCTGTGTTATTATCATCACTGCATAGAAGAAACAGGAGACAAAGCTTACCTTTCTGCGACTTTGGACATCTTTAACCGATGCCTGTCTAATTGCACTTGCCAAAATTGTATCTGGAAGGAGGAGAAGCGAAGAGAAGGTGTCAGAGCATGTGACAGAGGCTGTGTCAATGCATTGTCACGTCCTATCAGATACTGTGACAGAGTCAAGCTTCCAGTGATTTGGTCAGAGCTAGAACTATTTCTGTTGCTCCATCGACATAACCTCGTCCCTAGGCTATTGCACACAGTGCATATAAGCCTGGAATAACAACGACTGTAACCTGGCCTTAGTGGGAGTGAAGTTTTTGCCATTATTTGATTTCAGTTTCATGGGTTGGTCCACCAGACCTTCCGAGCATTTGGGCGGAAGTGTCTGAGAACGACATTACCATCGACAGTGAAGAAAATGATACTTCAAGTTACATCATGTCACCAAGGCATCGGATGGTAATATAAGAATGCTAGTGGGCTATGTTGCACTGTAGAGTATAGTTGTGCCATCATATTGCACTTGGGAGTGCTACTTAGAGCAGAGAAAGTTGTCACGATAAATAATCAATGAAGTTAAAATCTTTAATTCAACTTTGTTTCGCCAAGACGGTTTTGTTCTTTAGCATCATCAAGTATCATCATCAATAAATCAGCACTTTATGACGACCACTTCTCAGTGACTAACATAGTAGGCCCCTTACTGCCAGCCACGAGTGAATTGTAATTTTGTTTATTGTTATAATGAGCTGAATTGTCATATGTACAGGTCATCACAAAGGTTTTCGGTGGAAACACCTGTCTATATTGTACTACAGTATCTTTGGAAACACCTGTCTATATTGTACTACAGTATCTTTGGAAACACCTGTCTGTATTGTACTACTGTATCTTTGGAAACACCTGTCTATATTGTACTACTGTATCTTTGGAAACACCTGTCTATATTGTACTACTCTATCTTTGGAAACACCTGTCGACATTGTACTACAGTATCTTTTGCCATCCAGTCTCTTTGCTTTTGCCATCCAGTCTCTTTGGGACGGTTTCTTTTACGTACTCCTAGTAGATTAAAAGGTCACTTCAAATTCCCCATTGAAAGTGTGATATTTTCCAGGTATTGGTTCAATCTGTGTCTGGAAAACCCGCCCCCCCTAAATGTTGCCCTGTAGGATGGCCAAACAGCACATAGTGCTGTCCAGTAACTTTGTTAAGGGCTTTACAAGACCAAACCAAACTTTGACTGTACTGGCAGCACTCTTTCAGCGACTACACTATGGTGGATTTGTAAGCAGGCCAGCCCTGTACAGCTCAGCTTGGCTCAGCTTGGTTTGGCTCTGTAGAGTGATTTAGGGTTTGGTGTATTTGTCCTTAGCCTGGCTTTGTCAGTTCTGATTGGTTATCTCGGTCAGACACATGGCTGTTCAGTGAGACTGGGTTGGTTGTCCTTGAATCCCCTCCCCTGAGACTGATCACCTGCTCCTGTAGCTCCTCCTCCGTGGGCTCTTTGACCTCTGGGGCGGGGGTGTGGGTGGGGCTGTGGCTGCGGATGTCATTCTGCAGGCCATACACAGACTGAAGAGTACAATCAGAACACAGGAAGAGGAGGATGAGGAGGGGGAGGAAGTTGAGGACGATAATTCTCTATAATTCTCATTCTCTTGTTCCTCAATGCTTTCTCCATTTCTTACTCTCTTTTTTCTTTGTCACTCCCTCCCACTCCAACTCTCAATCTACTCTATCCCTCCCACTCTTACTCTGCCTCTCTGTCCCCACCTCATCTCTCTCTGTCCCCACCTCATCCCTCTTTCTCTCTCTCTCTCTCTCTCTCTCTCTCCCACTGTCAACCATTTTGTAACACTCTGAGTCATGTGCCTTCGAGGAGCCTGTGATATTACCTTTCTTGTTTTATGAGGCTGCTTCATCCTTGAAGATTTCTTGATGTCAGCTTCTGTTGTGTTCACACATCCAGGCTGAGGAAAAGAAGAAGGACACACTTAGAGCAATCAGAGGTGTGAGCACCTGAACATGATAGCAGACATGGTTCAAAACAGGGGAGGCTGGTGGAGGTAGAAATCAGAGGACGGGCTGATTGTAATGCATGAAATGGAATAAGGAATGGTATCAAACACATACTGTAGATACTGTATCGGAAATTCTTGAGCTGCACTTGATTTAGTTTGGCTGGTACAATGGAACCAATGGAGCAGTCTACAATGTTCAAGGTCTTTTTTGGGTTGTTGTTTTGTTTTGGGGGGGGGTTGAAATCAAACAATTATTGTGAAGTTATTACGAAGTATAGATTATCTGATTATCTGTCAAACTGTAACCTTCCTTTTTGAGGATAACTAATGGTTTGCACCTTGCAATGAAGCATCTGTAGTTCGGTTGGTGATGTATTCTGCGGATGGTAGTCTCTGACACATTCACTCCTACCTCCAGGAGAGTGTTCCTGATCTGTGGGACAGTTGTTTTGGGGTTTTTCTTAATTATGGTGAGCATTCTTCGGTAATCCACTGTGGAAGTCTTCCTTGGCCTATCGGCCCATTTGTGATTGCTGAACTCACCAGTATTGTTCCAAACCTAAGGTCAAGCCAGTTGTTCCATTACTTTTGGTGCACTGAAATGTTTATACTATGTATAAAAAGTGTAGTCATTTCTAAATGGTGAGACCAATATGTACACAAATACCCTTAAATAAAAGCTGAGAATCTCTACTTTAACTTCAGTAATTATTTTATTTGATTATTGATTATTATTTTATTTGATTATTTTATTTTATTTTATTTAAATTTGATTAAATTTTTTTGAGTATTGAACCAAAAGAAAAATGCTTCACTGTCCCATTACTTACACAGGGCACTGTATATTTGACCCTGGTCTATCATAGTCAACATAAATAAATGAGGTCATGCTATAAGACCTGTAATGCAATACAACACAAGTAACAAGTAACCAGCTACATCCTGACCAAACCTGGCTCTAGTAAATATCTATGTAAAATATTTTAAAATACTACTAATAATAGGAATAATAATAGGAATAGGAATATAGCCCCAAAAGGTTTGTACTCCCAAGCTAAATCTAGTGCACCTCTAATACTTTTTAGTATTGAAACATACAGTATGTATCTGAACTAGCTCTGTCCTTTAGTACTAAAACATATGTATCTGACACAGCTCTGTCCTGGATACTGTACTCCTGTTGTCCTATGAATATAAACTTCAGATTAGGGACAGGCAGGCAGTACTGTAACATGCTAGGAAGCCCAGGACTGAAGATGAGAGGGCCAACAGCAGAAGGCATGTGTTGATCACAGCTGTAGCGAGTCCCCACTCTGTTCCCCCTGCGCCTGGCCCACTTCTGAGATGGAGAGTTCCCTCCCTCCCTCCCAACCTTCCTCCCTCTTTCCCTCCCTCTGGCACCATGACTGAGCAATACTGCCCAGTTAAACTTGAGCTGCTAGGGACCATGGGATTCATAGTCTATGCTACAGACCTCAGGATTGTAGGCTAAACATGCAAGTAGAGAGATCAGGATCTCTTGCACTGAGAGGTGCAAAGGTCAAATCGAAAAACAATGTAAGCGTTGATTCTTTTGCCAGGGAATAATACTGTACTGCCTAGTTTTCCAAAACCATATAAAACTCCAATGTGTTAAGTCATGCACACACATAAAGTGCCCTGCGTAAGTAATGGGACAGTGAATAATTTCTTCTGGATGACGGAAGAATGCTCACCATGATTAAGAAAACCCCCAAAACAACTGTCCCACAGATCAGGAACACTCTCCAGGAGGTAGGTATGAATGTGTCAGAGGCTATCATCCGCAGAAGACTTCACCAGCAGAACTACAGAGGCTACACTGCAAGGCACAAACCACTAGTTAGCCACAAAAAAAGGATGGCCAGGTTACGGTTTACTAAAATGTACCTAAAACAGCCTGCAGAGTTCTGGAAAAAAGGTCTTGTGGACAGATGAGACAAAGATGAACATGAACCAGAGTGATGGCAAGAGCAAAGTGTGGAGAAAAAAATTAACTGCCCAACATCCACAGCATACCACCTCATCTGTGAAATATGGTGGAGGGGGTGTTATGGCTTGGGCATATATGGCTTCCACTGGAACTGGCTCACTTGTCTTCATTGATGATGTAAATGCTGACAGCAGCAGCAGGATGAATTCTTAAGTGTACACAAACATCTTGTCAGCCCAAGTACAAGCAAATGCCTCCAAAGACATTGGACGACGCTTCATCATACAGCAGGACCATGACCCAAAACATACTGCCATAGCAACTAGGGAGGTTTTCAGGCCCAAAAAGTGGAAAGTTGTAGACTGGCCAAGTCAATCTTCAGATTTAAAGCTTATTGAACATGCATTTCATTTGCTGAAGAGGAGACTTAAGGCAGAAAGTCCTACAAACAAACAAGGCCTGGCAGAGCATCACCAAAGAAGATACATGATGTCTGGTGTGGTCAATGGGCCGCAGATTCAGGCAGTTATTGCATGCAAAGGATCGACCAAATACTGAACATGAGTACTAAATTTGGACATTTGATAAATCTATCACATTATTTTTAGGTACCCTGAAATAGAGGTAAAAAGTGTTATAATTTCTTAATAGTGAAACCAATATGTACACAAAACCATCAAAAAGCTGAGAATCTCTAGTTAAACCTCATAGGAATTGTTTGATTTAAAATCCAAACTTTTCGAGTGTAAAGCCAAATGGAGAAAAGATGCTTCACTCTGCCATTACTTACACAGGGCACTGTATATACAGTCAATCCAAAACAAATGGAAAACATTTTGTTTTGAGGCCTTAAAAGGTCTCAAGAGATGTTCAGGTGAACTTGGTACCCTGAGGTAAAGATATACTGATTGAAACATTCAAGCACACCCACAGGCACAGAGAATGTGTGGGCAGGATGGAGGAGAGGTGAAAGGCGAGATGGGAGAAGTGTATAAATTACGGTCTCCTCTCACCAAAGGCACCTGTGACAGCCAGGCTCAACAACCATCAATCATGGTACACTCCCAGTGGGGCACACATACAGACCCATTTTATTTACCCAGTTTAATGACACACACTGACACACTGTGTGCTCACACACACACACACACACACACACACACACACACACACACACACACACACACACACACACACACACACACACACACACACACAGAACGTCAGAACGATGGCCACATTGCCATTAGCCCCATATGTGTATCCCTATTGGAGATAAGTACATGAGGACTCTCCTACACATCACATTAAGACGCCCACCTACTGTATAGCTTGGGTTGTGAAAACATGGGAGTTACTGATAGAATATGAATATACTATCTAAATAGATTTCTCTTTTGGACTACAGTATTGTCTGTATTGCACCTACTGTACTGCATTTAGAACTCAATCTGACTCTGCTTCCATTGGCAGACATTATGGAACAGCAAGAGCTAACTAAACTTGGAGACGTCAGGCCTGAACATCATGTCAACCGAAAACAGCCACAATCTGGAACTAGAAGGGAAATGAGGACATTGAGGATATCTGTGCCACTTCAACTTGTAATTAAGGCCCAATTTTCTTTTAGCTTAAGGTATGCTAATTATTCAGATTTGTGGAGAGGACTGGGGATATTTTCCACTTTGCATAATGTTGAATGACCTTCATTAATTTGAATGTCCAGCTGGCAAAACTTGGAGAGGCGATAAGAGGGGGGTGGTTGAGGGGATCATTCTCGGAGACAATAATAGTCTGTATTTAATCAATGTTCGGGGTGAAAGTTTATTAAAATGGTAGATGACTTTTGAGTCTAGCATCCACCAATTATTCAAATTTAATTGGGTGTTGTTGCCAAGATGTTAACATTATTTTCAACAGATGTACCTCAACAACAGTTGGCATTAGATAATTAGAATATGAACACATTTAAACATTTAGAAACGAAGTGGAAATAGGAGCAATTATGATTCTACATGTATAACGTATCAACTGTTGCCTTTGTAATTCGCTTTGGATAAAGGCGTCTGCTAAATGCCATAAATGTAAATAAATGTTTGTGCGTTCATAAGACTTCATTAGCCTTTATACGGCCACCTTAACCACAAGTTGATACCCTGAGCAGTGTGAAATAGGACTGATATGATTCGACATGTAGTACCCATCCACCATTGTCCTTGTGCATTAATAACGCTTCGTAGGGCCTTCATAGGGCATCATAAGACCTCTGTTACCGTAGTTTGATCCCAAACTACAATGGAGGCACTCACACAGAAATGAGTGGAGGACTCAGGCAGTGAGTCCCTGAAACGACAGACACTCTTTATAGATAAGTCATTCTTTCATGTGATGTGTGTGCCATGGCGAGGACACTGATTTGATTCTTTCATCTCACGTTTCCATTGGCTGGGGCAGCAGTGTGTGAAGCGCTCAGATGGCACGGAGGCAGAGCTTTGATGACAGGTGCTCTTATTCTCAGTCATCATGAATCAAAGACACATCCAGCACAGGCACACCACAGTACACACACTCAGAGAAAAACAAAGACAAAGACACAGACACACGCACGCACGCATGCATGCACACGCAAGCACACATCCACACTCACTCACAGATAGCCTATTTCACTGGTCTTGTGAAAAAAGAGGAAGCAAAGGTGCCTGGAGCAAATGTGTGTGTTCAGAGAGTTATTTTCTTTTTTTAAAACAGAAGTACTGAATGTTGATGCGAACGCTTTCCTTTCATTAATGAATCATTTCCCATTGGGCTAATTCATAATTCATTCAATGAAACCATTCTGTTTAAACCTACCTTTCAAACCGAACTCAAGGGAATCGAGGGAAGAATGATTTAATTACAATTGAGTAGATGTTTCTTTGTTAGCAGAGATATTGACCGTGGCATTTCCAGTGTGCAGCAGTGTACCATCTGGTAGACAAAGAAGAGTGGTGGTCTAAGATGGCATCGACCACACACTGATCCCCCCTGAGTGCTAATGAGCTAATGAGTGCAAAGGGCCTGCAAAATGGCAAGGGCAGTGTGTGTGTGTGTGTGTGTGTACATACGTTATTTACTTAGTGTGTGTGTGTGTGTGTGTGTGTGTGTGTGTGTGTGTGTGTGTGTGTGTGTGTGTGTGTGTGTGTGTGTGTGTGTGTGTGTGTGTGTGTGTGTGTGACTCTCCACGAGCCCTCACCACTGGGGTCCCCCAGGGCTCTGTCCTAGGGCCCTTACTGTTCTCCCTCTATACCAAATCTCTTGGGTCGGTAATTTCCTCACATGGTTTCTCCTTCTCTCCTGGACACTCAACTCTTTCTCTCTTTCCCCCCTTCTGACTCACAGGTGGCACAGGCTCCGTGTCTTGCAGACATTTCCACTTGGATATCAGCCCACCACCTCAAGCTCAACCGTAACAAGAATGAGCTGCTCTTCCTCCTCTGGGGAAAGCCTGCCTTCTCCAAGACCTCCTCCCAGACAGCCAAGAACCATGGGGTGATCCTTGACAAACACTTATCCTGTGTGCCGAACATCACAGCGACAGCACGCTCCTGTAGATTCTTCCTCTACAATATCAGAAGGATATGTCCATTCCTCACCAGAGAAGCAGCACAACTGTTGATCCAAACACTTGTGATCTCTCGCCTTGACTACTGCAACGCACTCTTGGCCGGGCTCCCCGCCTCAGCCATCAGGCCTCTGCAACTCATCCAGAACACTGCCGCCCATCTGGTGTTCAATCTCCCCAAATTCTCCCATGTCACCCCCCTCCTTCGCACCCTTCACTGGCAGCTCGCATCAGATTCAAGACCCTGGTGCTCGCCTACCGGGTGGCAAAGGGAATAGCTCCTCCGTACTTGCAAGCAATGGTCAGCCCTCAAACCCCTGCAAGGTCACTCTGTTCTTCCACCTCAGCTGGCCACCTGGCACCACTGCCTCTACATGGATACAGCGTTACTTGGTCACGGCTTTTCACTGTCCTGGCGCCCTGCTGGTGGAATGAGCTTCCCACTGCTGTCATGACTGCAGAGTCACTACCTATCTTCCGCCGTAGATTGAAGACCCACCTCTTCAGGCTACATCTTAACTGTCCCTCCTAAAGACATATTCATCCCCACTACCCCCCTGTGCAAGTTTCTCTCCTGTAAATAAAAAAATAAAAAAAAATAAAAAATAGTCCCTGGTCCGAGAATAAATTATTTTTTCTTACGATGACTGTGTGTGTGTGTGTGTGTGTGTGTGTGTGTGTGTGTGTGTGTGTGTGTGTGTGCATGCGTGCATCTACCTGTGTTTGTGTGTGTGTGTGTGTCTGTGTGTGTGTGTCTGTGTGGGAATGCGTTCCTGAGTCTACCTGTGTGCGTGTGTGTGTGTGTGTGTGTGTGTGTCTGTGTGTGTGTGTCTGTGTGGGAATGCGTTCCTGAGTCTACCTGTGTGCGTGTGTGTGTGTGTGTGTGTGTGTGTGTTTGTGTGTGTGTGTGTGTGTGTGCGTGCGTGCGTTCCTGCATCTACCTGTGTGTGTGTGTGTGTGTGTGTGTGTGTGTGTGCGCGTACGTGCATTCTCGCATCTGCCTGTGTGTGTGTGTGTGTGTGTGTGTGTGTGTGTGTGTGTGTGTGTGTGTGTGTCTGCATCACTGCTACCGAGGGTAATTATTACCAACACAGACGGAATGTAATTGGCCTCCGCAGTGCTAACTACTCGCAATAGACTCCATGACCTTGTTCCCTTTTTGTCTCTACTGTATAGTAGATAGAAACACACACATACACACACACAGAGTACAGAGTACAGAGTGTCTGAAAGGAAAGACAAACTATAGTCTCCTCCATCCATCTCCATCAGGCTTGGCAGCACTGCGCTGGTCTCAAGCCAATAGGCAAAAGGCCCATCCTCTTCTCAGACACCTGCAGGGCGTGAAGTGGTCAGATCTGTGACTGTAGGAAGGTCAATGCTAACGCATTAGCCTGTTGCTTTTGAGTAAAGTGTCACCTAATTACTATAACTTCTAGTGGCCACAATTTCAAAATACTTATACAGCAGCTATTTCTTGCCTCATGTCTTAGTTGTAGGTGTGTCCTATTATTATTATTATTATTATTATTATTATTATTGCATTTATTTTGTATAGCGCTTTTCTCAGTACTCAAAGACACTATATTCCATGGAGAGAACAATAATAAATAAATAAAAAAGTAAAACAAGTCAGTAAAAACAACAATACAAATTAATACATTTTTAAATGTTAAAGATTAAAAGCAAGTTTAAAAAGATGGGTTTTGAGGGATCGTTTGAAGGAGGAGAGCGTGCTGGATTCTTTGATGTGGTTTGGGAGAGTGTTCGAAAGAGTGGGGGCTGCAGCGGAGAAAGCCCAGTCCTCCCAGGTCCGGTGTTTAGTCCTGGTGATGGGGACAAGGTTGGCATCAGCTGGCCAGAGACTTATTACAGTTGCTTTGAATGTAAAATGCATGCTGAGGGAAAATACTGTATCCCATAAATGTGTTATGCATTGATTCTTCTTGTGTATATTCAATAACAGGTAACACACAGGCTGAGGTCAAATCAATCCTTACCACATTCAATATGCGTGGCTAGAATGTGTCGGAGCAGCATTTCCTGTTTTGTTAACGAACACAAACACACGACACACACACACACACACACATATACACACGCAGATAGACACTGATGGACACACGCAAACATACAAACACACCCACACCCACACACACACACACACACACACACACACAGACTCTCACAAGCATGCAAACGCACGCACACGCACTCAGTTCAATGGAAAAGCACAAACGGGTCTGTTATTTATAAAGTCTGTCTCTTATAAAGTCACACATCCCCTGTCCACCCCATTCCACTCCTTCTCTCCTACTCTCTCCTTCACTCTCTCTTTCTCCTTCCAGCCAGGGCATACTGTATGGACAGCAGCCAGCGGCAGCCACAACCAATCAGGATGGGGCTGGAGAGACGAGGTCACCCACCCCACGGGTGCACGGCCGCCTCCCATAGTCAACCACAGCCCTCGCCACATGGCGTCCCGACCGCAGCCAGCGGCCCCTCCGTCACAGCCTAGCGGGTGGGGTCTGCCCTCTGCTCAGGGCACCTGCATCACATGCCTGACTCAATAAGACCATGTTTGTACATTTCACAGGTGACCAAAGCAAAGGCCCAAATCAATCCAATCAATTCAGGATAACATGTTTTCCATGACAACTCCAGCACAACATGACCTCTAACGAAACATCGAGTTGAAACTGAATGAAACTGAAACAACTGCAAATAATTTCTTGCTGCACAAGAAAATCACTGCTAAATCTCAATATGATTGAATCAGGGCTAAAAGATATACACTTACTGAACACTTTTTTAGGAACACTATACAAATACTGGGTAGGGCCTCCCTTTGCTCTCAAAACAGCCTAAATTCTTCGTTGCATTGATTCCACAACATTCTTTTGAGATTCTGGTCCATGATGACATGCATCACGCAATTCCTGCAGATTTTTCAGGTGCACTTTCAAGCTGTGAATCTCCCGTTCTACCACATCCCATAGGTGTTCTATTGGATTCAGATCCGGTGACTGGGAAGGCCACTGAAGAACACTGAACTCATTGTCATGTTCATGAAACCAGTTTGAGACGACTTTTGCTTTGTGACATGGTGCATTATCATGCTGGAAGTAGCTATTAGAAGATGGGTAAATTGTGACCATGAAGGGATGCACATGGTCAGCAAAAATACTCAAATAGGCTGTGGCATTCAAGCAATGATTGATTGGTATTAACGGGCCCAAAGAGTGCCAAGAAAACATTCCCCACACCATTACACCACTTCCACCATAAGAAGGTGTGCAGGTGTTCCTAAGTGTTCGGTGAGTGTATATTTGTTTTAACTCACCACAGGTCTGTGCACATCCCAAAATGCTCTCTCTTGACTGTCAAGTATTTTCCGCTCGATTTTATCTCTTTTCTTGTCGACTCTGGACAAAGGGAGAGAGGTAAAGATATTGTCAGACAGAAACTTGATTCTTCACATCCAGTTATTCCCTCACACCCTCTCCACACATTTGTGAGTAAAATGAAGAAGAAACCTTGAGACAACGTTGGGGAATAGGGTGAAGTGTTGTTGTACAAGTCAATGTGCATGAACATCAATTCAACACATTGAGGTGTTACTTACTTTGCTTGTGCTTCTGCTTGCATAAATATAAACTCCCATTTCCGAGCGAACGCTCTCTGTAGTCTTGCTAAGCTCTCCTGAAAAGCACAGGTAGGTAATAGGTAAGGTGCAAGGGGTTAGTTTCTATCACAGCTCACTGCCTTAAAAACAAAATAAAGTATTTCAAATGGATAATTGTTTCTCATAGGATAGAGAGAACATTAAAATACGCAAGGCTGTTGCCATATGTAACAATCAGAAAGACAACAAGAATAGGCTCAAAGGTCCAGCTTGTAGTTTTGCATGTTGCTGCCCCGCTGGCCGCACTGAGAAACGTGAAAATGTGCAAATGCTATGTTTTCTTATAGCGCCAAACATGTAAACAAACCAAATGTGAAATAGGCACGTAAAGGCCAGTGTCCTACCCGACACCAGATTTTAGAACACGCTTTGTTTGGACTTTCCAGCACTCCTCAGTGAAGGTTCTTCATCATCAAGGATCTCATTCCTTGATGGCTACTGATTTAACATGGCCATTTAGCACTATTTTAAAGCTAAAAATCTATATACTGGACCTTTAATCTGTGTTTAGGAAAACCAACCCTTAAACTTGAGATCGAGTATGAGAGTACAATTAAAAGATGCAAGATATTTCTTATGCCACAGAACCCAAAAGTCCTACAACTGGAGGTTGATGAAATTCCTTTACAGCATAGTGGGCAGCTCTACATCCACAGCAACGAGACAAGACAGACAATAACATCATGTGTCCTGAACATCAGAGAGGAGAGGGACCTTACGGCTTCATAGTCTGCCAGCTCCAGCCTGGCTTTGTTTTGCATTGTTCTCTTGCACAGGTAGACAGCTGAAAGGAGAGAGATGAGAATCAGTAAGGAGAGGTACGTTCAGGAGCGCTACGATCAGGAGAAAACAGTTCACTGCTCGCTTGATTCTGCTGTTGCCGGGGGTGTTTTCACTGCTCTGCTCGACTTAGAGAGAAACACACACCTGAGTTTAGTTTGATAATAGCATTCCCATGAAATAACACACACACACACACACACACACACACACACACACACACACACACACACACACACACACACACACAGTCACAAGCTGGGTTCACTCCTCGTCTGATTCTGCTGCTGTTGCCAGGGGTTTTCACTGCTCTGCTCGACTTAGCAGCAATGCTTGTGTAGCCAACAGCCCGCTCTAGAATTGTACCTGGCATGCATCAGCTGTTGCTGATGTTGGAGATACAGTTGAGTTCAGGGTGTAGAGCCAAAGGTATTTTGTTTGGTTTACTCACGATCAGGAGAAATACAACACACACCTGCATGCATGCACGCACACACACGCACACGCACACACACACACACACACACACACACACACACACACACACACACACACACACACACAGTGACACACACACACATGTTCACACACACACACACACACACACGCAAAGAAACAGTGATAGGAAACAGTGGCAGTGGAGCTTTGACACCTGAGATAGTTGTTACAGAACTCCCCTTGCTCTTCCAAACACACTGTTCATTGATTTGTCTGATGTCTCTCTCGACAAGGTTTTGAAATACAATGCATGGCTGTAGAGAACAAATCAAATCACTATCCCCCAACAGCCACATACAAAGGGGTGCAACAGCAACAACAGAGACATTTCTGACAGGAATGCATCCCAGTATACAGTGTATATCAGGAACAAAACAGATGGCATTCAGCTGTCTTCAGTCTATACATGGGAGCAGAGCAGCAAACCTACAGTGCATTCGGAAAGTATTCAGACTCCTTCACTTTTTCCACATTTTGTTATGTTACAGCCTTATTCTAAAATGGATTAAATTCATTTTTTTCCTCATTAATCTACACATCAGTAGATCAGGCCTTTATGGTAGAGTGGCCAGACAGAAGTCACTCCTCAGTAAAAAGCACATGACAGCCCGCTTGGAGTTTGCCAAAAGGCGCCTAAAGGACTCTCAGACCATGAGAAAGAAGATTCTCTGGTCAGATGAAACCAAGATTGAACTCTTTGGCCTGAATGCCAAGCGTCATGTCTGGAGGAAACCAGGCACCACTCATCACCTGGCCAATACCATCCCTATGGTGAAGCATGGTGGTGGCAGCATCATGCTGTTGGGATGTTTTTCAGTGGCAGGGACTGGGAGACTAGTCAGGATCGAGGGAAAGATAAACGGATAGAGAGATCCTTGATGAAAATCTGCTCCAGAGCGGTCAGGACCTCAGACTGGGGCGAAGGTTCACCTTCCAACAGGACAACGACCCTAAGCACAAAGCCAAGACAATGCAGGAGTGGCTTCAGGAGAAGTCTCTGAATGTCCTTGAGTGGCCCAGCCAGAGCCCGGACTTGAACATGATCGAACATCTCTGGAGAGACCTGAAAATAGCTGTGCAGTGACGCTCCCCATCCAACCTGACAGAGCTTGAGAGGATCTGCAGAAAAGAATGGGAGAAACTCCCAAAATACAGATGTGCCAAGCTTGTAGTGCCATACCCAAGAAGACTTGAGGCTGTAATCACTGCCAAAGGTGCTTCAACAAAGTACTGAGTAAAGGGTCTGAATACTTATGTAAATGTGATATTTAAATTGTTTATTTTTAATAAATTAGCAACAATTTCTAAAAACCTGTTTTCGCTTTGTCATTATTGAGTATTGTGTGTAGATTGATGAGGAAAAGATTGATAGGGAAATTGATGAGGATTTTTTTTTTTATTTAATCCATTTTAGAATAAGGCTGTAACATAACATAATGCGGAAAATGTGAAGGGGTCTGAATACTTCCTGAATGCACTGTATAGGCTCCTACACAGCCTTCTACAGCCACAGGGGCTTCTTCAGTCCCGGGCAGATGGTGTTTTGTGTTATTGATGCATGGGAATGAATGAGGATCATTTTCCATACATGTCTGTCTTCCTGTAGAATCCCATCCCTGTCAGAGTACAGGAGGTAGGAGAGAGGGTGAGGGTGAATATGTCATGTCTCCACATGGGGATCAAACCTCTTTTACAGCTTTGAAGTTTGTTTTCCTGTCCTTGGATCAATGTCCTGCTCTAGGACAATGTCAACACACTCACAGTCAGCCTCTGCCTACAGTGTACAGTGTAAGAGGTATATGACATATAATATTTACAGTACAGTGTGTATAAGAGGCCCTCAAAACACCTTTTAAAGAGTCAATGATGGAAAAGGCATTATATAAACTTTGTTACTGACTGTAGAGCAACGAGGGGGATTCTTCTGCTATATCTGGCAAAAAATCTGCACATTTGGATTCAGTTCAGGATTCATACTGTACTACCACAAGCTTGGGAGCAGGTTTGCCAAGGTTGAAGTGATTTGATCACATTTCATATTGAACGCTGGAATTACACCAGAAACAACCTTGTATTAATGTGTTGTTACATAGCAATTCAGTCATAGCAGGGGTTTAGGGTTTTTGTTGTTACACGTGTAGATCAGGGACCAGTTTTACATCACATGTATAGTGTAATTTAGTGTAACATTTATAAAGGTGGTGTCCATGAGGACCCCTTTAACAGTTTGCAGGCATGAATGTTCCAAAACACAGGAGAGTGAAGTGGCCCACAGGAAGACACTTGAGGACCATGCTTCTCTCATATAGTGTCTCCATAATAGTAGCATAGTAATAGCTGCAGGGGGTGGCAGGGGTACTAAATATTACATCATACAGTGTTTACAAGGAAGAGAATATATTTTCACTGAACCTACATCATGTGCAGCCGACAAGAACAGAAAAGTGACCATTCTAGAACTAAAATGCATGGAATGCATTCTTTCCCATAGAATTAGAATAAGAAATATAATCAAGTCATTATAAAGTAATAATGATTACTTTATAATGTAAATGAGGATACTAACTATACTATAAAGTTAATATACTGTAGTGTATTCATTAATAAGTTCATATATTGTCATCAAATTAAATCCCAACGGGAAAAGGCGGCACAGACCACAAGATGTCACCTCATTTCACCTTTTCATTTTGGGCCAGGCAGGCTGAAACGTCTGGGCTGCTCTGCCTTCATCAGAGCATGGCTTTAATACATTGTGGTTGTGCCAATAAGCTTGCTTCCATCCTCACTTCTCATGCATTTGTTTATTTAATAATGTGTCTGTTTCAATAGTGAATGATGAGACCTGCTGTTGTCTGCTGATAGGGACAAGCCAGACTCTGTATTGGTATCCTGGTTGGGGACCAGTAAGCTGAATATCAATGTTTTCCAGCCGCTTTTTGTTTTCATAGAAATATATTTTTCTTTCTTTTTTTTTAAAGAAATGTAATCCATCTGGCGACGGATGTGACTGCTGCCATCTGGATTAGAAACTGGAGATCTGGGCTGCTGTGAGGCAAAGTAGCCCAGATTTACTGGATGGACCATTAGTGTGTGTGTGTGTGTGTGTGTGTGTGCGTGCGTGTGTGTGTGCGTGCGTGCGTGCGTGCGTGCGTGGGGTAAAAGAAAATTGGGTCATGTAGGTCATGTACTCACCATAGTCTGTGTTCTCTGGTTCCCAGCAGTTAGATGGCCAGAAATAGGGAGTCTGAGAGAGAGAGAGAGAGAGAGAGAGAGAGAGAGAGAGAGAGAGATTTGATTTGATTAGAGATGATTGACAAATGGTATAATTAAACTCAAGAGGTAGTGAAACGCTCCTCTTAAAATATCTTCCGTCTGAATCAAAGATAGAGCTGATTAATTAGATGATATCACTTGTCAATCCGATCTAAAAGTAATGCTAGGTTCAGACTAGTAACATAATCCTATTATAACCCTGCAGAGTAATTATTGAATGAAGTCCTCCATATCACATACTTAATTGAGATCTTCTGACCCCAGTAATACACCCTGTCTGCTACAGTGCCTCCGTCTAGTCAGAGCCAACATTCATAAATATTCATGATGGTCCATATTTAGTTCCTCACCCCATCTCGGCTCACCCTGTCATGTACTGATTTGTGTGGGGGACAAATCTGACATTTCAAAGTATGGTCAGTGCATAAATAGATAATTTTGCACACCTACTGTGTAGCTGGCCAGAGTTGGAGATCCTAGAGTTAGACTGACAGCCGTAGCTGACATCTCTAGGCACCCCGGAACTTATCTGTGCAGCAAATTGATAGTTGCCATTGGGTTTGACTATCAAATGTGAGACTGGAAAGGGTCTGGAAAGAGCATGCCAATCACGTGATGAATAGGAACAGCTTTAGGAGTGGAGGAATCAGTCCACCACACAGAGCAGCCAACTTGTCCTGAGTGGTGTTCTTTTCACAGTGGAAGATACATTTCATTTCTGTTGTTTTCAACAGAACACACCTTACTTACCAGAAGCACTTGTCAAGCCAATTGTCCCATTACTTTTGGGTACCCTGAAATAGGGGGACTATATATAAAAACTGTCAGCATTTTTGAATGGTGAAACCAATATGTACATAAATAGCATCAAATAAAATATTATAATGTGTACACAACACAGTAATTGTTTGATTTCAAATCCAAACTTTTGGAGTATAGAGCCAAAAGAAGAAAAAATGCTGTCCCATTACTTACGCAGGGCACTGTGTATTAGGGTGTTCAATCCAAAATGCATTTTTTGACCAATGGCAAAATAGCATCCCAACTTCTCAAATCCGCAGGACATAAAATAAGATAAATATCGATTTTGAGACAAGTCATATTTTCATATTCTAGTATACTTTTAACATTAACGAAATTAATGTTCTTTTTCAAAGATTTCTCACAAAAACGAGCGCACCCCAGAGCACTGAGCGTACCCTGAGCATATTATTTTCAAAGCCTTTTACATTTAATTCAGCTGATGTCATCCTTATTTAGCGTTTTGTGACTCGTGGAAACAGCTTTGAAGACAACCACCACATGTACATTCTCAAAAGTTGCAGCGAGACAGAGGCACCGCTCTGCCGGTGCTCAGTGCTTATTATCGGATGTATTAAGTTACGCAATCAGACTTCTTTCATGAAATGTTAATGATATGTTAAATAAATACCGCACTGAACGTTTCACGACATTCACAACAATCATATTGTTTTGGTAAAATGTATTTTATAACATTAGGAAGTGAAATCTTCTCACTCTGGGCAGACTGGGTGAACACCCTACATATATCCAGATTAGCTACATTATACAGTACTATACTGTATCTGACACATTATACAGTACTATACTATATCTGACACATTATACAGTACTATACTGTATCTGACACCAGGTTTAACTTAGCAATTAATCACCAACCCCTCGAAAAGATGAGGCAGGCGGGTATGTTAGTGTTAGACTGGGGCATAAATGTGGTGGAGGTAGAAATCGGAGGACGGGCTCTTTGTAATGCATGGAATGGAATGAGTAATGGTATTAAACATTCCATCCATGCATTACAATTAGCCCATCCTCTGATTTCTACCTCTGCCAGCCTCCCCTGTGGGTTCACAGCCTACCTGAAACCTGTAGAAGGTGCCGTCGTCCTTCAGTGTGAGCACGTGGTCTGAGATGGGGAAGAAGTAGCCATGCGCCGCCATCAGAGTGCCTAGGTGGAGGGCCTCCACTGTAACAACAACAACAGGATATGACATCAGACATAACTCAACAGTATCATTTATTGTCCAACATTATCCCACCAAAACTCAACAATATCCCACCATAACTCAACAATATCCCAACCATAACTCAACATTATCATCTATTGTCCAACATTATCCCACCATAACTCAACATTATCCCACCACAACTCAACATTATCCCACCATAGTCTAACATTATCCCACCATTGTCCAACATTATCTCACCATGGCATCACCCTTCCCTGTCTCCAGCAGTAGCGCAGCCTTGCGTAACCATGACTAAGACAAGCCACCATAAAGGTTTTAGCACATTTACTCCTTAATGCGAGAGAGCACTCTTTGAAGCATGGATTAAACATTGTGACAAACGCATTCCACCACCTGAACACAACATGGAACATGGAAACGCATGACTGGGTAAAAAGTCACCAAGGCAGAAGAGAGGAAGAGACAGAGGTTTGGTCTTGATGGAGGTATAACCAAGGCAGAAGAGAGGAAGAGACAGAGGTTTGGTCTTGATGGAGGTATAACCAAGGCAGAAAAGAGGAAGAGACAGAGGTTTGGTCTTGATGGAGGTGTAACCAAGGCAGAAAAGGGGAAGAGACAGAGGTGGGGTGTTGATGGAGGTGTAACCAAGGCAGAAGATAGGAAGAGAGTGAGGTGGGGTGTTGATGGAGGTATAACGGCATCTGGGCACAGCTTGACCATCAGCCTGTTGTCACTATCATAGGGTGAGGAGGTGTGTGTGTGTGTGTGCGTGTGCGTGCGTGCGTGTGCGTGTGTATATGTGCAAGTGTGTGTGTGTGTGTGTGTGTGTATGTGTGCATGTGTGTGTGTGTGGGTGTGTACATGTACAAGCAATAATTTGGCAATCATTTGATTGACCAGAGTGGGGGAGAGATTTGAAGTAATGAGGGAAAGAACATAGACCTCTCTTTTGCTCGTTCCTGATAATAATAGTAGTTATAGTGTGTGTGTGTGTGTGTGTGTGTGTGTGTGTGTGTGTGTGTGTGTGTGTGTGTGTGTGTATGCGTGTGGGTGTGTACATGTGCAAGCGTGAGTGTGTGTGTGTGTGTACGTTTGCGTGTGTGTGGCTGACATACCCAATCCTACTGTACTTTCTGCACATGAAAGTATGAATTACATAATTGACCTCAGGTTTCCTGCGTACCACAAACACTATTTAAAACCTGCAGCGCTTAAGCTATCTTTAAAGCCTGGTTTGAATGTGGCCATATGCATGTGAATTAGCCTGGAGGCAGATAAGAGTGAATGGATGGATATCACTGCCCAGGCGGTCTGACTGGACGGTGGACAGAGATCAGTGGACCGACTGATCCGTCTGCTCGTGTGCAGGCTGCCACACACATGCACCGCCACACTCTATTTTTAAAAGCACCCTACTTTGATCCTGCTCTTCCTGAGATGAAAGATGCGCTGTAGGGGATGTAGCCTTCATGTGAACGGAGAAAAGGTTCACTTTGGAAACAGACGATGCCATGAGGATGGAGGTTTTGCATGGGGTTGGAGAGGTGTGGTGATGAGTCCTAGAGCTCGCTTCCGCGCTTCTCCTACTCCTCTTTCTTCTCCTTCTCCTCTTTTCCACCTTCTTTCTCTTCTTCCTCCTCCTCTTCCTTCCCCTCTTGCTCCTCCTCCTTCTTCTCCCCCTGGTACACCTCCTCCTCTTCCTCTTCCTCTTCCTCCTCCATGCCTGTAGCTTCATCATTCATCAGGTCAGACACAGGGGATCACAACAAGCTATTTGTAGCTCAACGACACTTTACTCAATCCACACCTCCACCTTTCTCAATGCTCTCCGTTTCCATCCGTTTCCGTATCAAGCATCCCATTTCAGAACAACTTTGAGTCATTGAAATCAATCAGATTCTGGATGCGTGCATGATCACGACTACAAAAACAATTTGCCTTAAAACACTATGCTATGATTTTGTCTGAGAGCGTTGCCCATTGCCCTGTCTGTTTAAAGAACACATCTGAATAAAAGCCAGCTGGATGTAAAACGGTGTGAAAATGACAAAGAGGTAGATACAAAAGAGACACCATCGTATTAGCGCCCCGCTTCTTCACCAGTCTCCCTGCCTTGAGACTGAACTCAACCTTCATATATAAAAAATCCCACTCTTCACTTGCTTCAGTGTGTGAATACTGTATGAAAGTTGATAGAGTGAATTATTCAACACTTATCTTATCTGCTTCGTATATGTCCTGGAGCATAACCTCAATGTTTTTCATAGAATTTGCAAGGAAAATGCTACGTTTTTGTTCTTCCTTCCTTTCTGTCGATGTAATAGTGCCAGTTCAAGGGAGGACTGCTACAGTGGAGGCCAGTGGAAGTAGATATTGGAGGACAAGCTCATTGTAATGCATGGAATGGAATGGAATGAGGAGCCTGTCCTCAGATTTCTACCTCCACCAGCCTCAACAGTAGCAGTTCTGGTAGGTGGTGGGGAGTCATCTGGATGTGGCATAACAACATGCTCTATTTTAGAGTCATTATGACACTGTTGGTGGCATGTTCGGTGCAGGGTCGGGTGCAGGAGTGGGTAACAGTTCAAATTAGACCTTTCCCTGCTTCAGCCCCAAAAGGGTGCGCTATATTTGCTGCATACAATCGGTAGATTTAGCTACCTAGCTAAGAGCAGCTAACGCCCTCCATTAGCAAACCATGGCTTGCCCAGCTCAATGCTATTTGTAATGTCAAAAAAGGCTATTTTCAGTCACGTGACGTGTTTCAGAGAACAAAGGAGAGACTTGTGGGCTTCTAGCCGGGGGAATGATGACAGATGTGGTGACACAGGTGGCACACACACCACCGTGGGCACTCTCATTATCGCTACGACGGCAAGGTGCCACTGCCTGCCTACCATGGAGGACAGAGACAGAGAAATAAGGATGAAGAGAACAGGAGAGAAGGACGTGCAGCAGGCTCTCTGCAGGAGGAGGTGGTTCGGTCCACACAGCACAGAAATCAACTAAACATTCTGGGAGGTGGACAAAACTGCCTGTACTGAAGTGCCAAAGCAGTGCAGGCCAGAATAGCAATTTGGCAGCTGAAGCTTAGCAAACTCTCTCTGTCTCTCTCTCGCTCTCTTTCTCTGTCTCTCTCTGTCTCTGTCTCTCTCTCTGTCTCTGTCTCTGTCACTGTCTGTCTCTCTCTCTCTCTCTCTCATTTAAGGTCACCCCCACCCGTTTGAGAGGAAGTAGTGGAGTAGAATTGTAAACGGTGCAACTGCAGCATGTATGACGGGGGGGAGGATGGTGGAGGTTGAAATCAGAGGACAGGCTCATTGTAAAGCATGTAATGGAATGAAGAATGGTATCAAACACACATGGGTGACATCACTTCAGCAATGCTAATCATAGCCATCTGCTATAGCCATCTGCTATACTACTTTATATTACAATATATCATACTGTTTAGTTTGCTATCATATAGAATAGTATCGTGTCTTACCATATCATATCATATCACATCATTAAGATCAGCAGACTCATACAGTATGTGCATATACACTCACCGAACACTTTATTAGGAACACCTGGACACCTTCTCATGGTGGAGGTGGTGTAATGGTGTGGGGAATGTTTTCTTGGCACACTTTGGACCCGTTAATACCAATCAATCATCGCCACAATCTATTTGAGTATTGTTGCTGACCATATGCATCCCTTCATGGCCACAATTTACCCATCTTCTAATAGCTACTTCCAGCATGATAATGCAGCATGTCACAAAGCAAAAGTCGTCTCAAACTGGTTTCATGAACATGACAATGAGTTCAGTGTTCTTTAGTGGCCTTCCCAGTCACCGGATCTGAATCCAATAGAACACTTTTGGGATGTGGTAGAACGGGAGTTTCACAGCTTGAAAGTGCACCTGAAAAATCTGCAGGAATTGCGTGATGCAAACATGTCATCATGGACAAGAATCTCAAAGGAATGTTTCCAACATCTTGTGGAATCAATGCCACGAAGAATTGAGGCTGTTTTGAGAGCAAAGGGAGGCCCTACCCAGTATTAGTATAGTGTTCCTAATAAAGTGCTCAATGAGTGTATATTGGGTGTTGCTGTGTTCTATTGTATGCTACTGTCCTTGCCCTTTGTGTAGTTAACACCTCTTAACCTGCACACAATACAGCAAACTAAATGTCTACATGGGGATAATCTCCTTCCTAGACACTTCTGCATCAAACTTGCAATACATCATTTACAATACAAGGACCGGGAGAATTTGCCCATAACATAGCCATTGGCTTAATCTACCAACCAATCATCTTCCACAACACTTTCCTCTAGTTGTAGCAATTCAGAGCCACGTCTCGCAGTCGTGTGATTTGCTGAAATCAAGTCATGAAAAATACTTGACTCAGTAAGTTCCTTTTTGTCCCTGTCTGGGGAGCCAGGGGACAAGGTTAATATGGGGACAACAAACTCAGTAGGGTTAGAGTCAGGGTTAGGGTTAGGTTGAGACCAATGTCTCTTTTTCAAGGGTGCCCTGATTACAAAATATATACACATCACTATTATTTACATCAAGATTTTAAAAGGACACAATTTACACAGGCAATACCCTTGATCAATTACTAATCAATTATAAGAAGAGCATTCCTCCATGGAGGAATCCTTAATCAAGTTCCTAAAATGTCCAAATGATACTAAAGCAGCAAGTCTTTGTATATCCTACAGGTCATTTCATGCCTGAGGAGCACAACAACTAAAGGCAGTTCTATCCAGCTCAGAGGAGACACATGGGACCTTGAGGACTAACCAACTGATCTCCCTTTTTGTATATAAAGCCCTACTGCATAAACTCCTGGCTTACCTAACCTCATTATTAAAATTCAAGAACATAAATTAACTAACCCGTTCTCAGAGTTGGTTAACACTTGAGGTTCCCCGGGTCTCCACTGAATTGGGTAAATCCGCTTTTAGTTATGGTGCACCTAATTGCTGGAATAATCTACAGAATATATCTCACTTGGATGATGCCTCCTTGTTGAAAGGTGTGATTGTTTCTCCTAATATATCTGTATTGAATTGTGTTGTATGTGTATGTGTTGTTTTGTTTTGTTATTGTGCAAATAATGTGGACAGGGTGCACCTCCAAAGAGGCCTTTGTCTCAGTGTGTTTCCCTTGTGTAAATAAAGGTTAAATAAATAAATAAAATCTCGTCTGATAAATGCTAGGTCTTCAGGTGATGTAAAATAGTATGGGAGTTTATGGAGAATTTCTTTATATACATACAAGATCTAGTGTTGGGTCCTTCTCGACTTTAGGGACAGCCACCCCACTACCTGATATAAAAGTGATGAGTATGAAACTTAGCACCTGTAATAAAACAAAGTGCTGAATGAATTTTCTTTCTACTGTCAAGTGAAAAGCATGACCTGTTCCTATAGAATAAGCCTAATTTAACTCTCAGCTTGTTTATTAATGCATCTATGTGATTACACATTATAAGTCGAGATCTGACAGCATACGTAACAATGCTTCGCTATCTGACAAACTAAATACCTTCTATGTTCAGTTTGACGGGAACAACACTGAGCCCCCCATAAAGGCTCTCGCTGCTCGCGAGGACAGTGTGCTGTCGATCAATGCGGCTGATGTGAGGAAGGCTTTCAAGTGTGAAAACATCCACAAAACAGCTGGACCAGACGGCAACCCGGGCCATGTTCTCAGAGCATGCGCTGACCAGCTGACAGATGTCTTCACGGACATATTCAACCTATCCCTGTCCCAGTCTGTAATCCCCACCTGTTTTATGGTGTCCACAATCATTCCAGTTCCGAAAAAGACCAAGGTAATCTGCCTCAATGACTACCACCCCGTTGCACTCACGTCTGTCATCATGAAGTGCTTTGAGAGGTTGGTTAGGTCCCATATCAACTCCTCATTACCTGCCACACTGGACCCACATCATTTGCATACCACCCCAATATATCCACAGATCACTTTCATCACTTTCACCCTGCATACTGCCCTACGTGAGAATGCTGTTCATTGACTACAGCTCAGTATTAAACACCATAGTCCCCTCCAAGCTTGTCACTAAGCTCAGGGACCTGGGTCTCAACACCTCCCTATGTAACTGCATCCTAGACTTTCTGACGAGTAGACTCCAAGGGGTGAGGGTTGGGAGCACCACCTCCTCCACTTTGACTCTTAACACGGGGGGCCCCCCAAGGCTGTGTGCTCAGTCCCCTGCTGTACTCCCTGCTCACCCACGACTGTGTGGTCACGCAGAGCTCCAACTCCATCATCAAGTTTGCTGATGGCACCACTGTGGTTGGCTTGATCACTAAAAACGACTAGTCAGCCTACCGGGATGAGGTAAGAGTCCTGGCGGAATGATGCTAGGATAACAATCTCTCTCTGAATATAAGCAATACTAAGGAGCTGGTCGTGGACTTCAGGAAGAAGCAGGAGGGGGGGGGCCATGCCCCCATCTACATTGAAGGGGCTGAAGTGGAGAGAGTCAACAGCTTCTAGTTCCTTGGTATTCACATCAAGGACCTAACATGGTCACACCACACTCATTCTGTGATTAAGACAGCATATCAGTGCCTATTCTTCCTTAGCCAGCGAAGGAAATTTGGCATGGACCCGCAGATCCCCCTCCCACACTCAACTGTCACTACTTCAGCCCCCCCCCACCCCCTTTCATCGTCATTCTACAAAGACAATGTACATTGCACTCTAAATACAATCTCACACACACATATGCACTCACACACTTACTCATTGTTGAGTGTTTTTGCTGCTATTCTGTGTCACTTTATGTTATTGCCATTGTTATTGCTATTGTTATTGTTTTCTTCCTTTTTATTATTATGACATTGCACTTCTAATCGATATTGTTTGATTGTTGCATTGTTGAGGAGTTGCTTACCCTAAAGCATTTCATTACATTGTATCTTGTATATTGTGTAAATTACCATTAAAATGTGATTTGATTTGTGTTTTATAGCTGAACTAGTGCTGTTTCCTGGCCTAAAGCCTGACTGAAATGTGTTCAAGATACCATTCTGGGAGAAGAATTAACAAAGCTGAGAGTTGACCAAGGATTCAAATATTTTAGCTACATATGAAAGCTTGGAAATTTGACGATAATTATTTAGGTCGCTGCAGTCCCCACCCTTATGATGTGGTAGCACATGGGCTGCTTTCCGTATCTTGGGGATAGTCCCTGAGTGATCTCATCTGGAAGCTTGATGCCCATTAGGCTACAGCCAAATGTCTCCTATTTATTACTCTACTGCCGAGGCTAATGATCTGGCTCAGTTGTCTTTCATCACCTTTTTTATGCGTTTAGGCAAGTTCAAAACTAATTTCACAAACGACTGATTGGTGTGTATTAAAGGTGCTCCACGCAAAAATGTTACCATAATTAATTACCATTTCCAATACCTGAAATAGGGTTCTGAATCGTATTCCTTCATGACTACAGAATCTTCATCCACCTTAAGTACTATTTCCAGGTGGAAAGGTTACATAGAGCATATTTAAATATCTTTTTTTAAGGATCATAATAAAAATCCTTTTTTTTTTTTTTTAAACTGTTCTCTGAATTCTGTGGTTCAACCAAGGTCATAAGAAGGCTGAGCCAGTCTGACTGAATGACAGAGGTGACTCAAGTCTTCTGTCACGCAGGGAGGGGTGTAGTGATGAAGGACTGCCTGTGTGTGCCATGTGAGGGTGATGACGCCAACACAGGCCTCCGGCGCTACAGGGACACTTTGCAACCAATCAGCCTACAGTACATCCATGAATAGAAGGGCCTTTTTTTAAAGCCAGTTTTCTTCCCAAGGCTACTAGATAAATAAAAAAAGCACACCAATCTGTTTCTAGACACATTTTACTGTGTTGAATCATTATGATCGGGAATCACAAAGGTCGAGTGGATGTGATTTAATGTTAATCCAGTGGGGGAATAAAAAAACAAATAAATTACGCACATATCACCTGAAGATTTAAAACCCCCAGCATTAAAACGCCAGCATTTGATTTCTTCTTGCAGCCATTCATTAAAGCCCGTCACCATAGGGCTGCTCTCAGAATAATTGAATAATAGGGCACACACACACACACACACATACACACACACACACACACACACACACACACACACACACACACACACACACACACACACACACACACACACACACATACATACATACACACACACACACACAGAAACGCACACACACGAACGCACAAAGGCACATGGGCTGCAGATTGCTTGCTCGCAGAACAGACAACATTGGCTCGCGCCTAATGAGTTTAACATAGTCAACAGCTCTGTCAGAGGTGACACAATCCAAACGGGCCGCTTCGCTCTCGATCGCTACCGGCTAATTAACTCTCTTAGACTGACCCTTTCAGTTTGCGTCCTAATTGCATTTAGCCAATGACAGGCAGGCTGGCAAACAGTGTTAGGCAAAGAGGCTTTATCCTTGTGCAGAGAGCAGGAACAGGAAAGTGTTTTTCGTGTTTCGTTTTCCTGCACTACTTCAAAGCCGTAGATAGAGCCTGGACTGTCACTGCACTCCCTCCAGTTAAGAGAGTATCTTTCCGTGCTACAGTAAAGCTCATCAAAAGAACAGTTCACGCTTGAAGGGCCTTCGCCTTTGCCCCACTCCAGCTGGGAGCTGTATAGCCTATGCTGGCTGACTGCACTGGCAGACGGAGCTAGGAACTAGGAGCTAGGAGCCCAGGGCTGCTGTGAGACTCCCAGCCCCCAGGACAGAGCTCAGAGCCTCAAGTGATCCAGAGGCTCAGAGGCTTTACTGGAGAGCAGGCAGGCAGTCGCTCATAGATAGCTAGAGGGGGGGATAGTGGGAAGGGTGAGAGGTGTGTGTGTGTGTGTGGGGGGGGGAGGCTGGGGGGGTTAAGGTTGGGTAGTAGCAGCATGCAGCTCTCCAATGGCTGTCTCTCACTTTGCCCAGAAACTGATTTCCCACTAGGCTCTGCTCCGATGCGGGCAGCAAACAAACAAGCAAGCAGACAGGAGCCAGAAGGAGAGAGAGAGAGAGGGATGGATGGATTAATGGATGGATGGATGGATGGATGGATAGATGGGATGGGATGGGATAGGAAGCACATCTTCTTCACCTAACCCCTGCATGTATTTTGTTTCTTTCTATTTGGTGATTTATTTTAGGAGGTAGAAATGCGATCTTCTTTGATTCCTCTCCAAGGCATTCTGACCTCAAGTTTCACGGCACTGAAAAAGGACATATCGCACTGTTGTGGGCGGAAGAAATTGGCATCAGACATTTGCAGTAGGAAACTCCAGGGGGACGAACAGCCAATCACAGGGGGCTGAGGGGAGGTCCCGTAGGATCTGTTCTAAAAAGAGTGTTCCGCCCCAGAATACTGAGCACACGTTCTCCATTTAGAACACACACATACACGCACACACACACGCACACACGCACACACGCACACACGCACACACACACACACTCAGCCATGTGAGGACCCACCCACTAGATGAACCATACTGAAGGATACAAAATGAAATGAAGTCAATTACCATTTTGAATCACTATGACATCTTTCTTGAATACCTTAGATAATCAACACACCTTCCTTTTCTGAGCATGAAATTTATATAGTAACAAATTCAAAACATTGTGGTCAGAGATTATGCGCTTAACTGGCTAGTCATATTGAATGCAATAATATAAAAAAGAATTACCTTGATCTTCAATACTCAGATTTTTGATCATCCACTGCACAATGTCGGAACCTGAAAGACAAAACATCCACATCAAAAAAAATTGTATTATGATTATCAACAATGTGTATGGAACGAGCAGTAACTAAACACATTTACATCATTTAAATAACTCTTTTCATGTCCATACACCAGGCCTTCTGCTGTGCACATCAAAAGGTTGGAACAGTGTAAAAAGAAACCCCATCACTCTATTTCCCACTGCATACCTCCCAGCTCTGAATATATTCAATGCTTCTGACTGAGTCCAATTCAAAAGGACCGACAGTACAAATTGAAAAAGCGAGACTGAATTCTGTGACTCAAACTTGGAGGCACAATTAGAATGCAGATAGGAGCGCAGACACACAAACCATCTGAAGTTGGAAGTAGTGGAGTGAAGCACATTTTCTTGTTCCTTATCACATTTGGCTCAATTAAATCAAACCACATATAATCACCATACTGTCAATTGTATGGAATGTTATTACAAAGTTAATTTCACAGTTAATTAAAGACTAAGCTTAAACAGCACAAAATACAAGGCATAGAGCAACACTAACCATTTTTTGCCCATACCGTGTGGACATGTAAATCAATAGCGCACACACACACACACACACACACACACACAGACACACACACAGACACACACAGACACACACACATACACACACACACACACACACACACACACACACACACACACACACACAAATAAAAAATAAATAAAAAAAAGGATCCATTAACTGCAGATGAAATGACAGTCATGCTTTTTAAATGGAGTTTATAGGCAGTGAGTTAATGATTGGGACAGCAAAGAGAGCAAGGCTGCACAGGAAGGGGAGGTGGGGGGGGGGGGGTGGGGGGGGCACTGCTACCTGTCACACGTTCCAGTCAACACCAGCTGTTTCTCCCTGCTAAATTTATACTCTTTTAATTATCACTTTCTCTCCTCCAACTTTGAGGACAGAACTGACAGAGCCGGGTGGCATGTGTGAGAGAGAGGGAGCGCGGAGGAGGTCCATGCGGAGCCGACCACCACTCCTCCTCTCTCCTCACACTCTTCTTCTTCTTCTTCTTCTTCTTCTTCTTCTTCTTCTTCTTCTTCTTCTTCTTCTTCTTCTTCTTCTTCTTCTTCTCCTTCCCTTCTGAAGACGTGCCATCTCATTGGATGACTTCATGAGAAGAGTTGCCAAGTGGTGGGATTATAGGGAAGCAGGCTCCACCAGGAGTCCATCGACGCAACGCAGCGTGCGCACTCGCTAGATGAAAAACAAAATGATTACGGATTTATCATCAATTAATGCACTAATGCAGCTCCCACGACGCCTGTTCTCCACCATCTGGCTGGCACTTGTGGTCGTGACCCACGTGATGAGGAGGAGGCGGAGGAGCCATCTTGAAGTTTCATAGGCGCAGAAGGTTAGGGTAGGAGGAGGTAGTCGATTGGCTGAAATACCACATATCTAATGATAGCCTAGTGATTCGTATCCTATGAATTGGTCTGGGGTCAGTTTCCTTAAAGCTTTGTGGCGTAAGTAGTACTTCATTTCTCCCGAAAACCCAGCCGCAAAGCCGAGAGATAGTAACAATTGTGTTTTCAGGTCAATTTTCTGTTCATGAAAGAATGAAATGTGTTTCTGGTCTAGGAGAGGAGTGGGCCTGGATTTTCAAAAGAGATAAAGTACTACTTTAGCTAAGAAGCTTTCATAAAAACTGACCCCATATCAATCTCATGAGGCATGAATCCTAATTTACTTTTTTGATTTTCCCTATATCTGGGTTCATTCATACATCCTCCAAACCTGTGAATTATGTATAAGTTATGATTAAAAATGGGCTATTCAGGTATTGTGGAATTTCACTATCAACTTACCCAAGATAAGTTGATATGTGCATAACCTACTGTATGCAGTCTGAGTTTCAAAAGCGGAATCCAGCATCCTAACCACTAATCATGAATGTCCTGGTATGTCTGTGTGTACCATTAGAATCTAGACTATTCCCTCCTCCCGCTCATACAGTCCTTTGATTCATTCCTAGCATGCAGTTTTCATCATTGGCCTTCAATTCACTGCTTTCTTGGTCTGCTGGTTGCCCCTAATTAACTATAGCATCTAAACTATACTGTCGTATGCGGCATCTTTGACTAATATATAGGTTGTTGTTGTTGTTGTTGTTGTTGTTGTTGTTGTGTATATCTCCCCTCCACTGGATCCTGCTGTTCTAGCAGCTTAGCATCCTTCATTACCTTCCTGTTGCTTTCCACGAACCTGTGGAAAGGCATACCGCTGTGCTAACCTTTAAACCCCTCCTCATGCATTTCTACATCAATTATTTATTTATGGACATACAGTATCCATCTTATTAAGACCACCTATAAAAATAAATTGCCAGTAAGGTGTTCTATGGGGAAAAGGTAAAGGGTAATGAATGTCATATTATGTGCCTGCTGGAAATTGTGGAAATTAAGATAAAGGCAGGTGAAAATATCATCAATGTGCCAGTAACAAAGTTTTACATCAGACTTATTTCCCAAGAGGAGAAACAAAAGAGAAGTGTGTATTCAGTGAACATAATCTCAATCCCAAGATTTACGCAAATGTCGGAGTTACGGGCACGGATCTTGAGTTAGGATTCCACCCAGAGAGAGCTCAGACTTAAAGGGTACATTAGAGAGAGTGTTCCACTCAGAACAAAATGATAACGTAACCAAAAAAGACTAGCCTAACTCACGCAGATGTCTGACATCTTGAATTAGAATTCTTTCTTTTCTGTGTCGAAACGTCGCAGAACAGGATGTAAAATGAGAGGTGATGATTGAGAGAAACTGTTATGGCCTGAGGTCAGTCTGCCCCTGTAGGCCTCTACAGAATGGTACCCTGGTAATTCCCAAAGCGTCCTGTTTCCAAACGGAGTGGCGACTGGGCTTGTCGTCTGTACTGTGGGGGGCTTCGAGGGAGCTGGTTGTCCCTGTACGGATGACTGAGTGGCATGCCAACACACACACACACACACACACACACACACACACACACACACACACACACACACACACACACACACACACACACACACACACACACACACACACAACCATAACAAACAGGGGTATGATAATACACAGCCACCGACACTACTACTTGACAACCTTATCAACCTGTTATACAGTGGAAGTGTGGGAGAAGGAGCAGACTATGTCAACACAAGCACCGTCTATGTGTTTTTCTGTGCGTGAGCAAGGTATTCAGGGCAGGCTCATATTTCTGTTGAGATGTTACCTACATGTGTGGCCTAAATACTGTACATGGCAGTAAGCGTATACTAAAATATATATTCAATAAAACTACTGTACCCAATTTGGAGAAGCAATCATACTTTAACTCAGAATCCACTGGGTCCACTAAAGACACACACACACATACAGTATATATACTGTATATATATATATATAGATATAGATATAGATATAGATATAGATATATAGATATATATAGATAGATAGATATATACTGTATATATACTGTATATATATAGGTATTGTTTCTTCTTTTGGCTCTACACACAAGTTTGGATTACTATAACGTTACAATAGAGATTCTCAGCTTTTATTTGATGGTATTTGTGTCCATATTAGTTTCACCATTCACAAATTACACCACTTTATATGCTTAGTCCCCCTATTTCAGGGTACCCAAAAGTAATGGGACAGATTTATAAAATGTCCAAATTAAGCACTTGTGTTTAATATGTGGTCGACAATCCTTTGCATGCAATAACTGCCTGAAGTCTGTGACCAATTGACCCCACCAGACGCTGGGTGTCTTCTCTGGTGATGCACTGCCAGGCTTGTACTGCAGCCATCTTCAGTTGTTGTTTGTTTTGTTTTTTTGCCTAAAATCTTATCATCTGGAAATTCAATTGGATTTTAGTCTGAAGATTGACTTGGCCAGTCAAGACCTTTCCACTTTTTAGTCCTGAAAAACTCCCTAGTTGCTATGGCAGTATATTTTGGGTCATTGTCTTACTGTATGATGAAGTTCCATCCAATGAATTTGGAGGCATTTGCTTGCACTTGAGCAGACAAGATGTTTCTATACATTTCAGAATACATTCTGCTGTTGCCGCCAGCAGTTACAATAATCAATAAAGACAATAATCAACAAAGAAGTTAAAATAATCAATAAAGACTGAGCCAGTTCTAGTGGCAGCTATACATGCCCAAACCTAACCCCTCCTGTACCTGACCATAATTTTTTTAAGTATTCTGCGGATGGTAGTCTCTGACACATTCACACCTACCTCCTGGAGAGTGTGCCTGATCTGTGGGACAGTTGTTTTGTGTTTGAGTTTTCTTAATTATGTGGAAGTCTTCCTTGGCCTACCAGCCCGTTAGTAATAGCTGAGGTCACCTGTCCTTGTTTTATATTTAATGAGGTTCTTAACTGTTGATTTTGGCAAGTCAAGGTTTTGCCTATGTTTCTGATATATTTTTCAGCCTAATAATGGCTTTCTTGACTTCCTCTTTGGTCCTCATGTTGACAGACACCAATAGCAAACTCCAAAGGCAAACGCAAAGCCTAGAATCAATACTACACATTCTCTTATGCCTGCACAAATTATGTCATGGAACACCAGAAACACCTACCAAGCAAATTGTCCCATTACTTTTGGGTACCCTAAATAGGGGGACCATGAATAGTGTTGCAATTTCTGGATGTAAAACCAATATGTTGAAACCAATATGTCCATAAAATAGAAGCTGAGAATCTCTACTTTAACCTATTAGTAATTGTTTGATTAAAATCTAAACCTTTGGAGTGAAAAGAAGCCAAAAGAAGAGAAAAAGCTTATATAGCTTATATATATATACTGTATACCCAATTAATAGGGGACACCAAATGGGCCCATTAGGAAATATCTCAACAGGTGTCTAATGGTCAAATGCAGTGCTCCAACCGTGCTATGATACAGTACAAAATGTTCAGCACACTTGCATAAACCCCTCTAGCCTCCTCCTCTGAATATCACCTCTGAAACATCTCTACACATTCTCTTGTGATGATGGAACACCAGAAACACCTATCAAGCAAATTGTCCCATTACTTTTGGGTACCCTAAATAGGGGGACTATGAATAGTCCATAATGTGTCCATAATAGTCCATAATAATATTAGTCCATAATAATATGCTAAACTTTAAACTACATTCTGCATCCACACGGAAACGTTTCCATGTAGTACGAAACAAGAGCTCCTGTGGAGAGACCTGTACCTTCCCAATGTCAACTTCTATTGAGCTTGGTTACATAAGACGGTACGTTACATAACCCAGGAGGAGGCAGCAGAAGTCTGGGCTTCATTAAAAGTTACCTTCAACAGAAATGCCAAAGCATGAAAGCCCGCCTTGAAATTCAACAATCCCTTGATATGGGCTCGGTGACGCTCTCTGTGTCCGTTTGGGAGCTACAGGTACAGTGTGATGAAAGTCACCGCTTGTTCGCTGTTCTTTGATGTGGCTAATTTGCAAGAAGGAGTATCTCCGTACTTGAGGGGAGTTTCCAAGGGTCAATCAAACAGCTCTTTTGAAGGATTTTCCCTGTACCTCGACCTTCACGCAAGCCACCTTCTGTATATGTGATCGACTGTGTTCGAACCCAGGTTGACTGTGCATCACAACACAGCATTAGCCCACTAAGCTAAAGCCTAAGGCTTAGGCATTAGCTTGAGGGGCTAACGAAACATAAGCCTTTAGGTCTCTGGAGAGTTTACACATCAGTCCATTAAATATGCACTGTTCTAGCATTCTCCTTCTCAGTAGGGTCTTGAGTATAGATAGATGTTGAGCTCTCAGCTTACAGTGTCTCATAGCACCTTTAACAAGATTTGAGAGGATAACTGTCTGACGCTGCTCACAGACACTGATCCAATTGATCTGGCTGATTTGAAACGAATGGCAGACTCGTTTGAAAGCTTGTAGAATTGTGCAATATGTGGGAGCAGCTTTTCAAAATACTGTGGTTAATATTGTAAATACTGTTTCTCACCAAGCGCTCAATAAACATAACACAGTAAGAGATTCTATTAGCGCTCATTAGCCTGATGATTACCCTATGGTTTACTACAGTTTAATTAGTTAGTGGTGCAGATCTGTGGTCACAGTGGTTCAGCATCGACTGATTCCACAGTAAATGTAAATTCTGAGTGAAGGAGTGGAAATCTCTCTTACTTATTTTGTATTTCAGTCTTAGTTTTCCTCATCTATGGAACACAGTCTCTCTCTCTCTCTCTCTCTCTCTCTCTCTCTCTCTCTCATCATTGTAGCTTTTGTTGATGCCAATGGGAAGATAAGACAACTGTAGTTACTGAGTGGTGCTTTATTCAATGTAACGTGTGAACACCAACGTGTTGTAATTAGCCATGATGACAGGCTAATATTGACAGAATCGATCGCAAATCTGTAAACCCTCCCATCGTCACACTCCTTCAGAAGGCCAACTCAACCAATCAACAGCTTGTTAGTCTTTTCACACATTGGATTCTTGACCCAAATGCACTTAATGCCAGCATAGGTACTTTTATTGTAATCCTAAGGAATGTTCGTCTTACCTGAAAAAACACTTGGGATCTTGGATAAAAAACTCTTCACTGTCCGGATGGGAATTCCATTTTTTTCATCTTGCATACGTGCTATCACATCTTCCATCTAGAAAGGGAGGGAGAAAGTATGGTTTAATACGGTTTAATACGCTCAACAGTTAAGAAACTCACAACCATTGAGATGAACTTGTTGTCTTTTGCCATGGAGTAAGGTCTGTTTTTCAGACCCCAGTAAGGCCTAAGAGGGCCAAAAACATAATCTTAAGCCCACTCTCAGTCTCCCCATACCCTCACAATTTTGTCTGTATCCTCCATCTCCCACAACAGTAACATCTCTTCATCTTTTTCACAATTCACTCCATCACGGCTGGAGAAGGGTGAGAACAAGCAGAATCTTCTCTCTTACTGTAGATGTACTGTATTCAACTCATGTTTTACAACGAAAACACTTTCAAAGAAGTGCAGTAGTAATGTATGACACTAGTTGGTTTAGGGTGAAGTAAAGTATTATCACATGTATCAACACATACCCATTCTGAACAAGTTCATGCTTACACACTAGAGAAGGTGAACAAGGAGTTTAAGCAGCAGCAGCAGAAGGAAATCCTGGTTAATCCCAAAGAAGGGGGCTGACATTTGAATTGGGAGGATCCCCAGTTTCCTCCCACTGCAGGGGAGGGGGGTGGTGGGGGGGGGGGGGGGGGTAGGGGGGTGGCTATAGACTCCAGGTGGAACAGGTGGGAGGCGTCGATAGTTCCGCTCTCCTGCTAGCGAGCATCTCATCCTGTCACCTGACCCGACACTCGCTGGCCTCTGCCATCCCGCGTCTCTAAGCAGCTTTTCCCCTTCAATGGTATTAGCGGGGGCCTATGAAGCCGCCATTATCTGCTTATCTCCTTAAAGCAGGCCAGTCCTCTGAGGAACGCTTTGTCGTTATTGACCTAAACCCCTTTTATGTCCACTCAGAGAACAGAGGAGAGGAATAATAATAACAACAACAGCAAAAAAACAGAGGTCACAGACACAATCACTCTTGATAGCTAATGGTGGGTTACCATGACAACTCCATCTTTTAGGCCTCGGAGAATGTGCATTAAGTAACAGAGGAGGGCAAATGGAAGGAGACGAAACTGGACTCAACTCAAGGTCGATATTAGTGTGCAATAGGGTATTCTGCTGTCAGTGTGCTGTCTAGGATTTCTCTCTATGAGGACGTGGGAAATGAATTCTGCCGCTACCTCGCTCTCCAACCAAGGCATGAACTGAGACGCAAACTGAGGTGAAGAAAAACCTCAGCAGCTTTTGGAGGACAATGGAACTAGATTAAAATTATTGTTTATTGTTAAAACCAACGTGTTTGGGCCTGTAGCCTTCATCAGGCTGTTCTCTACGAGAACCTACAGTAACAGACACACAACCAGGGGGTTGGCAGACATAAAGACTTTAAAAAACAAAAACAACTTTTTAAACTGGTTATAGTCAACACTTTCCACAAAACAGTTCCATTGAAGTGATAGTGTTTGGACATCATGCATTTGCTGTGAGAAAAAAAAAACATAACAAACATGGAAATAGAAAAGGCACTAAGTAGGTAGGTAGTGGAGTTCTGCTGCTCGCCTCTTCTCACATAAATGCCTTCTTTTGCCTATCCTTGAGAACCCACTCATAGGCAGAAAAGCAGAAAGCTAAAATATTCAACGGGCTCCACATATAGATGCATGCCTCTGTGATTTGAATATGTCTCATTTTTTTATTCCACCCCCTGTTCCCAAACAGCCATGACATCTGTTATGGAGATCGACAGAGAGTGATGACGCACGTCCCCAACTATGGCAACAATGTAAATACAGAGAGGCACCTTCTCACCCGCACAAGCCCCCGTTTACAACCATGAGATAACACACACTTCACCGGAGGCATTTCAACAAGAAGCACTGGAACCACACTGAAACTGTACTGTACGTAACATCCCTTTGTTGTTCGACCAAGACGACACTTGACACAGCAAAGAAAGGAAATAAAATACTTTCCAATGACTCAACAGGAACATTGATACACACAAACAAAAAAATAGAGGGAAAACACGATGCTTCAGGTCCTGAATCAAGTGATGAATTATATACCACTATCTTTCTCCACTCTTTCACTTCCCTCGAGGGCCATCTGAAGAAATATGATCTGCATTTGATTATGAGCAATACAGCGACTTGTATTTCTCAACATTGTTGTATAATGCATAGTGTGTAATAATAATCGCTGTAAAAGGCATACAGGTTTCCATGATAACAAGATAAGGAAAATGTATTCTTATTGTGCAGCAAAAAAAAGCATCTTCATGTTGAAATAAAAAGTTCAGTTTCACTCAGAAGAGTTATGCTGGAAATCCTTACAAATATCTGTGGGTATAAATCAACTGTTGACAACATGTGCCTTGTTAAATGACACTGACTCTGTAATCTTGTGGTGTGGTGGTCTGTCTGTCTCTCTGACACTCTCCCTTTAACTGATTCTTACTCTGTCTGAAGTGTCTTCCTGCTGGCTTATCACAATCACACCATCTCAGAGACCATCAAATGTACAGCATCCGGCCATCTGTCCCATTCTGAGCATGAATATTCTAAAACAGGCCTTGGTCTGATGCCTACAGGTTTCTGGCTGTAGAACCCCGTTTTCTCTATCAGGACATCATCGCTGCAAATGAGCACAGAGACATAGAGTTTAGAACTTGAACTCTTGACTCCTCTAAAGTTAGCCTGGCTTGTGTTGTCTGCAGGGACGGAGAGGCCTAATTCATTCTAATCTAAGCAAGATCAAAAAAAGTGTTGTAAATGTGCCTTGAAGGCCTGTGTATAATTAGAGAGGGAAAACACAGGATGGCTGTGTGTCCATCAGAGCAGCTTGAGCTGAGTCTCTACGGACCTGTACTGACACAGGTACAATCCAGGTGAGCGAGGCTGGGGGAGGTAGAAATCGGAGGACGGGCTCATTGTAATGCATGGAATGGAATGAGGAATGGTATACAAGGTATACAATGAGCCCGTCCTCCAATTTATACCACCACCAGCCTCCACTGGTACAGTGGCATCATTTTGAAAGCACCAGTTCAGTTGTGAGATTCATACTCATCAGTAGTACTAATGCTGAACCTGGCTGGTAAAGTCATCCGGCAGACATGAGCAGATGCTGATTTCTAAACTAACAGTGGACTCCACCTGGGACACAGAGCTTTGCAAATCAAACACACCTTCTGAAAGTTGCTGTGCGGAAAGCTGCTATCTGCAATTTATTGAATCTCGGTCTAGCAGTGTTGGATCTGCTGTTAGTAGTTGTCTGTGACGTAATGCTACAGACCCCAGCACCCTCTCTCTCCAGCGCCTGTATCACTCCTTAATCCATCAATCCCAACATTTTTATTTGTGTGGCAAGAACCTCTATTACACAATTAGATCATCACAGACCACTTCCAGTAAAGGGCAGGAAAAAGTCCAAGCCAGAGGGAACAGTTCTAGTCCAGTGTTGTTCAAGTCTCTCCCTGTCAGTGAAATCCAGTTAAGGAAGCTTAAATTAAATGCATTTAAATGGCTGCTGCTGCTGCTAGCCTGCTGCATATTTACATTTCATCAGTAGACATTCAATGAGCACGGAGGAGCTGTGTGTGTGTGTGTGTGTGTGTGTGTGTGTGTGTGTGTGTGTGTGTGTGTGTGTGTGTGTGTGTGTGTGTCTGTGTACCGCCACCCGTCCTCCCTGTCAACAACACATTGGCCCTCTTGGCAAACACCCAGAACAAATATGGTCATGACTGAATCATCACCATTTTCTTTACACTCAATCATACATGGTAGAAAAGGTCTGCTAAAGCAAAGATGCTTTTTCTCCCTGCATCATTTTAAGCCTGCAGGGGGAACATGTGAATGACATTTATTCTCAACCACAGGGAGGTGTTTAAATAGTGTGTAATATCTCTGTAATCAAACATGTAGGAGGATTAGGTAATCCTAACATGCGTGTGTTGCTTGAAACAAACATCATGTGAGTTCTTTGTGCTTCTTAACCCTTACATACCCAGACCCAGTTTTCCTTGCATGGAAATTAAGCAGTTTATGATTTAAGATTATGACTTCCCAAGGAGACCCCAAATAACACATTTAAACACTCATATCAATAGTTACGCAATGTTGCATTTATTCATGTCTCTATGGCTTTTTTAATGCAAAAGAAGAAAAAATAAATTGGGGTCTTTTTTTTTTATAAATATAGGCAGTTAACACCTATATATGTGTGGTAAAGAGATCCAGACTCTGGATGTACGTTTTCATTCAGCTTTTGAGCCACAAAAATATTATTTTACATGAAAGCCTATGCAAAGCATGGAAGTGTGATTACAGTCCTTAACCCCCGATGTTGTATATACGCAACATTTACATTTTCAGAAACTCACCCTTTTGACCACGTACAAGACTCTTTCAGAGGAGGAGAATTTCTGTGTTTACAGGCTTGTGATTTCTGCCATTTTTCAAGGTTCAAGACAGTACTTTCCTTTTGTGAATTGATTGCGTACAGACATTTTATCAGGTGTTTAAAGACCTTGTTGCCTATATGCAACATCGGGCATTAAAGGGTTGATTAAAATCAACGGAATGTGCTGAATTCATGTAGGATGAAGACTTGGAAAACAGAAGAACTAGACGGGATTGTTACGGATGGGGGTCGCGCTCCCCAGTGCAGTCCCTAGATGTCTCCCTCCGTCCTTCCACTATGCCACCCAATCACAAACTCATTACCAGCACCTGTGCGTAATTGTCACTCATGCTATATGTACCCCCACTTCCCTTCTCTCCCCACTTAGTCTTAACTGTTTGTTGGCCGCTTCACAAGCGCAAGTATATAAGTATACGAGTACTGTTTTTGAGACTACGATCTCTCCTTTTGTTTCGAGCCTTGAGTCTGTGTTTTTGTATCCTGTTCAATCTACTCTTTCTAAGTAAAGATCCTTTTGTTTGGCACCGCTAACTACTCATCTGCCTCCCTTTCTCTGCACCGCACCTGGGTCCGCATACAACACCAAACCCTTACAGGGATAGAAATCAAGAACTGTACATTTATTCCCTAATAAACGTCAGACAGTTATGGACATGATAACGCAGTTTCTACACAGTAGTGGTCACATGACCTACTAGCACAAGTTAACATTATGTTATATCTGACTGCAAAAGATAGAATATGATTAATAACGATTGATAATGATTTGCTCCTTGTGTGACAGACACTCATCCCTGATCCTAGATTTACAGTAAGAATCCCAAGAAGCTATGACCATGAAATCGTTGAAATTGAGTTTATGCATGCTACAGTGTCGATGTCTCGAGTCAACATGTTGTCAACTGTGCACATGAACATTAACATTAAAGTGAACTCAATGTGAACCTGGTCACGAGTATGTCCTGCTGTTTTAGCAGAACTGTTGCCCCACAATATTACATTAAGACAAACCATTGGTCTTAGGCTATGTGTGTCAAGGACCAGTTAAACTCAACTAATGTATTTCTATTTTTAATCAACATCAAAGACAAGCATTTATAATGGCATAGAATGTACAAGTGCTATCAACAGGCGAGGTGTGATATCTACAGGACATCCACCAGGCATGCCCAGTCAACTGTAAATAAGTGCTCCAGTCTGAAAGAGGGGGACGCTGATCACCGTTCACAATAGAAGATCAGACAGCGTTGTCATTGTATCAGCCACATGTAAATAGTAGGTCAAAAGTTTGCTTCCCACACACAAGGCATGTTATGAACAAGGCTTTTACATTTCTTGTCGGGTTCAGCGTTGCTATTATATCTACAGTTACAAAACATGTAGAGGTTGTAAACAATAACACCTACAGTCACTTTAAACAATCAATCCACAATGTATGAATTTTCCATCCATAATCTAATCACAAAATCTGAAAAGCAGACATTAACATAATTAGATGCTTATGTTGGTTGTATGCTGTTTTATAATTCATCTTGTAGCTAGCACATAAAGATGCCCTATATATCCTGCTGTGAAAAAGGTTTTGGCAGAGTGAGCGAATGACACACATATAGCCAGCCATCTAGCAGTCGTCTCACTGAATCGGTAATGTGGCCACACAATTGCATCCATTATTCAGTGGAACGGTAACACATTTGATGGGGCAGATGATGTATGCCTCGTCTTGGGGTCACCATGAGTGTAGAATAGCAGGGGGGACTACCGTATACTGTATCAAGGATGCTTAAACAACACTCGCGAATCAATATCACAGTCCACTCGGATGAATGAGGGATAGAAAAGCGAATGACGTATGAGATCTTTGTTCAGGGTTTTTAACATTAGTTGAAAATATTTTACAGGATTTTATGTAATTGCAAGGACATTGCACAATTGGTCTAAGTGTCTTTTCTGATTCTGAAAGTAGGGTCAGTGCTCTCTGAGTAGCTGACTCATAGTGACTAAGGCTACAGGGGAAATGGCTTGCATACAGTTTATTAACTGGTGTGGTTTGTATTCACATAGCACTGTACTGTATGTCTTTTTAGATCCTCTTATTTATGTTTACACACTTAAACACTTGACCTTTCTTCAAATGTGCCATCCACAGCAATGTCCTTTGCCCAAAATAGGTGAGAAAAATACATGAACCATAAAATGGCCCTATTGATGTAATTGAGGGACTGATGTTAGCAAGCCTGACACTCACTAACATTATGGTCTGAGTGCTCACTTGGCCCCATGTGTGCATTTTAAAAGGATATGAAGATGAAAGTAACCTTCCTGCTGTTGCTCATTTAGTGCAGACAGGTTTTTAGTACACATGACACTAAAAGACAACTGTGTCAGCTATTAAAAAAAAAAGAATAGAGGCCACACTCTCTTTTAAAGCCACGCTTATTCATCAGCCTTGTAGACCTTTGAGAAGAGAGCAGAACTGAGTCATGATAACTGAACATTCCCAGCACCTCGCCTTTGTTGTTCTATACAAAAATTATAATTGATTCAGCTGAAAACTAAACTATTCGGAAAGAAGTTGAATGGGAGTGGGTGGAAGAAAAACCCTACAAGATGACCTTCCTCAGTCAGATTTCAATCTGGCTGATCATTAGGAAATAATTTGATATTTTTCAGCCTCGCTCAATATGTGTAATTTTTGTTCTTTTTTGGGGGAGGGCAAAACATTTGATTGGCAAAGGCAAGTAAGAGAGGTAAAATTGCAATAACATAGCAGGAGAGTGTAATATAATTTGTCATTGAGGGTTGCTCTGCTTGGTAATACAATGAGGCCTAAGAAAATGGCAGACAACATCTCTAAGGTTTAGGCCTTAAGTGCAATAACAATGTTGACTATATTCAAACAATGTTAGACATCAAAGGACAATCCAAATAATTTAAAATATAGCTACGAACAGCCATGCTCAGGGTCTTAGCTATGGCACAATATCGCATCGCATATTTCACAGGGCACAAACAGAATATTGTGTTTTGAGAACTGGGGGCGATGAGAGAGTTTTGTTAGCAAGTCTGAAAAATGCCCATGGTGTACTTTGTTGTGTTTTAAGCATTTTAACATGTTCTTCTCCAAAGCCGCTTTACGGATCTGCATGAAATTTGGTATGCGTGATCTATGGACAAAGGTCTTTTCATTTAAAATGTTTCATTAGATTAGCTAAAACAACATGGCCGCTATATGCCAGGAACTCAGAATAGCGCCACCCTGTGGTCAAACACAACTATGCTGTAGGTTAAACTGATACCCTTGGCCATCTGTGCCAAATTTCATGACGTCAAACAGATCAAGAGATACAAATATGTGCTTGATATTGCGCTATCATGTGAAAGATCTGAATGTGATTACACAAGTCCTGAGAGTGTTATACATATGTTTGCCAAGTTTTGTAGTGATAGGACACAGCCTCCTAAAAGTTTATTCATTCAGAGCAGCCATGTTATTAAAGTGTTTGTTTTAAATTTGTTTTAAAATATGTTGATCCATAGGGTTATGGTTAGGGTTAGTTTTCAGGCCCAGCAGTTGCAGAGGAGATGTCATTTGAGTTTCAATGGAAAAACCTGGCGGAAGTTATGCATCATTGAGACAAATATGTTCCTCGTGAGGAGACACACCGATGTACCAAATTTCTGAATTCTAAGTTATTCAGGGTGAGAAGTGTGGCACTTCAATTGGATGGTATAGCACCACCTTGTGGCCAGATGGAACAGGGTGTGGCTTAGGGTCCTTTACCAACTTGACAATTTGCAAGCTCCTCTGCCTTACCATGTAAAAGTTATTTGCATTACAATTCAAAAACTGCGGATGCAGAATAATAATAATAATAGCTTCGCTGCTTAGACCCCTAATACTTACATCCCAAAAGAACATACCGGCTCAGAAATGTTTATCTCTGATGTGGTATACATCATATTGAGTATTGAATGCACTCCATGCTTGAAAAACCAAGCATGAGTCGACATAGTCCGAGATCGTCAATTAATATAATATAATATAATGTATTCTAAAAATACAGATCATGAAAACACACTTAAAGTCTTAAGTGCATTGTGCTCCTGAGAGTGCAGAAGATGGGCCTCAAGAATAACTGTTACATTAAGGTGATATTTATAGTTCTCTCATCACTGGCTGGAACTGTGTTTATTCACTATAAAATGACTTAGTAACAATTTATAGTTTCTGGTAATTACGTTGACTATCTAACAAAAATGACTTAAAAGTAATTCTTAGGTAACAACTGGGTAAAGTGATTACGTTAATACCAAATACCAGATCATTAGGATATCACCCAACAAGTAAAGCATTACCACTTTAGTACTTCTAAGTGAAGGTCATCTGTGACTGTCTCTTCCAAGCACAAACTCCTCAGCTGCAGAGTTATATAGGCTATCTCTGTGACTCTGCTCAGCTGTGCTAACGTTAGCCGCTCCAAAGGCGAGGGGCCAAAGCACTGAACACAGCTGCTCTGAGAGAGACTAACTTCATAAACATAGCAAGAGACAGAAATACATCAAATTGGGGAATCACAGATGTGCAATATAGACCAACGTGAATCTCTGCTTAAGAGAAGAAAAGTTATCTAAAGACACCGTTTGAAGTTTCTCTCCTCTTCCAGTCAGGTTGCAACACTGGGTTCATCAGACATAATTAGATAGACCGACATTATACACATCGGGCTAATCTGGGTAATTGGAAAATAAACAATTACTTCAGATCTCTAATCACAGTGCCTTGTTCTCATCAAACTCTGATTTTGTTCATTCATACTGTAACTGTAATTCCAGTAGTTCAGAAAGCTTCCTGGGGGAATAAAATATGGCGTATACCCAACAAGCTCAAAGATACAAACAAGATCAAAATACATGTCGTTCTCTCGACCCAGAACTTACCACAAAATGAGATGGAAAAAATAAAAATAAAGAATGAGGTTACAGGTTCTACCCTAAATAATTTAGGAGATAGAAATCTTTTCAGTGAATATTTATTCGATAAATACGGCACCTTCCGAAGTCAAAGAATGCCTCTCATAACCGCTTGACCTAGTCAAGCAGAAAATGAATAAGGGAAAACTGAGGAATCCTATGAGGTGACTGGCAGAACTGAGGTAGGTCTACAAGCTACAGTCCAGAGTGGCAAAAATAGTGAGTCAGCTAGGCTAGCACTGCCGCTAGAAAATCATCCCTCTGAGACCCAGGTATAGGGCTGCCCAGAGCCATAAATACATACAGTGCCGGAAAGAGGAAGCATTTAGTCTTCTTTTAGCTCTATACTCCAACAGTTTGAATTTGAAATCAAATCATTACTATGAGGTTAAAGATATGAGATTCTCAGCTTTAATTTAGTTTTTTTCAGATTGGTTTCACCATTTAGAAATGACAATGTATACATTGTCCCCCTATTTCAGGGCACCAAAAGTATTGGAGAATTGTCTTGACAGGTGTTTTGTTTAGTCAGGTGTGTTCTGTCGCATCATTTGTACAGGCATAAGAGAGCTATCAAGAGAGCTGTCAAAAAAAGAAAGAAAGCACTGGTGACCTCAGCAAATGCAAATGGGATGGTAGGCCAAGGAAGACTTCTACAGTGGATGACCAAAGAACGGCCATCATAATTCAGAATAAACCTGAAACAACTGTCCCATAGATCAGGAACACTCTCCAGAAGGTAGGCGTGAATGTGTCAGAGACTACCATCCGCAGAATGCATCACCAGGCGAACTACAGAGACTTTACTGTAAGGTGCAAACCACTAGTTATCCTCAAAAAGGATGGTCAGGTTACAATTTGCTAAAAAGGACCTAAAAAGTCTGCAGAGGTCTGGAAAACTGTCTTGTACACAAATAGGACGAATATTAGCATGTACCAGAGTGATTGCAAGTTTGGAGAAAAAAAGGATCTGCCCAAGATTTACAACCACATCTGTGAAACATAGTGGAGGTGGTGCTATGGTTTGGGCATGTATAGCTGCCACAATAACTGGCTAACTTGATGATGTTACTACTGACAGCAGCAGCAGAATGTATTCTGAAGTGTACTGAAACATCTTGTCTGGTCAAGTACAAGCAAATGTCTCCAAATTCATTGGATGGAGCTTCATCATACAGGAAGACAATGACCTCAAACATACTGCCATAGCAACTTGGGAGTTTACAGGCCCAAAAAATGGAAAGTTCTTGAAGTCAATCTTCTGATGATAAGATTTTAGGAAAAAAAAAAAAAAAAAAAAAAAAAAAAAAACTGAAGATGGCTGCAGTACAGTTCCTGGCAAAGCATCATCTGGTGGGGTCAATGGGTCGCAGACTTTAGGCAGTTATTGCATGCAAAAGATTGTCGACCAACTACTAACCATGAGTACTTTATTTGAACATTATATGATTGTTTCCAATACTTAGAACCCTGAAATAGGGGGAGTATGTTTAAAACATTGATACTATTATTAATACTATTTTGACCCCATAGTAATAGTTTGATTCTAAATCCAAACTGTTGGAGTATAGAGCTAAAATAAGACAATATTTCTGGAGGGTACTGTACATTCTATAAACAGTACATGACTCTATCGCCTGTCACTCTACACTAGGCCCAGCCATACTGTAGGGCACTACAGTATTATACTAATCTATGACGTCCTCCGCTTCATCCACTCCACTGCCTGTTCATAGAGAACCACTGGTTGTTTCACTATCCCCCTCCTCTCCTACTTTTTAAGAACAAGAGTAAGAACCTGAATGCTTTTACTTATTCATGAGGCCTACCGTATGTAGAGAGTCATTTATAGCATAATGTCACCTGGCAATCACACAGTAGGGTGGTCCAGGCTGCACAATGCGAATTACATCACTTTGACAACAGGAGAGTACATTTGACATATATGATAGAATGTATTATTCATTTGATAGTATTACACATTTCACTCTATATTGAGTAATTTATTTATTTAATTTTTTTAAATATGTTTTTTAGGGCATTTCTGCTTTATTGGGATAGAGATAGTAGAGGTTGACAGGAAGGATGGGTGAGAGAGAGGAGGGATGACATGCAGGATATGTCAATGGCCGGAATCGAACCAGGGACCTTGCGATGATATGGTATGCGCCTTAGTGTGCTACGCCACTGAACGCCCCTATATTGAGTAATTATGTAGTGTGCATCAAACTTCATTCAAAATTGTGCAGAACGCCAAAGCATTTTTATAAAGGAACTATCAAAAGTGTATTTTAACACAAATTAGCTGAGTATGCCAGAGCAGTTATAGGGCAGGTGTGCGCATGTGAAAAAGCACAAATAGAGGCATATCATGGATGAATCTCAGTGAAGGTCAAAGCAAACACAAAGAGAAGACATCCTATTTAGCACAGCCTTCAGCTCTCTATCTCCAACAATGTCATCAACGTCTCAAGGCAGTGCGATACTTAAACTACAGCTCCTGAGATACCGAAGAGGTGCTTCATCATCCACACCGCAGCTCTGGGGGAGTTGATCATGACAGCTTGTCAGACAGAGAGAGGGGGTTGCTGTGAAGGATTCTAGTGTGTCAGGCTACCCCTGTCTATATTCAAAGATCCTTGTTGTGAAATACGAACAATGGTAGAGGGATCCATTGACTATCATCTTAGTGAGACAGATAATGATGATATATTCCATACATTTTATATTCTCTGTTGGAGATATGAACCATCGAAGGATATGAATAATCCAAATCAAATCTGGAATTTATACCAATAACATTCTGTATCGAAATACTGCCCAAGATACAAATACTTTCAGTGCCACTGAAAGTATATGTAAACCTAGGTAGGCATTATTTAGTGTACATCAATGATATGAATGATATTATGTGGCCAAAGCAGATATTCCAGCTACACTACTTCACGCATATTAACTATTATTATTAATTATTATTATTATTAACTACGCATATTACACTCTTGCATATTAACAATACTCAAATCACTGTGGACAAGCCAAAACAAAGGCCAAGAGGTATCTGTCACTGCAGGTGAGGTGTCTGCCACTGCTGGTGACTACAATGACAGTAAAAGGCAAATGATTCCACTCCTGCACCGTCACAGAGTCCCTAGTTTGATGAATGGCCTGATTGAATGTTTAGTCCTCTGTCATATCATGCTCAGAAAACATCTTTGTGGCCAGTGACTGTGAAGAGGAATGTGACAGTTTGTCTGTGTGATAAAAGTGAGCTTGGTCAGTGTCACTGTTCATAGGCATCAGTCACTCATTACTGTTTGCTTAGGGGCTGATGGGTAGCATATGACAAATTGACATCATGCTTTCCAATTGGTTCAGTGCCCCCGCAATGACCACCGTACCAGAACTGACTACTACTGTACGTAGCAACACTACTGCCTAAAAAGGGGCTAAATCAAGCATGCTAGCCATTCATACTGGGCCATTTATTCATCTCAGGCTGATGTAACGGTCTGTGTAGCATCAGTCAATAGGGTGATATGATATGTCAGAAACATCAATCTACTTACTGACACCTCACTGCTCCAATCAATAGATGACATCTATTTGGTGTATTAATGATGGCTGGTTGAGGGTTTTGTCATTTACTGATGCACATCTATAGAAGGTAGAGAACTATTCATTAAGTCTAGACAACGCCTGAAAATAGGTATGTTGACTTAAAGGTACAGTAGCTTTAATACATATTGGCGACATATCATGGGGTAACAGTGTTTAGTTCTGTTTAAAGAATAACATCAACAACAAAAAAACATGATAAAAAAAAAATCATATCAAGCACTGATCAACAACATAACAGCCTGTCTGTTCTATACTGAGTGTGATGTCACAGACGTGGCCTACGGTACCTACCAGCTCAGTGGATCCAGCCGTAGAGGAAGCCAGCTGACAGCTCATGTGGCAACAGGGCCAACAGATTTGTTTGCTCAGCACTGACATTTTAAAGAGCTGTGATGAAAGGCGATATTTTGTCCTTTTTCATGTTGGGGAACAGCCACAAACACTCAGTGGTTGAAAAAGTTATTTTCCTGACGGTAACAAGTGCTGATGGAAACCAACATTGATATTCAGTTGGAAGCTGCTTCTCCAGGGATCCCCTTCAGACCCGACCATCAGAAACAGTACTGACAGAACTGACAGCAGCACAGATCCACATATCAAACAACATTACCGCTGATTATACACTGACACCAACTTCAGCCTGTGTACCAACATTGCCATGCCTGCAGTTATAGTTCAATGCCATAACAATCTTAGCCCCAGAATTTCTACAATACTCTCCATCAACAACACAAAGGCATTGAATACATTCGAGAGATTTAGGATTGGACCATAACAAGAGCATCCCTTATTTGGCTGCCGACCACTTCATTCTTCCATCGTTTTGACTCAGACTTTACCTCGATACATTCTGCTTTATAAAAACAAAATTATGTCCTCTATCTCAACCTGAGCTCCCTACCTAGTCTCAGTTCAAAGATGGCAACCAAGTCTCTGTGCTAGAGAGGAGTGATGTTCCTCTCTTCTCTCCTCAGAGGGGGAACTTTAAAGCAACATCCCCAGAGGCTTCTGCTACAGTGCTTTGTGTGCTCTGTGCCTCCCTCTCACCCCGTTCCGTCTTCATCCTCCAGTCTCTACAAGATCTATACAACATTGGATCAGCGTCGGATCACATCTGAGAGGAGGTGAACCTTTAGTAGGTAACATTTTATCCTCACTTGACATTGTAAATGTTAACCGGCTTGGCAGCTCTGCTCTAGCTCTGCTATGACCTTACCTTAGCTAGAGTGAGAAGCTAGGTGGCGCTTTATTTCATGGTCCTCTAATTACTTATAAACTACATTATAACAGAGTAATTACATGATTATTGCTTAACTGCTAATTAATTGTCATAAATACCAGAAAGTACCAATTGTTGCCAAGCAGATACATTGTTAAACTATTTCAAGTGTTTACCAGAAAGTAAGAAATGTTACAAAGTAAGTAGTAAATACTAAATAAATATAGTAAGTATAGTAAGTGGTAAGAGAACTGTACAAATAAATCTATTGAAATCCATTGACCAAAATGATATAATAATCAGCTTTACTTTGGGAGCAAACGTGAGAGCACATGCAGGTGTAATGGATGTTTACTTAGACTTGCAGAGTATTTGCAGTGTGCTAAGAGTACTGTATTTCTGTCTATCTGATGGTTCTCTTATCCTTGGATACGTTGATACCATCACCTCCCCCGATGTTGGCATGAGAAAATTGCCGTATCTAATTCACCACCCACTCGCTCATCATCCTCTCCATTACTCCATTTGCTGGGCTTTTAGGGCTGAGCAATCGGAGAATACAAGAGAAAACTAAAAAATATACCTCCTAAAAAAGCAGTGTGTGTTACAGTACAGAGCACAATCGCTATTGATTGTAGTATCTGACTATTGTGACAATGCCAAAAAGATAAAGCAATAACACAATAAAGTGTATTACTAAGCTGCAGCTGGTACTGTTTCCCGAGAGTCTCTTTTGCTCTGTGGACTGGAGGGGTCGGCTCTGCTATGTCTAAACTGCCATCTGCCTGAATACAGTATTCAACAAATACTAATATAATAACAAGGGAGAGTTTCTTGATGAAAATCTCTTCTGAAACGAAGATGTCTCCTGATTACTATGCAAAGAAAGCTTTCCTGAAAACATTCATTTTGGACATTAGACAAAACATGCCTAATGAGTTACTGTAGGATTTTCTCTTCGACCTCAATGACATGTTCTCAAAACACACAGACATGTAAGCTTAGATGAAGGAAAATGTGTTTATTAGTTGTGCTTTGTGGCTGACATCAAGTATGAGGCTCTGGGAGAACCACTGGGACCTGGCCACTGTGCAGAACACCTCTCTCTGTATATTTATATTTGCCTTAATTAGGTTACCTCCATACTTGATGTCGCGTGTTCTACACTTCTAGTATTCTCTATGCATGTAATAGAATGTTTATATATGTGTTTTTACACTTTCTTTTGTTTCATCAACCCTGAGGTCTAAAATATTGTCCTTAAGGACACCGTGATGGAACAGTCCTGTCTCCACAGGCCTAACCTTGTCTCCAGGCTATTGTGCACAGCACATATAGTATATGCCTGGAATAACAACGACTCAAACCTGGTTTTCATAGGGGGGAACTTACTGAGTCAAGTATAATTATGTAATTATTTGATTCTAGTTAATCACACGACTGCATGGCTCAAAATCTGAAATGTGTGCTGTGCAAGCACTGGGGGGAGGTGCTGTGGGAGATGATTGATGGGAGGTAAATCCAATGGCTATGCGTTGGGAGTTTTTCCAGATCTTTATATTGGGTAAACACAGCCAAGTTTGAAGTGTTGGTTCACCAGACCTTCCAAGCATTGGGCAGAAGTGTCTTGGAAGGAGATGACCACTGACCTGAACAGGTAGTGGTCGAGGTTGGCCCAAGTCAACGTGACCTCCATTGTACTAAGTGATATGACTATTGGAATGGCAAAGTATGTAATGAAGAAGATCTTCAGGGCTCTGGACCCGGAGGAGCCTGTCCCTCAGGTACTCTCATCACAATCCTCCACTATCAACATGGTGAACTGCATCAAGGGGAAGATCAAGGGGATGTCCACCCCTGCACTCCTGATATGAGCTGCATAGGAAGACCCCCTGAACTGAAGAGAAAATGTTTCAGTGTTAGGCATTGTCTCCAGCTCCCTGTATAGCTGGGCCATGCTCACTCTTGATGATGGTTTATAACCAGATTACAAGAGTCAACAAGGCCTGGCTGTCCTCCAAGGAGCTGGAGATAATGCCTAACACCATCGGCAACAGCTTGACAAGACATGTACTGCTCAGAGTACCAAAATATTTTCCCTTCAGGGAGTGTATCTATAAGCCTTCTTTGAAGACCAAGAGAAATATCTAAAGGTCTCTGACATGATCCCCAGAGGGATCCTGGGTCAACTCAAGCTGGGTCGGATCCCCTCTTCTGACCTCCAGTCTGCAGACTGGAGACACTCAGGTGAAGGCAGGCCATGAGTCTGCCAGGTTGGCCAGGCCATGTCTGCCAACAACTGACATTCAAGACAACTGTAACCATGTCAGATGCGTTTCGCAAAGCATTTCGCTTTGTAACAAATCCTTTCTGCCATCAAGCTTATTGCGAGACATCGACCCTCTCCTTGTTGCTGTCACAAGTGAGCAGCAATCCCTGGAGGAAGAGGTTCTTCAGGATGTTGAGGGCCCAATGTTGCTGGAGTGATGGAGTGAATATTCATTACTGTAACTGGAATGGGCCTCCCAGCTACCACTGCCACCTCAGTCCCTCATCATCTCCAAAGATTCTACCAAATTAGGCTAATAAATTAAATTTTCCATTCAGTTAGTGTCAATGTAATGTTTGTATCTGAGCTGTGGCTTCATCATGATTATGATATTAGAGGGTTTGTTAACCTGATTTACACAAAATAACTGAAGGTACGAGCAATGAAGCTACCAGCTACACATACGACTAAAAAAGTATCACAGTGCGATGCTCAGGCTGTGGAGGCTTGGTTGTTTCTCCAGCCATGTTTGGAGCAGGTGCCTGGAGCATGTCGATGACAGAGAGGAGGAGGCTCGCGTGGTTCGTGTTGTGAAGGGAGGGCTGTCTATTTTTAGGTCCCGTGAGGAGAGGACAAGGTGGATCTTATGCCTGGTGCTTTAGCATGCAGAAGGCTCAAAGGCACGCAGGCATCGTTCACCGGCGCTACCCCGTCAGAATGCCAATGAGGTGGGGGGAGGGCTAGTGTGCCTCTCTGGATCGCAGCCAAGGCAGTGGGCTCACACTCCTGTCAGATGGAGACAGCTGGACGTGGACCGTGTGCCACGTCTCAGAGACATCAGCATGTCAACGTTCTCACCCCGGTCACCTGATTCAGGCTCACACTGATGAGGAAGAATCCTAATTTGAGATCCACATCACACAACAGGAATTTTCACACAAATCTACCATAATAGTAAATGTCAAGTCACCCGCATGGATCTATACTAGGATTCAAATTGAAAAAGCCCAGAAACATCCCTCACTCACATCATTTAACTTCTGAGGGGTTCAAAAAGAATAACAGCTGTCAATAGAACCATTTCAGATAACTGAATAACGATCACAAAAGCACCACAAGGCATGCTAATCTAATGCAGTGGGAAACTGCTTTCTAATGAAAATGACTAAGCAATACCTCTCCATTTGTGATTCTCCAAGAAACTTCTCTCTCTCGTGTGCTCCATTCAACCCATTATTCTCTATGGGGTGACTCTGTGCATGGAAGGTAATATATTATACTCCTAGTCTTTGACACAGGCCACAGAAGAAATGGGAGGCAATATTGACAATGCAAATGTCGGCGCAGGACTCTCAGTCTCCAGAGTCCAGATTTTATCAGAGAATCAATTCCGTTGTTAAGAGTGACCTGCAGGTCTGTGGCTGCTGAGGGGGACGTGTGTGTGAGTGCGTGCGTGCGTGCGTGCGTGCGTGCGTGCGTGTCTGTGTAAGTGTAAGTGTGTAAGTGTGTGTGTGTGTGTGTGTGTGTATATGTGTATGTCTAAAACACCAATTGCTTATTATGCATTATATTTTGATGCAGCCCATTGTACACATTGTATGTAAATTCAGTGTTTATTTTGTCAACAAAGAATTCCTAACACGTAATTACCATGAGCTGTGGGATTAGGCTACACAACACAGCAGTGTTGTTGACACGCAAGTGCAAAATGTATTTAATTTTTAAATTTCCATTAGCCCAGTGTCTGATAGCAACAGTACAATGAAACAGCACATCGACTCAACATGACACATATGAACAGTGAACAAACACGTCAGCCACACAACAGCTGTGGGTGAAGGATTGATCAACCTTTTGTCCCAGCTTTGCTCTTCTATAGCTATATAGATGAATCAGAGTTGGGGTTTTGTGCCTGGGTTGGCTGCAATGACGCTATACGGCCTTATGTGGGCCTGGGCAGGAACAATAGCTTCCAGGGGGAGGCTGGTGGAGGCAGAAATCAGAAGATGGGCTCCATTCCTCATTCCATTTCATGGGATTTCTAACGAGCCCTGATTTCTGATTTCTGCCTCCACCAGCATTGTTCCTGCCCAGGCCCACATAAGGCCAGGTCCCAAACCTTCCCACAGCCAAGCTCAGCATCTGCGTTATTTTACAGTCAAAGTCAAAACAGACCTTGGTCTGAGCTAGTGCTTTTAAGGCTTTGTCTTTACCCCTTCATCTGTATGGTAATCACAAGAGAGAGCAAGATAAAGAGAAAGAGAGAGAGAGAGAGAGAGAGAGAGAGAGAGAGAGAGATCTGCATTTATGAATCCTGAAATTACCTCTTGGTGATGAATGTACCTGCCCCCTTCGCAGAAATAAGCAGCTCGATTCCTTTTATGATTAGCCTTCTCGCTCAATTATTGAAAAAAGGATATATATTCGAAAACGATTCGATGTATTAGGGTGGCCATTGATTATCTGGATTTCAAAGGGATCAGGAGAAATGTTAGTTGGGAAATCAAAGCCTTCTGCTGGGGGGTGACCCTAATAGCCTGGAACAAGACTGAATTTGATGAGTTAACACTGAATATCAGTCTGGACCAGTCTTTATTGAGCCATTTGTGCCTACATCATGAATGAGGGCTGCTACAACGTGTGTTCTCCAGGCAGTCCAAGTGTGTCTCCAAAGCAGTAGATCCATACTGATATTCAAGGAAGTGAAAAAAAAAAAAGCAGAATTCAGGTTCGGGTTCCTACGTCTCTGATGCATCCATTGCTCCCACAACAAACACCACCGATTAGTATGTCATTTCTGACAGGGTAAGAGGATAATACTCCACAATAATGTCAGACAGTGCTGTGGTGCAAGAGTCCCAGAGTTGGTGAGATAGCTAATCTACTTCCATAGTCCCTGCACAGGCTGCAGTAGTTATTCAGGTCCTGTTCCATAACAGGCCAACTAAAGGGCAGCACACTCCAACCGAAGTGTACCCCTCTTTTCTCCACTAATAGAAGATGGATGTGTGTGAAAATGTTTGAAGTGAAGTAGTGCAGAGAGAGGGCTTCTCTGCTGATGGAGAGAGGGCCATCTAAGAGCATGGTGGTAATAGCAGAACTTAACTCCGTATGCCTCAGAGAGGGGAGGAAATGGGCGAACATTGTCCTTTTTGCTGTGATATAGGTGATATAATTTCCATACGGAGAGGCAGGGGAGGGCACAGTGGTAGGTTGATGGTGCTAAATCCGAGTGGTGTGAGAGAACCACGCAGTCTGGTGAAAATGCAGATGTGTCTCCCCTCCTCAGACTCATGACTATGGATGTGCACAGCCCTGTGCTATGCCTTTCATGTTTCGCTAATGGTGGGTTGTTGTGACGCTGTGAGCAGAGCTGCAGGTGACTGACTCCACGAGTGCATTACCACTGAGCCATGAGCAATGCCCCCCCCCCCCCCCCCCCCCCCCCCAAAAAAAAAAAGAAGCAGCAATAGTTCAATCGTTGGACCCGCAAAAACCATCCACCCCCTTTTGGGTGCACACAAATCAATATACAATAAGGAAAATGTGATTAGGTCTTCCACAGTAATCATTGCAAGCATAGAAGCACCACCAGGCATGTAATCGAAAATGTAGCTCCGTCAAAAATCATGCTTAAAGGATTAGGGCATGTACATGGAATGATGACAGAATCACAACTGCTGTTTGCATATTTTCTATTTATACTTAAAGTTGTTAATTGTACCTCAAACAGAGGAAATACGGTTTACATAAACCCTTTAAAGTGAGCCTTTTTTGCTCCAAAAGACATCTAATTCTGTTAGCTTCACAAAAGTCAGTCAGCATCATGGCTGTGAGGAGACTTCAAAGAGGAGATTAGGAGAGGAGAGCTGTACTGATGGCATGGGACCAGACAGAGAAACTCTGGAGAGTATGATTGATAAACAGGGCAGACGAGAGAGCTGAACATGCTGCCCCCAATACAACCACAACTCTCCTTTAATGCTAATTTACACCTCCACCACACCTCCCCTTTAATATTATTTGCCCCCAAACCACCACCACACTTCTCTCCATATCCCATTTAAATCTGTTGTCTATACCAACACCACTACCACACCTCCCCTTTAAATCTGTTGTCTATAGTGCCACCACCCCCCCCCACCCCCCCCCTTTAACACTGTTGCCTCCATACCACCACAAGTCTTCACATTTGATTCATGTAGGCATGTTGTCTCAGGTGAGTACCTGACCGTGATGTCTCAGAGCTCAGGAGGCCAATAGGATAAAGCGAGCCCAGCTGCATTGGGCCGAGATAGCAGAGGCTCCCGTCAGATGCTGGAGGTTGGACGTCCAACCTGATTTGTCAACATTCAGAGAGAGGAGTCTCGGTGGGTCTTACCAGTACTACTGCATTTGAACCAACACTGACAGAACAAAGAAAAACTGCTTGGGGAGATACTTTAGCTTCCCCTGAAGTATCTTTCCTCCTTCTGCTTACTAGAATTGGGCATGTTAACTGACAAAACAAATATAAAACTCATTTCCCCAGGGGGAAGGACTTGCTACTGTGGTCCTTAAGTCGACTTCCAATCAAAATGTCTGCTCCTAAATGTTTATTCAAAACTCAATGCATAATGGGAATGACTGCGTGGGAAACGTGTGTTTTTCATTTTATCTCCTGCTGAAAATGGTTATCCAATCACCACTCAGTTATGTGCCTAACATGGCTTTGGTCATGTATTGTTAATGATACATGATGATCTTTTGATTCTGTTTCCTCTGTTAAGCCGTAGGTCTGTTTTTGGTTGTGGATGGTTTGTGAACCAACGTGAAAAACAACCCCCAGCCTCAGTAGCAGTGGCGAATGTACGTTGTAGACTAACTAACAATAATCAGCTATAGGTAGCTGCATACCAGCAGAGGAACCACACTGACTAGGGCACTGGTCTTTTAATTAGCCTTTAACATCTCGCCTTTCACCTCGACTGGAAAAGACTCCACAGGCACCTATTAACCTGGGACATATTCCCATCTTCGATAGCACAGCGAGGATGGGAGTTTTCCTTTGTCTATAAGTCTTCCTCTTCTTTGAGAATCATTACCATGTGTATCTCTTCCCTACAAATTTCAAATGCTATATATGAAACATACAACCACTTATCCAGTGATGTCTCTTCTTTTTTTCATTTCCAATCCCAGCATTGTCTCTTTCACTGAGTAGAAAAACCCCTCTGCCGTCATAGCAAATGTAGCGTTGGCGATTTTTTCTGGGTTTGATTCGATGGACTCTTTTCGGCGTTACTTATCCAAGATGAGCAAATCAATTGTTACGGTTTGGGACGGTTGCGCATTGTGTGACTGGAGGTCCAGCCAGAGTCAGACCGATGCCTTCCAGGAGTGATGCTCCTCGCTGGGAGCTTGTTTGGAGAAGACCATCCGATGCATCATCAGGACCCTGAGCTCCTCCTGGGGCCAAGGGATTAACACAAACATCCTGGGGGGAGATGAATCACTGCCCGCGCACCAATGATGTCATGGCTGCCTCACACACACAGTTCTGTTCAGGGAAGGTCGCACAGGCCTCTCACCGCGTTGTCATCGCCGCCACACGTGAGTGGGTGGTGGCACACTGGGTGACCCCCTCGCCACAGCACGGGATGCTGGGAAGCGTAATCATGTCTACGACTTGCCCCGGATGAGGTTGGTTGTGCACCAATGAGAGTTACATGAAAAATGCATCACTTGTTCAACTTGAAGTCCATTATTCACACACAAGCGTAGGCGCTTAAGAGAGCGCAATATGTTTGCAGTGAATGTATCAGAGAGAATCTATCATCACTGCTCAAACATGTTGCTAAGCATAAAACACCAACACTACAGATGTCTGCAATACAAGCTTCTAATGGACAATCTTCCTATGTTGTTGATTTTAACATACTGGTGGTAGGCCACACGCTGATTACATTGTTTGATGAAATGATATCACTGTCCACTCCCCTCAAATATACCAAATACAGTGATTTCACTGTTAGATTAATTGATATCACTGTCCACTCCCCCCAAATATACCAAATACTCTGATTACACTGTTAGATTAACTTATATCACTGTCCACTCCCCCCAAATATACCAAATACAATACAAAGACCTAGGCGACAACAATGCAATGCCATGCACTATTTAATTGTGACAGAAAATATTTCACTAATGTGAGACAGTTGCATCTTTCCATAAAACGCAACACTACCAAAACAGTATCAACATAGTTGATCATCTATGGCCTTTCTGAAAAAACAGCTGCTAACATACAATGTATAGTATAGCCAATTAGCACTTAAAAACAGTAATAACTGTTCCAATCAAACAAAGATCAGCTAAATGTGGAAAGGAAGAGGAGGAGAAAAGAAGCAGCCTGTTTGGTGTGGCTAGATCAGTATTAGCAGTAATGATATTCCTCAACGAGGTCAGAAGTCTTTGTGGTGATCATTGAAGGGAATTGAATGCTTCAGTTGAGACCTTTTCAACCGTAAATTACCCCATTGCCACAGCATGCAGTGGCAGACACACAAGAAGAGGGCCTAGTGGGAGGGCCACGGACAGTTCAGCTAAATACATAGCAAAACACCCCATGCTGATGATTTCAATGCACATTCATTAATTAGTGGAAGGTGATTTCCTCTATAACAGGAAATCTCATAAACAAAATCCTAAGAGAGATCTTCCATTTGGGCAGATGATTCTAGGTCACATTAAAAATGCCTGGCAACATGTTGTCCCAAGATAATAGATTTGTAGATGAGAGGAGTTTGGTATGATTGGGTACATTTAAGGGCCTTAGTTAAATCAGGAAGCCTCATGAATATGGACTTGATTCATAACTAAGCCCCAAAGCCCAACAACCACACGGTACCTACACCACGCTCTCTGTGTGGAATGACCCTGACATATACTCTCCTTCGAGCAAGTGCCTCAAAATGTGACAACAGTGTAAAAGGGGACCAAGCTAAATCTTGGCAGAATAACAATGGCAATTACTATAATTCTTTGAATAAAACATATGTCGTCCTTTTCATTTAGTCTTTTTAGAGTAGAGCAGAGAGTTACCCTATGGAATAAATGAACAAATGGACTGGCCTGGCCTTGTCAACTAGAACATTATCACAATGATGCAATAGATTTCAATTATGCATTAATTAGGTACTTAACAACCTGAAAACTGAAATTAAAACCAAACCAAAATGTTAACACTACAAAGCATGAAAGGCACTTATTTCTACAGCATATGAGAGCGAGATGACCATGAAAAGTGTATGTACACAGAACATACCTCTGTGTCTTTAAATAGGCCGCAACACTATAAACATGACCATCTGTCTCTTTTTAAATTAACTTGTTGCGCACTATACCTCCCAGTAAACATAGAGTCAATCCTGCTATTCTAAAGCATCGGGCTATCTGTGGCCATTTACTTAACATGATAAGGAGTTAATTACACAGTAATAACATATTAATTACTTGTTTGTTTCCTTGGGAAAGGCTTGATATGGTACCATGTACCAATTAACTACATATTATTGGCAGGAGGCAGATATCTTAATAGCTGTGCTACAAGGTCATATAGGAACACCGTATGTGGTATGGATCTTGGAAGCTTGAAGATTTCAAGACCATTTATTTGATTTGGTTTGTAGCAAGATATGATATACTTAATTCTGGGCAGATGAAAGGTAATCTCCTTGGCCCATAGGAGACACGTGGAGGGCCCTGAGCCAGGCTCAACACTAGACAGTATGACAGGTCTACAGTATCTATCATCACTACAGTACCTAACTAGATTGACCCGTGCCCCAGTATAATTGTCCCCAACCATGAAGAGAAAAAAAACACAGCCCAGGTCTATGTTATAACAAAGAAAAACAAGATAACCACCCCAAACATGATTTGCTTCAGTTGAATAAAAAACAGAATGACAGCAAACTAATCCCAAAGAGGACAGTGGCCATTGATTGGTTGAGATAATGAATCAGAGGAAGATGATGGCACCCAGATCATTTGCATATGGCTCATACACACACGCCCTGCTGCAGCCATGATGAGTGGCCCTGATTACCCTCAGTCTAACGTCAACACAGACCCAAGGTGTGCTCCCCATCCAAGGCTGATTAAAATTGGTGGTTATTATCAGAGAGTCAAGAATAACTTGTCATTGTAATACCCAAAGCAATAAGTGCTGTAAAAAACCAGTCATAATTGCATGCAGCGGGTTTGTGGTAGCATTTACAGTGAAACCAGTGGATTATGTGATAATCCTGTTGTTAATAATCATGTGAGGTTATAAGCATCGCACCATCCACCCAGCAAACAACTAAGCAATGGACTGCTCCAACTCCTAAAGTTGCTTTACAATAACGGTATGAGACATTCCAAAACCAAAGCTTGTCAGATAACGCAGAGGGTACTACTTGGATAAATCACATTTTGGTGACACCACCACCTCCAGAACCGTAGCTCATGGAAGACATATGAAACGATGAAAAAACGTCTTACCTTTCTGTACACCAGCATGTTAGGGGACTCATCAGCCACTCCGTTGCTGCTCTGGCCGTAATTGTTTGTCTGCGCCATGGCTCAATGCGATCAAGTGCCAGTGGTAAGTGCTCCTGAAAGGGACACGAGAAAGACCAGCTCCAAATATTGGTTTACTGGTCTTGAGTGTGCACAGCTTGGAGTACAGAAGCATTATATTACCTTGATTGTGTGTGTAGCGAACAAGGACGTTCGGCTCAACCAATTGTTCCATATGATAGTCGGTTACCCCCATTGAGAACAAATCAAATTACTATTTTATTATGAATAATCCTAATGAGGCATCTACTGTATTTCACAGGCTCTATATTTCAAAAGGTGTTTTGGGCGTCGTGTTTTAGAAATACTGAAATAAAAAAAAAACATGCACAATCAAATGTAAGCTATAGTAAGCATGATGTAAGCATCATTAGTCAAATAGGCCTTTTTCTGTTTTCTCAAAATGAGCAACCTAACATCGCTGTGACCGAGCGTCAAGGATGTGGCACATCACATTTAAATATGTCCACGGCCGTATCCCAAACGGTTTGCACACTCTTTCTCTAGGCATATATCAACATGCAATGTGCCAAGGCAACAGGACGCACATGAACAGGATGATATATGATCCAGATGGAGAGACAGCAGCCGTTATAAACAAGAGAGGCAGAGTGATGAGCGATCAGGACCTGGGACAGCGACTGTGAGAGAGCACTCTGCAGCGATGCAATCTTGCACATTCTAGGTAGGAGGATAAAACAACAAGTAAAGCATGAATTCGGAGGTCTAACTTACCCGACCACAGCCTACGAGCTAAATCCTTTGTTTCTACTAGAGACACTCAGTGCAGGTTGTCAGCTGCCAGTCGTAGGAATGCGCTGATAATTCATTGGAAATATTGACAAATCTGGTACTGGATGTAGAGCCGCCACTGCCGTTCTCTCCCTCGAACGACGCTGAGTTGCGGGGGCGCGCCGGCACTCACTACTCCCCGGTGAACGCGCCTCGACCTGGGGCCAATCACGTGGCTGGAATCCACATCCTGAGCGCCTTGGCAACTGCACGGTTAAAAGGCACCCTGGAATATTTCAATGAACTAATTGATGTCACCTTGCGACAACACCGTCTAAAATAAACGACAATGCTTCATGATGGTCATTTCTATCCTATTATCATAAATACCGCGAAATGTGTCTATAGTAAGGCTCATTTTCAATGGGAAAATGGTAATACGACAGAAGCATTGTGCATCGATCATGTACTGTAGATGCTATTGCATAGGAATAACAATAACAACAGCTATCAACAAATAGCATTGTATTTTTTCCTTCTATGTGTCCACTGAAACCCTAACATCTATCATAGCAAAATGGAAGTAAATAAAAACAGATAATTAATGCTCAAGAGGATTTGAAAGTGGATGTTGTAGCCCCAGGACACTCATTAGACATAGTGTAATGTGTGTGGATGTGTGCCTTAAGCAACATCATTACAATATCATTCTAGACTTACTGCCAATGAACTCTGGTTCAAATACTCACTGGGGACATTAAGCCTTCAAGGTTCATGTTCCTCTCCTGCTCAGTGGGTTCTTTAGAAGAAACATATTTTATATAAGATCAGTCGTAACATTGTGACCAACACAGGAAGAATACTTGGAAATCCAGTCTGTACCCCAGTGTGTCCCCCATCTATGGCAACAGGAGGTATTGGGTAGTGAAGGGTTAATGTTCTCAAGGGCAACATAGCAGTCTGTCCAAGGCCAACTATGCTCCCTGCCCATAGCATCCTGGTTATAGCAACATCTTGGACTGCTTGAACTCAGTTAAGCCTTGGTAGCAGACAAAAACAGCTACATGACTAAGGACTGCATCATGAATTGAAAATATGTAAAGAACATTATCTGGCTAAGTTGAGCATTAGTCATTTATGCAGCAGAAGGGTGACACCTAGGCTACATCTCTGTCATATTGTCATTTTCATGTTTCATGTACATTTTACCTCACAGGGCAGTAATCATGGAAATCTGTCACCTAATCTCTAAAAGCTCCTCAGCAGCTAATCAGAATGAGCCTACAGTTCACAGTTCAGTTCTGAGGAACAACATCAGGTGTTATGTGTAATCTGAAAACTGCCATTTGTACACACTTCAAGTTCAATATTGAATAGCATTTGACTATAGCGCTATGTCCATTGACTAGTTCTGGCATTGAGAATCAAGTACTGTGTGTTTCAATACAAACAATCTAAGATGAACTAAGAAGCTTCTGCCAGGAAGGGCATGAGTTGCACATCATATATTCCACAATCAATAGTGACTCACCTGGGATTCAGTTAACACATACAGACTCTCGGCAGTCTGCCAGAGCTCCACAGAGCTAAAGCCTATCCCACGAGACCTCACCGCCTGGTCCCCACCTGTCACCCCTCCTGTCTCTCCTCTCTTGACCTCCCTCTCTTCTTATAATGACATGTCTCTCTCCATGAGTTAGCCTGAGCCCAGGAGTGTAGCATTGTGCTGCTGTGTGTGAATCAAACCTCACTGTGCCCAAAGGCACTACATATGTCCCCCTGCTCATTAGTGTGACTTTATCAGAGGCAACCCAGGACTCTGCCTACAGCGACAAGGGTGTGACATCCGTCAGGCAGCACTGACACTCACCAGTGCCACAGAGTGAGAACTGGTCTTGAAATGGCAAAGCACCATGTCATAGGACTGTGTAGCTGCGGTCTCTTTGTTCTATGGGGTTTTGAATAGGATGGGAGCAAAACATAGAAATAGATAGTGTCTATCTGTATGGATCAAACAGCTTAAACCTCATCAACCAAGTGGGTGCTATACATTGGTAGTGATGAGGTCAATTCTCACGCCTTACAATGTTAGCACTTTCGGTGTCTAGAACAGAGCGTTATATAAATGCACTCAATACATGTAAACCTGACTTCAAAGGTTTGTAATGAATACCACATTGTAATCATATCGAAACTCTCTCACTTTTCAAGTTACCCATTAGTCCTCAGCTTGTGCATGGTTCATGTCATATTTGAGTTATCTTGTCTACTGAAAATTAGAATATTTGACTGGTATCGTAATGTAGCCGGTGGTTGGCCCCACTACACACAAGGATCACTAATAGACACAGGATCACTAGAAACAGTTCAGCAGGCAGACAGGAGACAACTGATTTTCATTATCAATCTTCAAACTAGCAAAAGGTAAATCTAAGCACTATAAACTGTCAGGTCATTCAACTTGACTGTCTCTCTTTGGGAAAACTAAACATTGCTCTTTTCTCAGCAACCATCTTGTAGAGAGCTCTCTTGTGCAGCACAGTTGCCTACCTGATTGGAGGCAGTGGGCAGGGGTACGTGGGAAGTGTTGTCCTCTACTGGCCACCTATATTGTGGCAAGTATTGGCAATGAAAGAAGTATTTATGAATTTAGTAGATACCAGTTAATTTCAATACCAGTTGTAGGTTTTGAAATACTGTACATGCAGAGTATGTCATATTCCTAGAAGCGTGTGGTTGTGTGTGGTTGTCAAAGGTTGACAGAAAATTATTCTAAATGACCATGGTGACAGTCTTAACCTCCAGTTACCATCTTTAAATAATGTGAAGGAAAAAAACATTTTAAAAACAAGAAAATTCACCTTTGTTTGGAGTGGTGCAGGTTGGCTGGTAAAACTACAGAGAAAGAAAAAAAATTGCATCGGAGCAAGTGTTCTTTGTTTGAATAAAAAATGTACATTGCTATCATTGACTATGGCCTTGAGTTACGCAGAACATAACACAAAACATTTCCTCAGAGTTGTAGTTCATCTACTGTGAAACACTGTATATGTCCTCAGATACAACAATACTGTTATCATAGTATGTTTTCAGCTCAATTCAGAAACCAAAAAGTTACTACTGTACATGTTCCTACAAATGTATAATACTGAGAGGGAAGCAGATGTGACTGACGAATTCATCATGAAAAAGAACAAATTTGTTTGAACAGAAATTAGTATTTTATTTGTACAAAGACATAAGACATTTAACCATTTATATATTCTATTTGGGACCCAGCATCTCATGTGGCTTGACCCACTGGTCAAACTCTTCCTCTGTCAGATATCCAAGCTTGATGGCGGTGGCTTTTAGTGTTGACCCTTCTTTGTGTGCTGTTTTGGCAATCTTGGCAGCTTTGTCGTAACCTATAGGGTAGAGAATGGACAGGATCAGGTTGTTTCAGTCCTGTACATATAAACCATTCATAATCAGACCAATAACAAACCAGTCATCTTGACAACTTAATGGCCATAAATCCTGATTCATGTGATAAGAAGCCATATTCACATCTTTTGACAAACTTTTAGAGAAGAAACTGACATCTGTGGTTCTCATAGAAGGGCACTTCTGACCCACTGGGTCTAGGGGGATCTGGTGTTCAACTGAGAGGGTGGCCCTCTACACATTGAGGCCCCTGCTTGTGTCAATGTGTCAAGAACCGGCCGCAAACTAGACAGCTGTTTGGGGAGAAAGGACTTGCACCTGTGTCAGGGACCTCTGTATTGGCAAGTTTGATTAATGCCATCAATCTGCGGCCCCTGTAGTTGACCCAGCGCCAAAGCACATCTGGGTCCCCTCCAGTCTTGGCCCACCTTACCAAGGGCACCAGGACCTGTGTGTGTATATGTGTGTGTGTGTGTGTGTGTGTGTGTGTGTGAGTTGGATCCTACCTCCTCAGGAAATAGACATTTATTTAGTGTTCTCTTAAAGCACTTGCTGCTATCAGTGTACTGCTTTTTTTCTTCTTCCTAAAGTCAAGGCATAAGTACTGTGGGGCAGAAGCAGTGGACACAGACTGACAGCCTTTCCTAGACTTCTCATCTGATCTCCTTCTCAAAACATAGGAGGAAAGCCTTTTAAGATTCACCCTCAGGCTCACTGTAGAGAATATCTCATTCGCTTCATAAACGGGTGGACCTCAACATTGCCGAATGTGAGGCTGTGGGTGACTGCCCTCTGCTGGTCAGATGTGGGTAAAACATTCACCTATGTGTTCGTTGAGAGCAGTGACAAGCATGAGGGACTCGTTCATCAGCTTGTTGATCCTTTCTGTGTTGGCCTCGATGCCCACCACGCAGTTGTTGGTGAAGGAGACAGACGCATCGCCCAGCAGCCTGGCAGAGTTCAGCACGTTCTTGATCTGGGAGGATTCAGATTCACAAAACTTTATAGTCTCAAACAGGCACTTGGTCAGAGAGGACCAAGGACCCCAAACATAGAGATACATATACAATACGTATTATGAATACTATTTCTACATCCATGTGTTAATTCTATTTTTGCCCACCTCTAGTTCTATCTTAGCAACCTGCCAAGCACTGAAAAGGCCAGTCCTCTTTTCAATCGACTGTCTGCGTATTAAGAGCGCAGGTTTACTTTTAAAGCAATATAGAAATAATGTTCCAAGCTGTGGTGACGAGAACAGGCCATGAGAAGAGAGGACAATCTCAGGAAGTAAATATTTCAAAGCAAAACAACAGTGACAACACAAGAACAAATCAATTCAATAATTCAGGCCCCACAAAAGACCACAGTTTAAATGAGAAAAAAAATGAAATATTTATCAGCACACGCTGTACTACCTGGAATTGAAAACATCCTTGAAGGACCTGGGTGTTTTTTTCCCCCCTCGTCTCGTATAAGGCTAGGACTAATATGGTTCCAGTCAAAACAGAGGCTTAAAACCTTACAAAACACACTCCACACACACACAAAGTAATATCACAGTTCTGTTCTTACCATCATTGGTTTGAAAACGTTCAACTCAAAGTGACCGTTGCTGCCTCCGACAGTCACAGCCACGTTGTTTCCCATGACCTGGGCTGCTACCATGGTCATGGCCTCACACTGAGTAGGGTTCACCTTCCCTGGAAAACATATGTTAACACACATTAGTTAATAGGTTGATGGGTGGTCTTCAAGACATTTGTGTGTGTGTGTGTGTAATAATACTGTAATTACTCGGTTGACACAATGTTCTTACTAGAGTTAATAGGCATACGTTACTACCCAGCTATAAAGCTACTTTGCTAATGTAGTGTCACCAAACTATCATACTTCAATAGCACCCTAACTTAATGTGAGGAGTAATAACGTCATTCCCCTTCTACAGGACATGGGTATAGGTCAACATGTTTGTGGTCAGCTCTTTAAGAAAGAAATGATCATCTTTATTATGCTTACTTATTAATACTTCTTTCATCGCCATGATTATGCCTGTCCATGTTGAACTTGATGTCGGGGGGGGGGGGGACTGGCCAAAAATAAGGCTTGAAACCTGACCCAGATGGCATGGACGACTGCAAGCAGCTGGGAGTGTGGCTCAAGCAGCTCCCTAGTCCTTACACTTAAACTAACACCACACCACTTACACACAAGAACTCCACTTGTACATAATAACAAAGTAGGCTAACAATTCGAAAGCAAAGTCCCCCAAAGAAACATGACTATCACTCATCTTCATAGATATTCCCTAACCTCCACTCCTTTCCTAGTCAAAGTAAACATACGCTGCGTCCCTTTTTCCTGAAGAATGCCATTCCCACATGGATTTAGATGGGAATGGATTGAGAGCCCATGCCTATGACCAATCAAAGAGTTCTCCCCAAAGAATGGAAGCGACGTGAACTTGGCAGCGCCACTATGGAAACATTTCAAGGCAAATTAAACTATATATTTAGTAATGATAGAGTAACCATATTTGATCGCCAACAACATCATTGTTAAAAACAAAAGCTAAAGTGAAAGCGTTATGATGTCCCTCAGTGAATTCAGCGTTTTAGCAGTAGTTTTTTGCACATTTTGACATGAACAAAGTCGCAATCCAGCGCCGCGCTGTTAAATTAAAATCCACGTGGAGAAGGGTTGGAGAAATGGGACGCAGCAAAGAATGCTGATGGTGTTGTGTCTGATCCTCTCTCTCACCAGGCATGATGCTGCTCCCAGGCTCGTTCTCTGGCAGGATGAGCTCTCCCAGGCCGGAGCGAGGTCCGGAGCCCAGGAAGCGGATGTCGTTGGCCACCTTCATCATGCTGCAGGCCACCGTGTTCAGAGCCCCGCTCAGCTCCACCAAGGCGTCGTGGGCCGCCAGGGCCTCAAACTTGTTTGGCGCCGTCACAAACGGCAGACCTGGGGTTGGGACAGGAAACATGATGTTGGTTAAGTGCTGGTGCTCAGAAGTTCTAACATTAACTGGACCGTTGAGATGGGTGTCCCAGTCCTTAAAATGTAGAAATGCAGAAAGTGGTGAAGAAAAGGTTCAGGACAGCAAATGGATACCGTTCAAGCACTCCTTGAAGAAATCAAATTGCTGTCCCGGAAAGAGGATGTCATGGTTATTTCCGCTCAAATATTCAACGTCATTCTGTTGAAGCAGGTGTTGGGAGTGCATGAAGCCTATGGGGTACCTGTGAGAGAAGAGACCTTCGCTGCCACTTTCTCAGCGAAGCCGATGCGGGTGTTCAGGCCTGTGCCCACCGCCGTGCCACCCGCTGCCAGCTCGTACACTCTGGGCATGGCTGACCTGATTCGCTCCATGCTGTACTTCACCTGCTGGACGTAGCCACTAAACTCCTGCAACACAGAAACACATGCCAGTTCATTGACTGTTCTTAAGAATGTCATGCAAACATAAACAAAAACAAAACAAAAAAGCTAAGGCTAAGATTTGAGCACAGTATTTTACACTCAAACAGACAATGACCTACTCAGATAAAAACAAGGTCATAAATGCATACATTTACTTTAATAGCAATGTTGTCTACTCAAGCATATATACTATTGGCATAACGATTATCACATGACAAGCCATTCACCACAGCCAAATGAATCTATACGATAGGCAACATCACATGATCCCTTTTCAACTTAATGAGGGACATACTGTTTTCAGTTATACGTAAACATGCTAGAATACTTTAACCTCTTTAGCCGGACGGGGCCTATAATTGGTCCCAAATCCTGCTTTAATTTGATTATGAATTTGATAACTTTATCTCCTTGCCATGTGTAGTATGTTATTCTAAAGTATGATCTGAGCATATCCACACAAAACTTCAAGATGTTACCATCCAATGGCATCCTGCTTTTGCATCTGATCATTATATTTCTAATGTTAGAAGCAGTTTAGTTTGGGGTCTGGTTTTTAGGCGGAAATTAGTCAAATAGGGCATTCAGCAGAAGAGGGTTTTAAACAACGTCCTACAACAGACAAACATCCGGAGGAGTACTGACCTGTCCCAGGGAGAGGGGTACGGCGTCCTGGGTGTGTGTGCGGCCGATCTTGATGATGTCTTTAAACTCCTCTGACTTGGCGGCCAGGGCGTCGTGCAGCAGCTGCAGCCCGGGGAGAAGCACCTCGTGGACCTCCCTGGCGGCTGCGATGTGCATGGCGGTGGGGAACGTGTCGTTGGAGCTCTGCAACAAACCAACACGTTACACACTTCCTTCTGGACCCAATCAACACGGTCCTGGGCGTCCAAGTTGTGTTGTGTTTCAAAAGTATCCGTTTGTGTTGTGCTCTACTATGACATCATAATGTAAATAAAATAAACTAAGCATACACTTTTTCGTTCTGCTTTGTGTGCTTTCTCGTATTGATACTCTGTTTACTTCAAATAGATAATTCATACAGATGTTGAAGGCATGAGCTTGTCAGATTCACGTCAATGACCATTAAGGACCATCAAATACTGCAAGCGCACACGGCCAACTGGAAATCATTGGGTAATTGCAAAATATATCACTGGGTTTCATCTTGAAATGTCGTTGGTGACAGGTAGAGAGAGACTGTCTTTGTGAATGGTCACCTGGCTTTTGTTGACGTGGTCATTGGGGTGAACAGGGTCCTTGCTACCGAGTTTCCCGCCAAGGATCTCAATGGCCCTGTTGCTGATGACCTCGTTCACGTTCATGTTGGTCTGAGTTCCTGACCCCGTCTGCCAGACGACCAGGGGGAAGTGGTCGTCCAGTTTCCCAGCGGTCACCTTCCAGGTATCATTGGTATCAGTTAGTGCAAGGACAGGCAACAATGTAACTGGTCATGTAGCTTCATCTAGAGCACAGGCTAGCCCAGACATGGCTGGACTCCGTCATCATGGAAAGCTAGCCTAGCTATATCAGGACTAGAGCACTGCCATTGCTGAGTACTGTAACAAAAACGTAGCTCTTCTCTACAGAGGTCCTTGTGAGCTGACAGTCATGCACTCCCTGTGCTTGGTCTGTTTGATTTTCTCTCTATTAGGAAATCTTTAGATGTTAAACTGTGGCACCTCATCAGCGGCTTTGACAATGGCTTCAGCTATCTTTGGGTCCAGTCCATAGTCCTGGTTCACCTCCGCAGCAGCCCTCTTCAGAATACCAAATGCTTTGATGACTTGGATCTGGTAGATAGCGTATGAAAGACAAAAGTGAGGACAACGTGTATCATCTTATCAATAACAATATCATTGAGGCTACTGAAAATCGACACGGAAGTCATCTTCTCTCTGAAAGACTTACTGGCATTCTCTCGGTCTCACCCCCGATTTTGAAGTTCATCGTAGATCTGACAGTCTGGGCACCATAGTACTTGTCGCTGGGCACTTTCAGCTCTCCAAATGTATCCCGCTCGATTCTGTAGTCTGAACTGGCCTAAAAAAACGAAAAATTCAAAAATCAATGACTGAACGAGTGAAGCCATTGAATTACAGTGAAACTGCAACGTTTTCTTACTTTGTACACAAAGCACAATCGATGATAATGACTCAATGTTTTTTTTAAATGACAGTAATAACCATTGTAATAGCAACAAATCATGAAAAAATAGAATGTATGGCTGACTACATATGAGTGCCAACATCACGAGAGACACAATTATCATCGTGTTTATTTGTATTACTGTGACAAATCACCATCTTTTGTTGACATTCGGGGGCTTGCTAACAGATCAGGTCAGGTCAGGTGTTTGACTTGAGTTGTTATGACTAGGGTTAGGGTTAGAGAGTTAACGATGTACCCACCATCAGCTTTCATTGACAGAGACAGTGAGACCCTGCTATACGGATACAGCGTGGCATGCAGTGAAATAATAGCCAGCTAGCAGCCTAGCAAGCTAGCTAGCACAAAAGTGAACTGACTTTGACCTTCTGCAGGCTAGCTAGACAAGATAACTTGGCTGACAAATGAGCTTTCTCGCTACCTGGAAACATACCTCTGTTCTTCATTTGCGGAGTTAGTTGGGGTTGTCAATGTCATGAAGGTTAAGACCGATATGAGCCGAAGCAACCATTCCTCCGCTCCGACAGTTTCTTCCCTAGCTAGGTTGCTAGCGAACTATTCATTCATTTTAAACGGCTAGCTTGGATAAGGTCATTTGCAGGCCTGCATTGAGATAGTAAAAGCTCACTCCCATCTCCAAAACCAAAACAACTTACCATTCTGGAGGAGGTGATGACTGCGCCTAGTGCAGGGCTATGCTTTCTGTTGGCTATGTTCCTCTGCAACGCCAGAAGGTTGCAGTTTAATCGCTGGACGTTTCTCAGAGAGCGATACATGGCGCTGGCTCAGCTGTCAGTTCAGACGGTGGCGGAGGGCGGAAGGATAGGAACCAACCAAAATCCTGTGTTGGTGGGCGGAACCACATACTTGCAACAACACCTACTCACGGGGGGAGATCATTGAAAGCAGCACACGGCATGATTTCACGATGTCCCGTAGTCTTCAATAAAAAGGTTTGACATTACAATTACAGTAGCCTACTACTATTATTGTTATTGTTATATCATTTTTATCCTTTATTATTATTATTGTTATTATTATTATTATTATTATTATTATTATTATTATTATTATTATTATTATTATCATGACCAAGAAGTTATGGCTTGTCAAAAGCCTCAAAAGACAGGAAATTCTAAATGAAATTGAAAAAATAACTAAGTCAAAAAATTAAATAAATACTTAACTAACTTAACTAATAAATAAGATTTTCCAGCACACAGCTTTGATACCTGCTATAGTGCTGTATGTTGGTCTACTGTACTTCAAACAACATGTACTCACCACTGGCCAGGTTGCTTAGGATTCAAAGCTTCTCTCAAACAGCCGAATTAATACTCTTATTCATTCTCCAAGCTAGTAATTTATATGTTTCATGACAAGATACAAGTTAATTTTATTGCCTCACAACTTAGGTTGGTAAATGTGTTTTCAGTACAGAATGGTGCTCTACACTCATTGACATACACTGCAATGAATAGAAGACAGACAACGCACTATAGGATCCTTTTTCTCTCACGGGCGGACTACAAAACTGTAAATTGTCGATCAAATACATGTCTTTTCCCCTGCTCTCGACTGACTGGTAAAGCTATCAGTAAGGTTTGATTTGACAGACCTTTCTCTCCTCTAGATGGCAGCAATGACCTCCTTCTTAATTATGTTAGGTGTGCCAGCACTCAGTTGATGAAAATTGGTTACTAGGCCTTAAGACCAAAGCTTTTTTTTGCATTTAGGCTTTTTAGCCTACTTTATGATGGTAGAAATAGTCATTTAATCATAGTACAACAACATTTACTGGAGCGTGTTTGATGTTTGAGTGGAGTGGGGTGGGCGAGTGTGTGCAGATTTCTGCAAATGTTGACTGTGCTGTGCAAACCATAAACACCTTGTCAAAAAGCATTGAGGCTTTAGGCTACCTACTTGGTTATGACTTTTTTGATATAGATACAACCTTATTTTCTATGCCCAGCCAATAAAGGTTAATACAGTCTAGGCTAAAGAGCCTTCCAATGCGCCTCTTGGCCATTCATGAACTAACTATTCATGAACTTTGATTATTCAAGAACATATTTCATTTAATCTCCTTTTTTTGTTGAGGCTTAAACTCTGGTTGCCTATCAGGGACATGTATAGTATGCGTAGAATCTGTAGAGGAAGCATTCAGAACTGATACAAGTGATTCATAATTGCTTGGATAACATCTAAATGATTCTGTAATTGAAGTTATCAGGTGACGTCCTATGATAGACTATCTTTTGTTTGACGTTTGTCTATATGTTGTCTTAGTTCCTGTTTCCTAATCATCTGCCAATAGGCCTGCGATTTGTTGAGGATTTGTATTGCAGTTAGGCTATCTGTGCCAGATAATGGAACATTTTGTTAAAATGTTCCTTTTGATTAATAATCAATTGCCACAATTAGATCACAAGGCAGAGGTTGCATATCATTTGATAATGGTGAAGAAAGTACGATAGAGTCATATCATAAATCAAGTCTACACGGTGCATGTCTGTCATCATGCTTAATTGTTTGCCACATTATGCTATATCTCCAAGTCCCCTATCGGATATAGCCGAATTGGCTGTAAACCAGTGGATTACATATTACTAAATGCAATCGCTTGTTTTAATAGGCCTAGGCTACAGATAGTCTGATGTTTGCTTTATAAAAGTTCTGCTTAATTGTATCCAATATTTTCAACAAAACGACGTCTATGAAATGGGAGCCATGGCGCCAATGTGAGTAGGGTTCGATGGCATCAGACAGGCGATAACCAACGGGTTCCTTGGATGTTTCTGACAGGGGTCTGACGCCAGAAGAGCCAGATCAATTCACTACAATGATTAGTCAAAGTCCAAATATTAGCCATTTAGTGAGTTGTCTTTCATGTGAGGCTATATGTCTTCTTCTTCTCATACCAATGTTTATTCTGCTGGTCTCTTTATCTAAATTACAACTAAGAAAGTTGCCTTTATCGTGGTGACACGCTAGTAGAAAATGGAATTTAAGACTCAGTACTGGCCAGTGGAAATGAGGGGATTTCAGCGTTGGTGCAGCCCAAGTTGCATAGAAATGAGCTATACAGTAAAATGAAGATATAAAGAATTGAGTAGCAGGGCTAAATCAACATAACACAAAGTTACTTTAAACGAGAAAAAAGAGGAGAGTTGGAGAGTGCACTTATTAAACTACTTTTGTTATGATTTATATTGAAACGAGAAGTTTACAGTGTTATTCATTACTGTTTAACCGAGATGGGGAAACGTTGTAGGGGTAATCAGGTACATGATAAGCCTCTACCAATCATATTGTTACGTTGAAAAGCCCACTGATATGAACATCACCTTCGGGATAACTTTAATCATTCAAATGGTGAGTTAATCACGTGCCAAAGCTATTGTATTTGACATTATTGATAACATTCAAATCATCTTGAGTCAGAATATGTTCGACTTATATTGGCAATTTTTATCCTGCAAATATTATATGACTCTTTATGGACCTTTATGTTTTTCCAGATCGAACTGTCCATGCGTAAAAATGTTTATATATTAGAAGTTGTGTTATGTTGTTGCGAAGGTATGAGCGAGCCTACAGAGAAGGTGTATCTTCTACCTCCAACATCAACACACTGGAGCTCAAGGTACACAGAGGTAGGCCCACTTGTTAGTTGTTTTTTTTAATCTCATTAGGTGCACGTTTTACAGGGAACCAATCAGAGTCTGTGTGTACCTGCAGGAAGTTGTCTGCTCCGTTATCTCCTCCTCCCTCTCAAAACTTAGATATGAGTAGCCTAAACTGTTGTCAGACTCGCCAACTAACCCGAGGTAACCGATGGAGAGAGAAGCAGCACCTCTAGCTTTTGAGGAGTTTTTCTTTTGGTAGACTACTATATGAACTATAGATTAGCACAATTCAGCAGCATTACGCAAAACAATATGCAATACCAGCACTCCGCGTCTGCAGCCATGAGTGTTCCTCTTTACGCACCGACTCCAATCCAGCCCGTGCACCCAACTCCTTTCTACATTGAGGACATCCTGGGAAGACATGGGACTCATACGTCTCCTGCGGTTATGCCCACGCCAACCTTCCCGTCTCCAAATTCATCCTTCACGAGTTTGGTGTCTCCATACAGGACCCCCATCTACGAGCCAACGCCGATCCACCCAGCCCTCTCCCACCACGCTGCGCTGACAGCCACGTATGCCTCCGGAGCTTTCGCCAATTCAATATATCCATTCCATCGCTCAATGGGGGACTACACCCATGCACTCATCAGGCATGATCCTCTTGGTAAGTTTGCTGTATGTATTTAGCGGTTATCCTAGACTTTTATCGGTTATCCTGGACTAGCCCCACGATGTGTTCAAATGATTGCGCTTACAGGCATGCTGAAATCATTTGCTCTATGGTGATGACAATTGAATAATCACCCAAAGTGTTGGCCAAAATAATTAAAATAAATAACTATAATTAAAATGTATTCTCAAAGTTAATTCTATGCAGCACATGGTTTATATATCAACGCGTCCGTTTTTTTTGTCCTGACCTATAAGGCCTATGGCTAAAGAAATGTGTGCTTTCTCATTATCATTATTATTATTATGGTTGATTATTTTTAACGGGCATATTTGTGTGCAATATACAAACGTGGTCGTTTTGGGAGACTTGAGCGACCTTGAGTTTGAAAAAGGCCATAAAAGCCGTTATTGTTACAAACCTCTGAAGTCCAGGGCAGTGACAAAGAATGCTCTAAATCACTTGTTATTTCAGCAGTGAAGTGTTTGTCTGGGGTTAACTGTCTCTGTTCTGCAAGCCTGACCCTTTCCGTTCATACAGGAAATCTTGAGCTCTCGATAGGAGTAAATCTGGTTTCAGAAGCTGTTCAGTGTGTTCCTGGCTGCCTCAAGCAGGCGCTTCCCGGCGAGTCGTGCACGATGCTGATTATTTTATCGACATCCTCAATACAGACATATTCAGGAAACACTCGACTTCTGATAGCCGGGATCCGTTTTTCTGATATTGTTCATTTCCTCTGAGCGGGATGTGACATTATGGTTGCTAAAATAATCAAACCGCACACATGAAACAGGCACTGAAGCAATTTAACAGTTTCTAAACGTTATTTTTGTATGTATTCATCTTTGTCCCACGTTTATTTCATGTTCAATTATGGTATTTAATCTAGGGCTTGATTCTTTTATGTTGTGCTACAAAATGAAAACAAATAACTCTCAAGATTGTTCCTCTTAAAAAGTGATCCAAAGCCCACTAGAAGATTTATTTGATTTTCAACATTATAGACCTGTTCATAGGCTAGGCTATAGGCTACTGCTTGCATTTTGATTTGCCTTTCATGCAATTAATGGTTAACAAAATCCTTCCATGGTTAAGTCAGGCTCATGCAAACATAATAATCCAATTTAAGAAGCATTAATCACCAATTTCGATATGTGTTGATAGTGCAAAGGACGTTATTTTAAGACTACTCATGAGATAAACCGACAGGAAACACATGAACGGAAATTTTGCCATAGTTTTCAGTCTCAGCCTTTTGCCATCGGCCTCTCCACGCAGGCCTTCCTTAAAAGCTATGTACGCAACAACAAACTGACAATTAAAAGACTAAACCGTGTTTGAGGAGAAACTCATTAAAGCTGCATATTTATCTATAAACTGTCTTTCCATAACCATATTTAACAATATGTCTTTATTTTCTTTACAGGTAAACAACTTTTATGGACCCCATTCATACAACGGCCTTTACACAAGAGAAAAGGGGGCCAAGTGCGGTTCTCCAATGACCAGACAATAGAGTTGGAAAAGAAGTTTGAGACCCAGAAATATCTTTCTCCACCAGAACGAAAACGACTGGCAAAAATGTTACAATTGAGTGAAAGACAGGTAAGCAGCATGTCATTGTTCACGACGATGCCAGGTCTGGACGATCACATGGTTTCATAAAGATAGACATCACTGTGAGATAATGCCAAGTGGTTTATCCGTTTTTGAAAATGTGATATATAATTTGTAATGATAATAACAACGGGTTCGTTCACTTGAGTTTCAGATGTTGCAATTTGCAATAGTAGGCCTCGGCTATAGGCCCAAGTGGAACACTAACAGCAACAAACTGCATTTTAAAACAATTCCTGTTGACATATTTACAGGTGAAGACGTGGTTCCAAAATCGAAGAGCCAAGTGGCGACGACTCAAGCAGGTGAATACATTAGAAATTGAACTTCACACTTTGTTATGTTATTTTTAGCATATTTTATTGTTGTTTTAAGTTATTTGCTGTGACTGCATGGATAGAATAAGAATTGTCATAAGATTGCGAAATATGAAAATGTTGGCTTGTGGCTACTTAAATGTCTTTGGTTATACTTCTTTTAAACCTTTCTTTGAAACTATCCAAGTTCCCTAGTTGACATTTAGCGCTTTAATTTTAAGCCGGGTAAAAGTCATGCGTCATGGTGAGTGAGACGCATAGGCCTATGATTCCATATTTTCTAACAGGCCTTCATTGTTTTTACTTTTAGGAAAACCCTCAAGGAAGTAAGGCAGAGCTTGAAGATGAAAGTACCAGGAGAAATTGCGAGGGAGCTGAATCGGTGGTGAGCTCGGACCAAAGATGCGCGGAGGTGTCGCACAGTCGGTCGCAGAGCTCATCGTCGCCTCTGTCACAAGGAGACATGGAATCAGACATTTCAGACGACACGGACCAGGAGCTGGACATTGAGGAGGACGTGGAGTTCCCCTTGAATCCGCAAATATGAGATCACAAGTTGCACGTTGGATATTATCCCTTTTGGCAACTCATTCGTGAAGTAAAGCAATAGGTTGGAGCTGGGGAATAGCATTTTGTTTGTAAATAATGTATACCTGTATATTTGTTTTCATGTTGTTTTCATGTCATTATGATGAATTAATAAATAACTCTTGAGCCAAACATCTTGACTTCAGCCAATGCCTAAGGAATAATTAACGGGCGTGTTATCCCCCAGAACATCTATAGCAGCTCACCAATGATTAAAATGTGTTGCTTGATACGCAAGTCAATTCTAATTAATAGCATTAGTAATAACAACAGTTTAGTGTATTTGTTTAGATTACTAATAAACTATATTTTGTGATAACAAATATTAATTTATTTGGATGATATAAGATGAATGCCTCTGCAATGGCAACTTTAACACATTATGTGCGTCAAGCACATCACGACCGAGATGCTGATAAAATATTTGTTATACATAAGCTCTAATTCAATCAATTGTAGATAAAGGAAACCCGCAATGCGCATTTACACAGAGTGCTAACAGTATATATTTGGATCGGTGGACCTTTGCGGAAATATCTAGTGTGTGAAAGGGACAGTCTTTGGGGGCAATTTTAACATATAACACCTTCAATACATCATAAATATTCTGTGTGAACCTGCTGTGGGGTTTGTCTTTAACTGTTAGACAAACTGAATTAGGGTCACATCATTATTTTTGATTAGCTTCCTTGCAAATACGATTTGTCTGATGGAGGTCACTAGTAGCTGTACACCATATTGGACATACAGGATTTCACAGTTATTTCCTTTAAAGGAGGCTGTTTCCTGTTGAATCAGGATCATGTACTGTACACGGCTCCTACAACACAGATTCACTCTTGTCTTGGACTCATCTATCGGCAGATTCAACTTCAAATAGGTTATCATTTAGCAGGAAGACAAACAGCTCAGAGTTTTCGGTAAGCAGAACGTTAATGATTGTAAGAACCCAAATGATTTGTTCCTGAGAGTGTGTGATAAATATTCCAGCTGTATGCACCTGTATGGTCACTCATTGGGTTCAATGGCCTTAGATATACAAGACCATTTCCAGAACCAATAAGTATGCACATCGATTTTGCCTGTATTGTGTAATGGTTCACAAATTGTTCACAGTAAAATCAATATTTGAAAAAGAGAACACACAAGTTGGTCTGTGGAACGTTCATTAGATAGCCCTGGGTTCCAAAGTGCCAGGTGCCACTCGACAATAATAGGTTCACCGCCCACCCTACTGTACGTCCATGGCTCTAGTGTCTACGCCTGAACAGTGTCCTACACACCCGAGAATAGTCAACCTATTATGAAGTCAACCTTTTTAGTGTTTATACTATACTATTGATTTAGCTCTACTGGGGGGATGATTTTGAGCAGCAATATAGTGAAAATCCCTGTAGTTAATGTATCAGGCCATTTTCCTCACTTTCAAAACTCATGTGAGTGTAACATTGCAATACAGTAATAATGAAGTCTCACATATGCATAAACATATGTAAGATGTTATTCATATGAACCAGGAGGTTCATCATTATGGTCCAGTAAAATGTATTCAATCAGCATGCGATATGGCTTCAATCACTTGATGTTCATTCAAAAGTATTTCAGTATTCACAACGTATTATGGAGTATTTGACTGATTAGAAAAAGAGAGAGAGAGAGAGAGAAAGAGAGAAAGAGAAAGAGATGAGTTTTTTTCTGAAATTAGATAACTATACTTTCCCCTAAAATCCGGAGAACACATTATTTGGACAGACCCTACAGATTGTAGCCTATACAGCATACATGTTTAACTAGCTATCAACAAATGCTTCAACTATCCATTACCCTAAACCTAGCTTGTTGATAGTTTGAGCATATGTACACCAGATAGGGGCTATCAAAATAAAGGGGGGGGTAAAAAAAACACTACCTCGGACAGGTCCCTCATTCTAATATCGGATGTTTGCAACATTTGGAGTAAACTATTTATTATCTTTGCTTCGTGATTTGTCAATCCCCTTGTTTGAGCAAGAAATCGTTTTTATGGAGCTATCTAAATTGGATGGTCAGGCAGAAAATCTTGTACTCACTTAAGTGGCAGGTGAATACTTTAAAAATGTCCTATCTCCATTTGGATTTGGCCTAATTGCAAAGCAAATAATACAGCCGAGTGCACAATAAATCGGTGAGTGTTATCTCCTTAGCTGCCCAAGGAATCTGGGTTTCAGTAGAATTTCCATCGCTTTCAATGCCACCTGATCCATTGAATTAATGTTTTCAGGATTAATCTCTAAATGCTGTTCTTCAGGAGCAGAGGAAGTGGTTTCTGTGACAACTCCAGGCTAAATATTGATTTAATCAGCAGAAGGATACAGAGAATGGTTCCATGATCACCATAATGTAATTGTTTAATTGAAAACATGTTTTCACCCCATCTAGTCAATTAGTAGTTCTCTTTCAGACCATGTCAGCCATCCCTGAGTTATCATTCTGGTAGTATCAGTTAGATTGTGCATGCTTTATCTTTGAGTCTCCAGAACCCCAATCAGTTCTCTGGTCTTGATGACAAAGGACAGGGCTAAAATCCTAATGGCTTGTTTGTTCCTCTTCCTAGCCATGATTAAAGCACTGGAGTCAACCTGCACTAATAGTCATCCACAGAGGACAGCTCTCTTCCTAACAGGACAGATACACCATGTTTTAACAGAGGATAGCTTTCTTCCTAACAGGACAGATACACCATGTTTTAACAGAAGATAGCTTTCTTCCTAACAGCACAAATACACCATGATGGGATTCTGAGGATCCATAATTTAAGTCTGAGACAAAAGATGTTCGGCATTGCAGATCTGTTTTCAAAAGCACTATAACAGTCAGTGAGGTAACAACATAATTATATATAATTATAGACATTAAGCACTTCATATTGGCATCTGTAAAATGATCAGTGTTGAATTTTGTGGGTTTTGCTGAATGGCCCTCTCCATCAAGATCTCTTTCCCTCCATCATAAGACACTCAAACATTAACCATGTATACAGTATATACTTTAGGCTACATTAAGCTAAACCCCTTTAACAACTTCACTATATGGGCGGTCATCTCTCTTTAAGATAATGATCCTAAATCCTAAAGTTAAAAAGCCGCTTTCGGCTTCGGCCCACCAGCCAGATGAACCACTGTTTGCTATCTTTCCAAACAAATGGCCTCATGGCCAATTTAACATTCAGTCCCTCTGTGCTGATGAGACAGATAGAGGAGAAAAGAGTGGGCCCCAGTGGACAATAACTTAGCGGTAGTTTCAGATTTATAGCCACACACACTAAGGACTGGTAATGGCACTGTCCACGCACTAACGCTCATTTATTTGGCCGTTTGGTTCATCTGTGTCACTCGAGTCAATGACTGGAGTTTCAAAAAAACATGCCCCAGAGATACAGTATCAATGCAAACACTGTCCTTTCATTAATTTATCAACCGGCCTCAGAGATAATGGCGGCCATTTATCCAAGGTCAACAGTCGCGGCCGCAGCCACATTCCACTGTCGTTCAATTATAACAACACATTAACTCATGTTGACCAATCCCTCCCATGATTGATTGTTACACAATTGTAATAATACTTTATTGTACTTTACTGGAGTGTTCCATGCCCATGGGACTTGGTTAGGCCCATTTCAGGGGTGATATATGGTATTGAAAATAAAAGTAAAGAGACATTCAAGTGGTATATTAAAACCACATATTGAAACCATCTTGAGAAAACGATCTTTCATCTCTGTAACATATCTAAGATTAGATATTGATTACTCCAACGCGCTATTATCTGGCTGCCCAAACTCCTCGCTGAAAAATCTCCAACTAGTACAAAATACAGCTTTAGAATCCTTAGTAGTACCGTGTACTTGCGTCTTTGCACTGGCTTCCGATTAAAGCACAAGCAGACTTTAAAACTCTATTATTAGCCTATAAATCGTTACATGGACTCGCTCCCTCATATCTCGCCGACCTCCTTCAGTCATATAAACCTTCATGTGTGCTACGCTCACAAGATACAGGGAGATTAGCCGTTCCCAGAATATCTAAGACTACGGCAGAGGGAAGAGCATTTTGCTACAGAGTGCCTCATCTCTGGAATAATCCTCCGATTCATGTTATGTAGTCAGATTCAGTCTCAATTTTCAAGTCTGGGCTCAAGACTCATCTCTTTAGTCAGTGTTACGAGGCCGGTGATAAACCGATGATAAACATCCTTGCTGTCTCTGTCTGGGGGCTGGCTTGCTGGGTGGTTACTGGGGCGCCTTCTGGTGCTGTGGGGGCGGGGTCGGCCTGGGCAGCTGCACCTCCCCACCTGATGCAGGAATGCCACGGGGTTGGCTTTAGTCCGGTGGATGGTGTTTGCTGTTGGGGCCGATTCATGCTCTCCTCATCCCGGGGGTGAGTGGGCGCTGGCGGGTTGGGACTTTGGGCCGAATGCTTTGCTGCTGCTATCCGTCCCCATCCAGACATGTGGCACACGCTACACGGATTGGGAGCGGTGATGGTTACCCCAGGCGTTATCCGGGTCTGGCCGCAGTGATTTTCTGTGGGCAGGGGGTGGGTCGAGGCTGGGTCGGCCAAGGTGTCTGGTGTTTGCCCCTGTGATGCAGGCGTGCCACCGAGTTGGTACAGGTTGGGAGGACGGCATTTGCTGCCTGGGCCGATTTTGGGTCCTTCTTCCCTTGCAGTGGTGGGTGGGCGCTTGCAATGCGGGGGTTTGGGTTGGCTGGGGCCTCTGCTGTAGGCCTTCCCAGTGCAGGCGCACGGCCCAGTACCGTGCGAGCTGAGATGGGTCACAGTGCTGGCTCTGGGCATCTCAGGCTCTTGCTGCTGCCCCCTCTACCCTCCTGTTGTCCCTCTGGTGGCCGTATGTAGATGTATTTTAGATGTCCCTTAGATGTGCCTCAGGCCTCAGGCCACCTGCTTTATTCTGATTCTCTCCTACTGTTTAGTGTTTCAGTTTTTCAGTCAGCAACAGCCTCTAATCTTGTGTTGTCCTCTTTCTGTTTATCTGTCCGAGGGGCTCCGTGCCCCTCAAAACTCGGACCAGGAAGCTGCCCTTCACTATGGACCCCTGAACTCTTGCACCACACCACACCACATTTCACATTAGTTTACTGTTCAGCAACTGATCAGCCAGAGGAGGATGGGTCCCCCTGGAGTCTGGTTCCTCTCAAGGATTCTTCCTCCCAGAGTTTTTCTGTGCCCAATATTTTTCTCCCCTCTGGGGAGTTTTTTCCTTGGCTTGCTTTTTGGGGGTTTATGCTTTGGTGTTAGATCATATTTTTTGTATTGTATTTATTGTTTATATTGTTTTGTATTGTTTTTGTTGATTGAATTTGATTGATTGGTTGATATATTTTCTCCAGATTATACTTGTATTAGCCTCATTATCCTTTAAACTATCCTTGGATATGATGCAGATTTGTCCCCTGTTCTGATAGTTTGATCCATAAGGACATTGTTGAGAAATGTGTGTTTGCCTCCAAAGGAGTGAATGGATTGCAGATACTGTGTCACTTATGAGATTTCCATCGATCCACCTTGAGAAGTGCACAAGAACTTAGGTCTGTAAACCATGCAGTGGCTGCTGGGAACAGGAAGTCAAACAAAGCTATATCTGTCATACTTTCAAGACTGTGACACCAACGCTAAAAAGTAAAGCTAGTTCAAATCATAAATCTTCCTTTTAAGTTTCTTTTTTCCCTATGTCTACTGTACTGTATTTCTTTGGACAAAGACTGCATTGTAGCACATTGTCCGTCAAACAGTCGGTGGAGCTGTGGAATTCTGGACAGCCGGATCAAAGGAGATGATTAGAATCTTATCTGGTTTTGCCAGTCTGTATACAATAGACCCCCTATTAGCTAGGCTTATTGTGGCAGTTATAGACTGCATAGACTTTCTTATCAGTGCACTGAGACAACACATCAAATTTGCGAGTTAAAAGCTTATTGATTGCTACTGGTTTTATGACAGATCGTGTTGTTGTTATGGCCAACCCATTGATTTGAACTGCTTAAGTAAACATAGGCCCTTGTAAAACTAACTCTCCACCATTGAGAGTTTCCAACCGTGGCCGTGTGTGTCTGTTGAAGCTGAAAGTTCTTGGTCTGGTGAGGATAAGCAAATCAATACCAGCAACTGTTAAACTAGCTACAGACCACCCGGCTGTATAGTGGCTTCATTTACAATCACCCTAGACAAGCAATGGGCTTATTTGGTATTGGGAAACAATACCATTTGTTTAATATTGTACAGTGAAAAGAAGTACATTTCTTGCGAGGATAGAGAGAAAGAGAGGATAGAGGAGAAAGAAAGAAAGAGAGATGTAGAGAGAGAGAGAGGGGGGGAGAGAGAGAGAGAGAGAGAGAGAGAGAGAGAGAGAGAGAGAGAGAGCAGGCGTGGAGGAGAGATCTGAAGTGGTGTCCCAGTTACCTGCAAAATAAAACACTGACCCTGAGGTTAAACAAATAAAGGCAGCACTTGTCAGGCAAGTGGGTGATAATGGGACTTGTGGCTGTAGCCCCCCGACCGTAGGCTGCCTCGACCCTCCAGCTGATCTCTTCCACTGGCTTTAGGAGAGCCTTGACAATGCACAGGACACAGGAACTTGGAGCAGTGGTGCTTCAAACATACAGTATTCAAGGAAATTATATGTGTTTGGCAAGTCCAAAAGACAGTTCAGCTAATGGACATACAAGAGGAGTAATAGGAATAATATATGCCCTGTCTTTAAAGGGATAGTTCACGTAGAAGTGTTTGTCAGAAGGAGTCAAAAGTGGTTAAATGTCAAGGTGAGTCAATAGTAGCACGCCGCATATGTAGATCCAGCAATATGCCTTGACCTGAGGAAATATTTTCAAATAATTTAGTATGGAAACATTTAGCTAGATCTACTCAAAAAATGTCCTGGGACATCGATTTACCTCTATATTGAACCAGTTTTGAGGTCTGAAAACATCTGACATATTTTGATTTATGACTTTAACCCCCTGTATGATGAGCATGTAGCCTGTTATCTAGTCCATTGATGGCCTAAGGGGGGAAATATGGTTGTTTGTTGTTTTGTTCCTCAACCACAATGTGGTAACAGTAAAAAAACATAAAACAACTGTTGAATATTACACTTCCATTGAACCACACAGGTTAACTACACTCTAACACTAAGGTTATATATTCCTCAATGTCAACAGTGCTAAACAAAATAAGAAATAAATACACAATTAAAGTGAAAACACAATTAAAAAGTCCATGTCCACCCACCACCCTGTGTTTGGTCTGGGTTCTACTGTAGGTCTATTTGTTATAGAGATTCTCTCCATAGTCATTTGCAAGAGTTCTGCTCCAAAAGGGAAGACATAGTTTTGTGTGAAGCACATATCCTGTTTTCTGCTTTTCTGCATTGTCAATTGAAGGGATTTGAGTCACGACCATTTTCTCCTGCCTCTCTCAGCAGTAATGGAATGTGCCAGCACTGTGCATAGAGAGAGACAGAGAGAGAGAGAGAGAGAGAGAGATAGAGAGAGAGAGAGCAAGAGCGAGAGAGGGGGGGGCAATAATGAGAGAGAGAGAGAGAGAGAGAGAGAGAGAGAGAGAGAGAGAGAAGGAGGGATGAGCTTCAAGGCCTTTACTGGGGGGGCAGGGGGACTATCTCCTCTCGACACAGCCTATTAATCTCCATCACTCAGGAAGTTATTCTTACATGTATGTTTCCACAAATAATGTTATTGGGAGAGCTTGGGGCCCAGAACAATGGCCACTAATTTGTTTTGCTTCCCCTTTGGCCTGCTGAGGACTGTGAAAACAAAGATGAAAATGTGAGGAAACACCCTTAATTGAGAGGTAAGGAATGCAGGCGGCCGGCTCAGTACAAGATTTCTCTCAATGGAGTTGAGGGAAGAGCATGTTGTACAGTACATGAGAGGTGTTGTTAATGTTATCATTACAGCATCAGTTCACACTGACTCTTTCCCAAAGAGAATGTGGCAAAGAGACTGATCCCGTCAATCTCTGTCATCATATCAAACCACAGACGTGCCTATTGCATGTGTGAATGTACCTCTGAATTTTCATATGTTTGTGCAATGTGAAGATAATGAGGTGAAGTTATATGCTCAAATAAAAATCTAACCAGCACTGATGCATTTACTCAACACAACCCCACCGTACTCAAATTGATGTCTCAATTAGGGTTAGGGTTAGGGTTAGGGTTAGGGTTAGGGTTAGGGTTACTGTGGGTGTGTGACTGTGGGTGTGCAGTGAAGTGATGAGGCAGGGCGCCACAGGGTCACCATCAGAAGGGATGAGAGACTCTTTGACTAATCCCAGTCTGACACTGTCTACTGACCCTCAGATATCCCAGTGTCCCTCCTAGACATCCTGGAATCAGTCCTAACACACACACCCTCACACACACACACACACATACACACACACACAACTTTGTTCTTACCATGAAAAGGTAAGATAGCAATGTTTACCTTCAGATACTTACATCAAAACAAAAGTGGTCATTTTTGTCATACCCGGTGGTCCCAACATAATAGTAATTATTGGATAATTATCATGCAATTAAACATAATAGATTATCTGTAAATCTTTACTTATCAACAAAAGAGCTGGATATGGAATTTTAAAAAAAACAGCATCTCTCCATGTTTAGCCACAGAATTCGACGGACAATACTAGTACTAGGTGGCACAAACAGTCGTTTTTTCCTCTCTGAATCTTAACTCACTCTGCCATCCATGGAAAGTGTTATCTTAGGCAGCTTGCGACAGGAAGTTCTGTTTATCACTTCCTCCCAGTTGTACTTTGTTTAGGGCTTCATCACATGATCAGATTGCATTAGACAGAGAGAGAAAGAGAAGAGAGAGAGAGAGAGAGAGAGAGAGAGAGAGGGGGAGAGAGAGAAAGAGAGCAAGAGAGAACAAGAGAGAGAGAGAGAGAGGGGGGAGAGAGAGAAAGAGAGAAAGAGAGCAAGAGAGCGAGAGAGAGAGCGAGAGAGAGAGAGAGAGAGAGAGAGGGGCCTTTGTAACCCGCCCTGAGGATTTCCCTATCACTTATTGCATATGTTCGAGTGTATAAAAACAAGGTCTATCAGGAGGTGACAGATCTTTCTGTTGGGGCTTATTGAGGCACTGGTTTTGAACAGTGTGTGGGATTTCAGAGTACTGGGCCTTTCACTTCCCCTTTCTATATGAACGCTGTATCACTGAGCCGTGGCCGGGTCATTTCACAACAATGACAGCTTAGAAGGGGTGGTCTCACACACTCAGTGTAAAAGAGGAAACAAAGTGGATTGAGTTAGTCTCCTTCATTATCTTCAGACTAGTCTGTTATACTACTGAGATAAGCAACAAAAAAGTGTGTTTTCAAAAGTCGATGAAGAAAATACATCTTTTTTAGAAGAGTGTTGCAATATCACCACTCTCAACTGGTTGACTGCTAGATGTTAGATAGACATGGTCTATCTAGTTGCTTATCATACTCAGAATAGCTTTGTGACTATTTTTACTTCTAATGTTACTTATTATAGATAGTCTATGTGCTGTTTTCTCCCAGTGCAAAATGTCAAAAGCAATAAATATCTTACTCTCCATTCAATCAAACTGACAGCACCCACCTTGACCCCTTTAAATGAAGGAAGCAGAGAGGAATACACATCCACATACACATCCATCTTAACATGTCCTTTTTCTCTTGGAAAATGTCCCCACTTACCATGGTCTCAAGAGACACAGCAGCCACTGAAAGGGTTTTGTGTGCAGAGCAATAGCCATCTCTGTCAAATGGGCTACTTGAAGAACATTACAGTTCCTCTCAGAGCGATTTTCAAGCAGAGAAGGGTCCTCCACATGGAGTATCAGAGAGACAGAGAGACACACAGAGAGAGAGAGAGAGTTAGAAAAAAAGTACCTTCATAAGTCCACAGTATTGTCGTCTGATTCAAACATTAGAAAATCCATGAGTATTGTGAATACAATACACCATTTCAAATGATGTGATATTAATGGTGATAATGGATGCCAAAAGTACATATAACAGATTATTCCTAACCCATATCCAACTGTTTTGGCAAGATCATATTTCACTGCAGCAGAATAGCTGTAACTGTTTATTTGTATGTTCATCTTGCTCTCCATATGTAACCCCTAGTATGAGGAGTCAACGCATGGTGGAAGGTACATGACGACATGGTTCCTTTGGCGCCCTCTGCAGGTCAAACCCTGACTATGCATCGACTCCAGAGGTAACCATGCAAACACATTTATCAGCTATTCCAAAACATTATATCCTCATTACCTGAGTTCTTTGTACTTTTTCAAAGCTGAGCTATCGATTCTAGTGAGTAAACAAGGGGTCCCCACCATGCCTTAACCAAGGTAATCTAATCTGGCCGGGATTGACGCGAAACACAATAACCCCAAAACTAAAGTCTCTGCAAACACAGAAACCTGCAGCCTTATCCTGTATGCCAATGACCAAACCTGATGAGTGACTGTGTCTCTGTCTATAACACAAGGCTGTTTTCATATTTGACTGTTGAATTGATGTGATTCACAGAGTGGGTGGTTTAGGGAGTAGACCGGAGTCACTATTTCCCTGTCTTGTTGATAATGTGGAGATGTATTAACAGAAAATAAGAGGTTGACTCACAAAATACAGGACTAAAATATCCCTTGACTGTATGACGCAACTAGGAAAACAATACGATGGAGGATAAAGGTTTTTGTCATGGTATATGAACTCATAAGGAATGCAAGTGGAATCTCCACATGTTGTACTGTATAAACAGTAACATCTTTCCTATTGGTGGTATTGGTAGAGTCTGAGTTTAATTTACATGGGGTCAAGAGTTCCAGGGACTGTGAAAAGCCTTTCTCTGTGGGGAAAGACAACAGAGGAAACTGGTAGAGCGAGAGCAGGAAGAGCACATTGAGGGAGGAATGGCACAGACTGACCAGTTCAAGTACACGGAGGGTCCCTGGTGTGGACTGATCATGAATCCAGCAGTGCTTGGTTTTTCTGGGTATTTTTTTCCTCTGATTTAACATTTAGGCCTAAGCGCTGACACTGTATCCGTTTGATAAATGACCTCTGAGGGAAGTGTCAGCTGTACAATGCCATCCAGCCGTCTGCTGTTCCTGAGCCTGAGACCCGTTTCCTGTACTGGTGTGTGTGCAATCATGACCCACTTCTTGTTTTTGTCAGAGCAATAAGGAAATTCTAGTATGGGGTTTTGATAAGAGTTTATTGTCTACTACTACATCCTAACCCTTTAATGGGGCAATCCATTTAAAAGGCAAAATTGAACGTTTATTTGACCAGCATAGGCCTACGTTGTACAACTTGATCAGATTAAATTTACCTGAGCAACTATTATATTATATTAACTATTATACTAACTATACAATAATATATGACCCCAAATACAGAAAGACATACAAGGAAAGGAATTCACACAAATAGAGAAAAGGAATTTACTAAAGATCATTCTCTTGGAATTATGGACAATTGACATGACTATAATTGCTTACTGACATTCTTGAGTGTGTCAAATGGGTGCATGCATGGCAATATTTAACAAAAAAGCAATTAAGTCTGTTTTGTTGGATTCAAAGTTCTGCAGATCACAAGGTTGCTGTTTCCCCCATAGCTGCCTTTTTTCTGCTGACCCCAGTAGGTGTGTTGCCTGGAATTCTGCAAAGCCCTATCACACACACATAGACACACACTCTCTCTCTCTCTCCCTCTCTCTTTCTCCACAAACCCAGATATACAGAAATGGCCAGTGACAGACAGAAACCTCTACCAAGTGTTCCTGAAGAGGAAAATAGAGAGGAGAAAGCTTATGGAAATGTTTTTGCTGAACTAGAATCAGTGGACCTACCCTTAGGAACAACCTTAAGGTACTGTATCATTTATAATTCAAAAATCGGAAAACGTGAAATATTTTCATAATTCAAACATGTGGTATACTCTATTCATAGCTACTGAAGGATGGACAATTATCCAATTATTCAAGCCACTTGATTGCATTATGATCAAAGGACATACAGCAGAATTGGCTCAGCATTTTTTTGTTCAAATTTTCTTCCCGCAAGAAAATATTAAACAAACCATGTAAACCATGTAAATGAATGTTCCAAACTGAAGTATGAAATAACATTTAGCAAGGAATGTCATTGCCAACCTAATACCGTACTAACCAGGCCTCAAATAAATCATTCACTATAATAGACCTAATGAGTCATAGTCATAAACAATCATTTTGGAGCTATAAACACAAGACTATTCTTGTCTTTGGTGGTGTTAATAATTAGCTTATTGATCTGAAGTTTTGATACATTGGGCTAAGTGAAGGACTACCCCCAGTACTGATTCAAGGTCAGAATTACTTTTCATTGTGTCATTAACATGTTTGACTGGGTTAGGGTTAGTGGCCTAAACTGATCATAGGTCAGCTCTTGGAGACAACAAGTCTGTAAGCAGAACTGTCACTGCGACATCAGCTGTCAGGTACCCGTCCCGCCCCCTAGCGGTGGGTTCTGGTCTAACCTCTTTCCCCGCAGTGTCACCGTCACTGTGATGAACACAAGCAACATGGCGGAGAATGAAACCTTGGAGTGTATAACCGAACACGAACGTATATTGCAGGAAATTGAGAGCACCGACACAGCTTGTGTCGGTCCCACTCTTCGGTACGGAATTATGGCTTTTAAGGAAATATTTTTATTATCCAATTGTTGATGTTCAAGAACAATAGCTTGCAAGACCTTTGTTAGTTAGCTAGCTAGCTAGCAACCAATGTAGCTAGCCTTCTTCACATCGTTGTTCCCATATGCTAGTGTGTGTGAGAAGTGGACCGTTAGCTTCTGGCAAACTGGGAACGTTTACATATCAGACATAATTCACTCAATTGTTTGATGTGTAGTTCCTTTATATGTGGGTTGTATTGACAATTGATGACATGTCAAAACTGTAAACAATCATTAAGTGGGTGTGGCTGTGGCTCGTTTTGCCCAAGGTTGTTAGCTAGCAACCTAGCCAGCTATCTCTGACTGACCGAGTTACCAGCAGTATTGGCCTAGCCGGCTGGCCACCATATCAATACTGATTATGTTTGATGGATTTAGTATGATCGTTGTAAATGTCGCCGGCACTAACATCCGACTGATTTAGTAACAGTATATAGCTAGTTCAGCAGCTGGCTAGTGGCTTATATTGATTGTTCGTAGCATAATATGCATCCAGCTAGCTAGCTAGCATCCCAACAATGTTGTGTTTATGCCTACCTTAGGCTTAGTAATGTAGCTAGCTCTGTACGGTAGCTAGCTAGCTTGTACTGTAGCTTTCCTCATATCATGTTATTACAGTAGTTAGCATGCCGAATGATATTAGTTAGTGTAATTTCCAGATTAAATGAGTTTGCTAAAAGCCGGTTGCAATCAGGGATACATTTCCATAGTCAGCCTGCCTAGTTGGCTAGCTAGGCTTTTGTCTGGCTCATCCTTGGATCACACATAGGCCTAGCTTGTTGACTCAGACCTAACTTGAGACTAAGCTACCTTCAAGACCTGATTGTTATCAGCACAGTTCTTCTGTTTACATTCTGAGCTCTACAGGGCTCTAGCAGATGCAGTGTTTTTTATCTATCAAGATCTGATCAACTCTTAAAATTAGATGGACTATCGGGTAGTTAGAGATGCAGAAACTGCACTGATGCTGAATGCTTGTCAGTCTCCAGCAAGCATGGCCATGGGCTATGGTATTGTTTAGCATACCAGAGAAAGCAGCAATGCCTCGAACCATGTATACCTCCTGTCAAAGTATGACAGTTATGTTTCCTTGTTTAACCAGTTCCAGAGGCATTCTCTGAGGTTAGCCTACTTCCCGGTGTGCGTCTCTTGTCAGTTTACTGACAGCCCAATGTCGTAAATCAATTTAGAGTAGAATTCATTCTAGGTTTGAGACGTTTCAGCTTCTCACTGTGAGTGAATTGGAGTTGAATTGAAAGGGTTCAGTTTGAGTGTTGCAAGGAGAGACGTGTCATTTCAGAAACATCCGCTCGCCCTGTGTGCACATATGGAGACATTGGCACAAGACAAGCTCTCAACACATCTATGCTGTGGCTTGAGTGATCACGTAGGCAGTCACGCCTGAGTCAGTCAACAGAAAATCAATCACAGACAAGAAATTCAAATTGCACCTAACAATAAGCGTTGGGACTGATCGTGAGATATGCGCTTATGTTACGGAGCGATTTGAAGACAATGGCCAATGGAATCAAATAGGTTAGGCCTAGCCTACAACACAATGTTGCACCCTCATATAACATGAGATGTCAATGTCTCAATATCCCCCACTTTGTATTTAGTGAGTCGTTTCACCTCGAGTCTGTTTAAAGTCTATGGCTCGCAGCTGCTGACGGTGCTTTTCTGACAACTTCAAGGCTCATTGTTCCATGGTTTCTTCTTCTTTCTTTTTTTTCTTTCATCCTGGACCTGTGACACACGTGTGAGTGGCTTGTCCTGCGGTCATCTCCGAAAGCCTGTCCAGGCTCTCTGTGTCCGGAGATTGGGCCTTATTGTTTGCTCTTTCAACACAAGTTTCCCCCTTTATCTCCTCTGGCAGCCGCGTGGGGCAGGCAGGAAGACACAACCTCTTGGTGTGCTGGCTGGCTGGCCCAAACAACAGGAAGGAGGAAGCTCATAGCGGAGTATGGGGGCTGCTGATTACTAGGGCTGTGTGTGTGTTAAGGATGTCCATTAAGGTCACTTGGCGGAGGGAGGCGTTTGTCCTCGTGTCATTACAGGGGGGTATTGACCCTGGCTATAGGAAGCAATGTTAACTGAAACATTGCCGCTCGGCCCTTTCCTCCCTCTGGAAACAGGATACTATTAGTGAGAACAATTTACGGGATTTGGATGCGCTGGGGGAAACTCGGGGTGGGGGCCACCGATATGGAGAAAAGTGTGGCTTACTAATGCCTAATGGACTTGGCTTGTCGCTCTGTCCATTGTAGAAAGAGTCAAATCTTGGGAATTAGGTGAAGCTAATTCGATAGCGATAGTGTGTGAAATGCCACCCGCTGCCATCGTCGACCCCAAAAGTGCGGGACTTTGATGTGGGATTTTGTAGCCTAATTATAAGCCTAGGCAATAGCTGTTAGTGGGTCACTTGGACAGACGGTTGCTAATGGCAACATGCGTGGTCACCCCCCTATTCATGAATCACTGTCGGGGATGGTTGAAACCAGGAAGAGATTGTTATATCTGACGCTCTTTATGAGTGAGTCACTCCCTGATTTGCAAAACAAAAGCAAGCAGCAAGCATCCACATGATTGTTCTTTTCTGGGCTGTCTGTTTGCACAGTGGCTTTTCAGAGAGGCCTGCGCAGAGAGAGCATAGTACTATTCTGTGGGTTAGCCCCTTCTTCACTGCAGGCTAAAGAAACCATCAGAGAGGTGCCTTACCTCCCCCCTTCCTCACGCATTGGTCGTCACTAGATGGCAATGCTACAAAGCAGGAAATGGCTCTTTCTCACCACCGCTAACCACTAACAATAATCATAGCCAATTGTAGTCTACTGTCTTGTTGTATTTGTTTGGTTATTGTTGTTTTCTTGGTGCTGGTGGTGTGGATCAGCGCTTCACTTGTTTGTAGCCTACCGCTCCACATAAGAAGTTCCTCCTGGGAAAAACAAAGTTCTAACTACCAAACTAACCTCACTCTTACCCCGAATACCTAATCCTACGACCAAATAGCTGAATGTCTTTATAGCATGGCCATCTGGTGAAAATCCCTCTCGCTGCCACCTCTTCCTCCCTGTTCTCCACCCGCCCTCTCCCCCACCCAGCTCAAAGGAAGCACCTGCTGCCTGGATCTCGCTCAGCCACCACGGCCAGGATATCACTGCATAAGCACTGGGTGTTTGAAAGATGGACTGTTTTTCCGAGACTGTTTTTTTTTTTTTTTTTTTTTTTAGGCGACGAAACACCCTGTCCATTGCATTGTGAGCAGAGGAAAACATCTGCAGCCCCTTGCAAAGCTCTAACCACCCCCCCCCCCCCCCCCATAGCACATTTAATCACCCTGGCACTGGGTCACTCTTTGTTCACTTCTCCTTGATTATGTATAGATCATACCGAGGTTAAATCTGTACTTGAGAACATTTTGTATTGTCATCCCGCTCTGCCAATGTAAGGAGAGAGAATCATCTGTCATCATCAACCCTCTGTCAGTGGTCCTCCTCTTGGGTTGTTCAGTCATTGCACAAACAAGTGAGCGCACCACACCTGACCCTGTGTGTCTTCATTTCCTTCCAAGCGTCAGTGATTTCTCAGAGAAAGGGTTTTGTGTGGCCTCCTCCCACTCACCAGCCTACATGGGGGTGGTAGCTGTGTGTGAGAGGCATGCTGGGAAACTGCTGAACCTCCGGCCAGCCGTCATTGGTTGATCATCGGTGCCCATTTTCCTTTGGTCTCACAAGGCAAGATGTATGTTTGTTGTTGCTGCGAGCCTAACCATACATTGAAGGAAGGCTTATTAGCTTTTTCCTAAAGTACAGTAGGCCTCCTCGGCTTTTGTCTGTCTCATTGTCCTGGTCGTAGATTAGACCCAGTCTTCTGACAGATTGCATCATTCCTACGCAACAATCTCGTCCCCCAGTCTGACGTGAGACAATAGATTAGGCCAGTTAGTATAGCCTGGTCCTGCTCGTGGGTCCAGGTTTTTTGTCCCAGCCTAGTGCTATCGCATCTAATTGAACTAATCAACTTCAAAACCAAAATAATCTTCAAAACCTTCATTAGCTGAATCAGGTGTGTCACTGCTGAGCTGGGACAAAATCCTGGAGAATACTGTGGCTCTCCAGGACCAGGATTAAGGATCACTGGATTAGACCATTCGTGAAATAGGCCTAGTCTTCAAACTACTGCATGGTCGATATTCTAGGCAGTGTTAGAACATGATGGGCCCTGGTCCATGGCTAACCCTCCCATGTATTTTATGAAATTGCCAGACTGCCATCAAGTGAAAACGATAACTTTTATTTACCAGAGAAAGGACAAAGCAGTTTAATGTCTAAAGCATGTCATATAGCCTAGGCCCATATCAGATCCAACGTTTGCGCATATCATTTGAATATTTTGTAGATTGACAGATGTATTTTCATTCATTAAGCCTACCTAACGTGTTTCAGGAAACTCTGTCTTGCAACAGTTGGTGTGTTTCATAGATAGCATTGGCTAACCCTACACAGGCATTTACCATGGAAAAGTCAGCCTTCACCAAGAGTAAACTGTTTGGTTTTTCATAACGGCTTACTTTATTGCTTTTGCAATCTGAAGTCTAGGGCTCTAAAGATTCACTCTGTCAATAGTCTGGTGATAGTTGGAGTGAGTGTTCCACTCTATTCACAATCGAGGCCATTGTGTTGGTTTAATTGCACTGGATAATCTAACCTAAGGCAACAGACTTTCATACTTGAGCCAAATATGAGAAACTGACAGAAGTTCAAGACCACACCATTGAGAATTGCGTGTTGAGGTTAAACCATTGAAATGTACGCAAGGCCTCAGTCGGCTCTTTCTTTTCCTGGTTTAGAATACAATGCCCTTTAATTGCAGTCAGGGAGTGATGCAGCACATAGCATGCTAAATATGTTAATCTAATCCTTGGTATGTGATTCATTAAGAATAGTGCCTTATAGATTCTTATAGAGCCTATTTTGATGTGTAGAAGTGAGTGTCTGTGGACATAACTGATGTTATGATGATGACCAGTATGATTAGGTCTACTGCTAAGTTTCCTGCTGACACTGAGAAAAGCTCTGGTAAACCTCACTGAGGCTGAGGTCTGATCCGTGCAATGAGCTGTGGCCAACCATGTGGTGAGTGTGCGACCTACTCTGGACCAACTGAACAAGTACGGCCTTCTTTGGTCAATGTTGTGGCGAGTCTCACTGAGAAGTATTGTGAGATCTTGGAGGTAGATGGCCTGAACTAATTGTTATTCTGCAGTTGTCTGCCTAGAATGCATTGTAGGCTATGTTTGCTCAAATGTTTGCTTGTGTAGACTCTGTTTTCATGTAGCCTAATGGGCCTATTTCAGGGACTAGACAGAGCTCGGGTGGTGGCTAGGCGTAGCAGTAAGTACAGGTGGTCTCGGTCTGTGGGTTTTGTGTGTAGTCTATTTAAAGGAAACCCTGTCATAAAATGTCTCACATTTGAGTAAGCCTATGGTACATGCTAATTCAAACGGTCAAACACCTGAGGATATACAATTGATTCATGATGTTATAGGAAGTGCTTTAAGAGTGAGTGTTTGTATGTAAATGAACAGGATAAACATCTGTGTTTCTTTGCACTAGATTTACATAAATGAGTCTTGCCCGTTTCGATTTTATGTTCTTCATTTTATTGCTCTCTTTTGGAATATGGTTCACTTTCAAACGTATGCCAAACAAAAACCCTTCATAGCAAACTATACAAACTATACAATTCTATGCACAAGGACTACTTCTAACAATTCCAATTGAAAAAACCCCACATTACTTTAAGAACTGTGCAGCTTCAAAGTTCAATAACAGAATGACCCTAAAATCTCCCTGAGTTTTTTTATGTAACCATGTTTCCCCAAAACTCTTAAATGTTAAATATCTGCTCCAAATTAAGATTCAAATATGTCTGCAGAAAGAGTGGGGTCTTAGCTATCATATGATACATTGAGATTGAAAATATCTCTTTTGGTTGTTGAGCTACAGTAAGTGAAGTGGATTTATATCTGGTAACAGAATGACGGTAACAGAATGATTAAATGGATCACCGACAGAAATACATAATTTCTGGATTTGAATGTTATTCTGTACATGATGATATAGCTAAAATAGGAAATCTAGAAATATACAATAGACACTCTCATTAGGTACTAATGTTTTATTGTATCAACTTACATATAACATTACAAAACATAAGAAACATAAATCTGCCTTTGAAATTCTTAATCTAATGTAATTCAAGTCACAAATGACATTTGTGGATTTCAGTGTCTTTTTCTTCATTATACCAAAAGGAAATAGTGTACGCTTTTGACAGCAAAAAAATTATTTAGAAAAAATTTAATACAAGTAGGCCTATGTTATGTGTAGACACACCCACCCACACACACACACACACAATCTGCTCCTAGCCTCAGAGATAGCTTCTGAAAAATGAAAAAGTTCTTTGTCTTCGTGACATCACCATATTTGTCAGTGTGCTCTTTCATGATGAAGATAACTCCCTGGATGTCTTTTTTGTAGAAGTGTGCAACATGTATGTCATCATTCTCAATGGAAGTTACTTGCGCTTCATATTTGTGTGATTTACTGGCTTTGCTTTCCCCACTGGACTCAACAACAATGAAGTCTCCATTTATTGGAGCATGAGATGAGGATGTTGATGCGGTGCTTGGTGAGGATGTTGATGCAGTGGTTTGTAACTACTACTGTATGATTTCCCACAGTTTTTTGTCTGTCCCTGTGAAATAACCCTTTTGGAACCTTTTTAAATTCCATCTAGAACCCTTTTGGGTTCCATGTAGAACCCTCTGTGAAAAGAGTTCTACATGGAACCCAAAAGGGTTTCTTGAAGGGATCTCACAGCTGAAGAACAACTTTGAGGTACAACCTGTACAATAAGTGTATGTAGCCAATTCAATTTCAGTAATTCCGTTACTGATTTGATTTGGTCATTCTACCAATTTGGTTAAAAAAATAAAATAAAAAAAGTGTCGTTTTTAATCACTTATTCATTCATAAACAAAATCAATATCAGTCAAAACGTATGATTGACGAGAAGTCAAAGCCTTTGCTTATCCCTATTTTTTAAGATAGAGGATGGTTGAGAAATGTATTTCTGACTTTAACTTTAACCCTTTCCCAAATATATAGTCTCTTACTCCCAAAAATATAGATACATTATAAATGATATATTTCACATTTTTATCCTCATGGGTCTTTTTAGACAGAACTGCCCATACACCACTTGTGCCAAGTGCTGAAAACTTTGTCTGGGTTCTGGTTATCATGTGTGTACTGTGTATGTGATTGTGGTGTATGTACTGTGTATGTGATTGTGGTGTGTGTACTGTGTATGTGATTGTGGTGTATCTACTGTGTATGTGATTGTGGTGTATCTACTGTGTATGTGATTGTGGTGTGTGTGTGTGTGTGTTGGGAATTCAGACAGTCTATCCTATCAGCATTAAGTGATAAGGCTGTGGACAAGCTCTTGTGGTGATATTGATAATAAACTAGGCTTTAGCCTACTCCCTCAGTCAGCCCTACACTTGTGAACAACACTGCCATGATCTAATGTAGGCCTAAGAAAATTGCATAACCAAGTATAGTAAAAAATAAAAATAATAATAATAATACAGTTAAGTTAGGGTATAGGCCTAGCCCATTTATTTTATATGAATGGTTTCTGTTCTTGGTGTTAGTCTACCATTTGCCCAGGAGGGGGCGCCACCGGACCACAAATTGAAGAAGTCCTCTCTGTCATAGCTTACAGCTCACTGTGAACTCTATCCTTCATTGGACAAATGTTTTCTTTTAGGTCTACTCTACAATTAACCTTTTATTTGAGATGTAACTTGTGGGCTTAAAACAAAGACTGGACAAGCTACATTTTTATATGAGGGTTGACAAAATGTTTGGCTTGTTGTACAGTGTTTTTCCACAAGATGGTGCGATGGCTCTAGTTTAGTTGAAGAATGTTATGTGTCAAAGTATTGAGACATATAGACATGAATTAGGATAGCTCATAAATCCTCCTCCGAGTATTGAGTCATTAAAACACTGGGGAACATTAGCCATCCTTGAATACTCTCTCTGTCCTATCAGCTCTGTTGTGCACAGCCGACACCTGTGGGGCTGTGGGGGGTGTAGCCTAGCCCCGTGGTCTTTGTGGTAGAACGTCTTGTTGTTGCCTCCTCTTGTTTTCTGAATCTGCAGCATCATGCGCATGTCTCTCACAGATGATGTATGGAGATGTGAATGATATCTGAAATTCTGTCTCCCTCCTGTGAGAGTGACTCCATCCATCATAGCCTCGCCATCTGGGCTTGTTGAGCCCCCGCCAACCCCCGCGCAGGCTGGAGGAGCGATCTGGATCAGTGCCTCGAAGTGATCTTGCAACACATTGCAAAACAAGGAACACCCGGTCCATTTTCTCAGCCAGTTCCTCATGGTTTATGGAGGGGCTAGGCGTGTGAGCTAGCTTGAAATAGCCTAGTTCCCTAGTCCCAGTTATCAGAAAAGGCCAAAAGATATTGTGAACTGAAGAAAAGAGGTGGAATTGATGGTCTACTGTAATTGATGAAGTGGCCGACTCTTAGTCAAGCTTGATTCAGTTGATATGATTGATATCGAGGCTATACCCATTCCAACCATGACATGAAATGTAGGCCTACGTTTTCTATATTGCCTTGCTATAAATGATCGCTTATTCAGTGTCCTCTTTCTGGAGTTGTGACACTAAATCTACCATTACCTGATCTCTCTTTCAGGTCGGTTTACGATGACCAGCCTAACGCGCACAAGAGGTTTATGGAGAAACTTGACGCCAGGATACGGAACCATGACAGAGAGATCGAGAAAATGTGCAACTTCCACCATCAAGGTTTTGTGGATGCCATCACTGAGCTGCTCAAAGTCCGGGCAGACGCAGAGAAGCTGATGGTGAGGAAGAGAGCTGGAGAGCCTGCAGTCTGACTGAACATATAAAAACACAACAGAGTTGTCAGGTCAACCTGGACTAACATTACCCAAGTGAAATAGCACATCAACTCCCAGCTGTCAATTGGCTCACCCCCCTTGTAATGCTTCCCAATGTTGTTGCTGCCTAAGAGAATAGGCCTACAGTATTTTCTTAGTCAAATTACCTGAAATATGGGATAGTTCACTCTAAAATCAAATGTTTGTGATTAACCACATATTTTCCCTCTAGTTGAGACACCAAGACACTCTTTAAGTCCATATCCTGGTTATTCAGCAACTGGCAGTTGCAGCAGACACATTTTCCAATATAATAGAAGCTGATGGGATCCCTTTTGTGGCCACAAGGGGCATTAAACTTGGCTCCATCCACTTCCATAATGTTGGAAAATGTGTCTGCTGTTGCTGAATAACCAGGATATGGATGTAAAAGGTGTCTTGCTGTGTTGATTGAAGTGAAGGTCACCACAGAAATCAGATTTTCCATGAACTATCCCATATTCTAGATACATCTGTGGTAAGAGTGAGATATACACACCCCTAGAGGTGCTAGAACATTACAGAGTGAAGTAGAACTGAGAGTTGAGATTGAAATATGCCTTGGCTCCTAAGGCTACACTCTGGCGTTATCACTATGCTAAGGTTAGCCATTAGCATTAAATCTACCTCCTCTTCAGGGTTTGAAGATGTGCTTTCAGTCTGTCCCTCCAAATCCTTCCCACTTGATTTCCCTGAGCAAAGATTGGCCGTTACTGAATGGTGCTCTCTGGTCACATAGTCCAAGGGCTCTCTTACCTCTTACCTTTAGCACCCCTAAGTGCTAGCATGGATTAGGATTTAGATTGCTTCAAGGCAAAACATGGTTGATGCAAACCGGTTCGCGTGAGTGGGTGCTGAAACTAATCCTTTTTTTTTCTTCTTCAATTTGCTTCTGTCTTGCAATTGACATGTCATTTTGTGGTTTTGAACTTTGAATTAAATTGTTAGCCTACTTTTTTTGTTTGTATAATTTTAGGTTTATCATTGACAAGAAGGCCTATCAAATACGCCCTGCAGATTTTTGGAGTATGAATGAGTTCTAGCTCATCTATACCATTAAACTATGAACCCGCCTCCACCTTAGGGCCGGACTAATTGGAGAGTTTAGCAAAAGTTCCACCAAGCTCAGCCATGCAGGCACATAGGCCAAATCTCTTTAGCTCCCTTTCCACGTCGGAAAGTGGAAGTATGTACACCAGATGGTGCCGGGGTGGTTCACCCAAGGTTTGTAATTAGACATGCATTATATAAAGCATATTCAGATAACAAGTGAGCAGATACAGCATCAATGAGGTCAATGGGCATCTTTGTCCAAGAATTAATGAGACTTTTAATAAACCCCAAAAGTGCTTTCCTTACGATGACCTAATGAGAGTTGCTATGTGGGAAAGTCTGTGGAACTGGTGCTGGCCCTGCACCTGCAGCTCCATACACTGAAACTGTGTTGCTGAGGGTCTCCACCATTTGATGTGAATCAACCACCCAGTGTTTGTATTCAGTGCCAAAAGAATAAGAATGTTTAATTACCAGAAAATGGCTCCCCGAATTCGGCCCCAGACAATGAATAACGCACAGAGCTCATTGAGGGTTATCAAGAAGGGACCAGTGGTCAATTGGGTCATTGATTTGGATTGTTTGACAGAGCCGGAGCGACAAGGAAAGTTCAAAAATCCCAAAGTAAAATCGAGAAGTTTGTCACAGAATCTGTCAGAAAGGGCTGTCACAAGCTATTACCGCGCATAAAAGCAACCCGAGCAAAAGTTCAAGTTCCCGCTGCGCATTTAATTTGAATTTGCCCGCCTTTGTCCTTGCCCCCTCATGAAGCATGATCTGATTACAAGGATGAGCAGTTAGAACGAGGTGGGGGGGGCTGGGTGCTTATTTGTCTAACCAAAGTGATCTTATTCTTTCAGGGCCAAGTTACTGACACCAACCGGAGACTGCAAGACGCCGGGAAAGAGGTAAGGGGTCTGTCGCCCTGTCAGCTGTCGCTTGTCATGAAGAGCAAAGCGAATAAAGTTTTGGACAAATCCTCTGAATGACCAGGTTGGTTAATTGCACTCTTTGACCTCTCCTTATGTCAGGTGACGGCCCAGACAGAAGAAGTGATTCGCTGTAGGATCCAGCAGAGGAACATGGCCACCACCGTGGAGAAGCTCCAGCTGTGTATACCAGGTGAGACTGTTCAACGTAAACATAAGGTGTGGCTAACTCATAGTCTAACCATGGGGCTTTAATAGCGGAGCAGACTGGAGATGTATTGAGCCAGGTCTGCTCCTTGGGTCATAAATAATGCATAGAAAATGTGCTGCAGATTGGTCTAGCAGTTCAGGAGAAGAAGAAGACTTTCAAAGCCACCATTTTTTTTCGAAAAGCAACAAAACATCTGCCCCCGCCAAAGCTGAGGAATGGGGTTGGGAAATGTTACCACTTTCACATTCATAGACCATACTCTGGAAGCAAGGGCTGACAGTCTGTGATATCCGCATCCATTTTGAAGCGATACAATGTTTGTTTACGTTCCTGTTGTTTGTTAACATTGGAGTAAAACACAGATATTTTGATTTATATGGCCTACATATGGGGTAAGACAGTTGTATTAAGCTCATTAAGGCATCTATAAGTAAATTTCTTGAAGAATCAATGGGTATATATAATGTATTTATACAGTATATAAAAAAACAGCTTAACTAATTATGGTTTGTGGCTTTAAAGTAGTCTCCAATATTCACAATTGCAACCCTCATTATTGTACAGACAATGATTATGCTGATTTGTACTTTTGTTTACAAGATATTTGCCAGTAATTAGTGTGAATGAACGTCAAATTTAGCTGCATATCGTTTGGTGCCAGAAAGTCTAACTCTCACTCCCTCTCTCCCCTATCTTCTTTTACAGTTCTAGAGATGTACAGCAAACTGAAGGAGCAGCTTGAATCCAAAAGGTATCCGTTGTATTCTCTCCCTTTCCTCGGGCCGCCGTGTGTAACAACAAATACATACTCTCATTAGATATGCTTTAGTAGCATATTCATGACATTTCTCCCAAGTAATGTTGATATCCTAGATTGGGAGAGGGGACGCAAAATTCACTTTGAACCTGAAAATAATGACCCTTCCTTGTCTCTGAATGTCTGCTTAATCAATCATAATACATCGTGAAAGGGTTGGCCATTCAAACGCAGGACAATTGACCTTGTGTGTGCCCTTCTTCACAGCACGGCCCCACACAACAGAGGCTGTCACAGCCTTCATCCAAATGAAGGCAATTAGTACAGTTCCCTTCTCCCCAGTAAATCTCCTGTGTGTCTCCTCACTTCCGAGCACAGAGCGCTAATGACCGAGGCCAGGCCATGGCCTAATCAGACTGGGATTCTCAGAGTTCACAGAGTTCACAGAGTTCACACACATGTAGCACACACACACACACGTATGCATGCATGCGTGCACAAACACACGTACACACACTCAAATGTATGCTTCCACCATGATGCACGTAAACAGATACACACTTGGACACATCATAAATGTGATGAGATCCAGTTGGATTCTATCTCTTGTGATCTTCAAACCATTAGAGATGGTTTGCAGGCAGCGCTGGTGATAGCATAACTCTGTGTTTCTTCATAAAGGATGCATGTTTGATTGAAGTTGTGCCACACGGTAAACAACAAGGCCATCTAGTCCTGCCACACTGACTCAACCAATCGACCGTAACTGTACTGTACATGTGCAGTCAATTACATTTTAATGATGCCGTTCTTCACTTATCATTAATCCTCTCAATACACTACTTAAAGGGGCAATCTGAGATTGGTACATCCCATTTTAAGAGTGGTTATATTTCTCCAGCCCCATCCCTCAGCTGACTAGCAAGGTAGACCGCTTTGTTGTTGTTTGAATGCCAGATTGCCCCTTTAACAAAGACCACATTGAGTGTTTCCAGGAACACAACCCTCCATCACCAGAAATGTGCTTCCTTGTGATCTTTGAATGGTTCTATCTTCATCAGCTGTGTTCTTCTGATGCTGTGCTATAGATACTATGCTGCGTTGAAGACCATGGAGCAGCTGGAGAACATCTACATCCCGCGAGTCAGCCACTACCGCTTCTGCCAAATCATGGCGGAGAACCTACCCAGACTGAGGGAGGAGATCAAGGAGATCTCCATGTCCGACCTGAAGGACTTCCTCGAGAGCATCAGGAAGCACTCGGACAAGATCGGCGAGACTGCCATGAAACAGGTCTGAGATACCAGTATGGAAGCCCGCCCAGGGATGGGATTGGATGATGTAGTAGTAATAGGAAGCTATTTAGTGCTGACTGTGATTTCTCCATATCGTTCAGGTTTCTCTCTCTCTCTCTCTCCCTCTCCCTCTCCCCCTCTCTCTACCGCTCTATGTATCTAACCATCTCTCTATTTCTCTCTCTCTACCCCCCCTCCATCACTCTGTGTAAGAGTGATCTTACCGTGCCATCTCTATCTATAACTCTATGTAGGAGTGATCTTACCGTGCCATCTCTTTCTATAACTCTGTCCGAGTGATCTTACCATCCTTTCCCGTTATCACTCTGTATGTCTGTCTGTAGGGCATAGAAATAGGAGGTGTAGAGCATGCTGTCCATGTTTGACCTCAGTGGTTGGCCACCGGGACTCATCTGTTTAGCGTTGTTCTCACCAGGCGCAGCAGCACAGGACCTTCAACAGCGCGGTGCAAAAGCAGGCCAGCATGGGCCACGCCAAGCCCGTGTACTCCCTGAACGGCCGGACCCCCACCCAGCACAACGGCCTGGCCATAGAGGAGGGGGCGGAGGAGGAGGAGGCAGACGAGGAGGTGAGGGGACTAGCTAGGTCGCTCTGGAGGAGGAGGAGGATGAGGAGACTAGCTAAGTCGCTCTGGAGGAGGATGAGGAGACTAGCTAGGACACTATGGAGGAGGAGGAGGATGAGGGGACTAGCTAGGACGCTCTGGAGGAGGATGAGGGGACTAGCTAGGTCGCTCTGGAGGATGAGGAGGATGAGGGGACTAGCTAGGATGCTCTGGAGGAGAAGGATGAGGAGGCTAGCTAGGACGTTCTTGAGAAGGAGGAGGGGATTGGTAGGGCCCTCAGGAGGAGGAAGAGGATGAGGGGACTAGCTACGGCCCTCTGGAGGTGGAGGAGGAGGAGGACGATGAGGAGGCTAGCTAGGGCTCTCTGGAGGAGGAGGAGGATGAGGAGACTAGCTAGGGCCCTCTGGAGGAGGAGGAGGATGAGGAGACTAGCTAGGGCCCTCTGGAGGAGGATGAGGAGACTAGCTTGGGCCCTCTGGAGGACGAGGATGAGGAGACTAGCTAGGCTCCTCTGGAGGAGGAGGATGAGGAGACTAGCTAGGGCCCTCTGGAGGAGGAGGAGGGGATTGGTAGGGCCCTCTGGAGGAGGAGGAGGAGAAGGAGAAGGCATTACGGAGGCGGTCATATTATTTTGGTACTTTTCCGTCCGGTTGGCCTATTAGACCACACTTCACAGGATAGGTCTTGTCAAATATTCAGGTGATCTCAACCTGTATGAATAAAGAAAGAATAAGCAAATTCGATGGTGTCAGCATTCTAGATGTATGCTAAAGGATGTTGAATAAGAGGCAGACTGATGGAACTCCTCTTTGGGTGCTGTGTTGTAACTGTTATGATGTATTGTCGTCTGTTGAAAGTGGTGAATGACACCGTCACTAACTCATTCCTTCTTTTGCCTTCAAGGTTTTAACAGCCCAAGATCTGGTGGACTTCTCTCCCGTCTACCGATGTCTTCACATTTACACCATTCTGGTACCTCACCATAAATTGTCACCACTTATAGAAATCTGCTTGGATGAAGTATTTTGTGTCACACTATTTATTTATTCTTCTGATGGATATATATTTCATGGTCGATTGCACTATTGAATCAAGCAATCATTTCTAGTAAGGATTTGTCGGGTTAGTCTGCCACTTAACATCACACCCTAATCCTCTTCTTCTTGAATAACTAGAAGCCTATTGTTGTCCTGCCTTTGCTTACAAACAATGGCAATAGGCAGCTTAATGCCATTCTTAAATGATCCATAGACAGCTTAGGCTCAGACACGGGGGAACTGAAGACCATTAACCTGTTCCTGTGTAGTCATTTCACTTTGGTTCCTAAACATTGCGGTGCTGCAGACCTCCCTCATGTTTTCCCTTTACTTCATGCATGAAGTGATACAACCCCAACACCAACCAGGGGTCTGATGTAACCACTGGATTCCCAAAGTTTCCATTGGCACGCTACCGCTATTATTTCAGCATTAATCCATACGAAAACTATTGAGGTGGGGTGGGAGGGAGATTGTTAGTCTTTTTGCTTCGGGGGGGGGGGGGGCTAACATCTCTCATCTTGTGTGTGTGAACTAATCCTTGTGCCCTTAAACAGTGCGAAGCCTCTGGCGTTTAATAGGATTGACCGAGCAGTAACCCCCCCCTCCCCTCCCCTCCTCTCGCCCCCTCTTCGCGGTAAAACAAAAACACAGAATGGGCTAAGCTGCGGCATTCATGTTGTGCCCAAACTGCCGCTCATTCAGCGGTGCAGCGGGATGAGTCAATGGAGAGTTCTCCCCTGAATGGCTTATTTAATGAGGGCACAGGGACTTCTGACTGGGGGGCTAAGCACCACACACATACAGTTCACTCAGATCACACAGTCAGGGGAACACACACACACACACACACATACACACACACACACACACACACACACACACACACACACAAACACACACATACACATACACATACACACACACACACATATATTGTTTCACAGTTACCGACTTGCTGTTCCTTCTCCTCATCTAGAGCTCATACAGGATACACAGAGTGGGGTAGTGTAGATCAGAACCTGTTTTAAACCCTTCCAGTGTGTACAGCTGTGGTGAAAACACACATTCACTAGGTTATCAGTAGAAGTTCATTCCAGTCTGACTATGCCATTATAAAACTTCTCATATGAAAATAGGTCTGCTCAACTCTACTGAAGCATTTAATTCCAAGGATGCCTGGAGTCATGAATCACTCCATCAAGGTTATGAAAGACTACAATAACAATATCTCCTTTAGTTGTCTCAGACACGTTCTCCCCAGGCCCCCTGAGGCCACGTCTAAAAGCAGGTATCTGTTTGGATATGAAAAACTTTGATTTAGGCCGAATCGACGATGCTCAATGTAATTAGTTTAATTGCACGCGTTGATGGTTTTGACTGGGACGACAGGACAGCCTCTGGCATTGTTGAATTTGGACCAGACTACAACTGTGTTGTTACATCTTTGTTTGGCTTGGAAAGTGCTAAAAAGGTCTACTTTCCAACTTTCCACCCTGTAGTATCGCTGTATGGGTCTTTAAATGTGCCGACGGATGCCATTTTAATGTCTCCCCACATTCTTATTTCTTTTCACCTTTATTTGCTCAATGAACTACAAATAGGAGTTGAATTACAAATAAAGAAGATTCATATCATGTCTTAGGTGGTGGAAAGATGAAACATCCATGTCTACTTAATGGTCACCCTGAAACGTAATTGAATGCAACCTATTTTCTTTTTCTATCCCGCTGTGTGTTGATAGGGTGACAGAGAAACCTTTGAAAACTACTACAGGAAGCAGAGGAAAAAACAGGCCCGCTTGGTGCTCCAGCCCCAGTCTAACATGGTATGTACAGGACAGACCTCTCCTCATCCTCTGTCCTGGCTGCGGGCTCTCAGAAGGGAAGCGTCTTGATGTGTGTGTCCTGTGTGTTTATGTCCCACAGCACGAGACTGTGGAGGGGTACCGGAGGTACTTCAATCAGATCGTGGGGTAAATACCCAATTCTACTGGGCTGCTGTACTGTACATGGCTTTATTTTGTACAATGAAATTGTGTGTGTGTGTGTGTGTGTGTGTGTGTGTGTGTGTGTGTGTGTGTGTGTGTGTGTGTGTGTGTGTGTGTGTGTGTGTGTGTATCTGTGTGTGTATCTGTATCTCTGTGTATGTGTGTGTCATGTACACTCTCTCCACTTTATCACAATATGCAATGATGCAACTTCAGCCCTGACCTGTGTGTGTTGCTTGTAGGTTCTTTGTGGTGGAGGATCACATTCTTCATGCAACACAAGGACTGGTGACCAGAGCCTTCACCGACGAGCTGTGGAACATGGCCCTGTCCAAGATCATTGCTGTGCTCCGCACACACTCCGTGAGTACATAACACACACACACACACACACACACAAACACACACACAGACAGACACAAACACACACACACACAGATATAGACACACACACACACACACGCACCAGTTGTAAGTAGACATGCGCGCGCACACACACACACACACATGCACACACTCTTCTCACATATACCCACATACACACACACAGCTGGATCGAAGCGGGGGGTGTGACCCAGGACCAAGCCCTGCGGTGGGGGTCCTGTGGGGCCGAGGCTTGTGTCTTTGTGATTGAAAGACCTCCAGCCGCGGGGAGAGGGCCGCACGGACCCAGGCAGTCCTTTGTCTGCCCCCGGACCCAGGCTGTGAGTCCCCCCGACCGCGGCCCGTTAGCATAAGCCCCTCTCTCTCCTCCATTTACAACTGACTGGGACCCTTCCATCCAAACACACTCCTTGCTCCGGGGCCACTTAGAATATTCACAGTTAATCTGCTGTTATTGTTGCAATCTGTCCTCATTAGGCTCAGCTGACCCCTTCATTAGATCAGATTGAATGGAGGGTCGCTGAAAGGGTCCCACCAGGAAGTGCTTGCCCAATTATCATTCCAAATGCCTTGTTTGGAGAATAAACCTCTCACCCCAACCAGGGCCACTCCACCACCACCAGTAGCCACCACCAAGACAAACTTCTTCTTCATTTCTTTTTGTTCTTTTTTTTTGTTGTGGTTGCAAAGAGCCAGATTAGGATTAGTTTCCCTAGGATTAATGTCAGAGAAATCGAGGAGGGTGGTTTTAATGCCTTTGTCGCTCTGCTTTGGGTGATTATGGGTTGTGGTGTGTGTGTGTGTGTGTGTGTGTGTGTGTGTGTGTGTGTGTGTGTGTGTGTGTGTGTGTGTGTGTGTGTGTGTGTGTGTGTGTGTGTGTGTGTGTGTGTGTGTGTGTGTGTTGTGTGTGTAGGGACTGCCGCTGCGTGTCACTTCCCCGGCCTGTGCTTGTTTAGCCTGGTGATTTACGCACCCCTCACGACCAGTGAGAGAGAGGCAGGCAGGGCAGGCTCCCTATGTAAATGTTTAATGACAGAACCATGCAGGTTCTGCGAGCCATAAATCAGCACTCGCCAGACAGACAGACAGGCAGGCAGAGAGAGAAAGCCTCTCCACTGGCCACAGCAGCACGCCCTCTATAACTCCTCACACACACACACACACACACACACACACACACACTGAGGGAAGGTGCAGCTGATTGTGTAGTTGCCTGAAAAAAAGGCATGGTTCATTGATGCCCAAGTCACTCTGACCTGGTTAATAATGTATCTGGTTAATTACCTTGATGTAGGCCACCATGCTGGGATTGTGTGTGGTGTGTGTTTGTGAGAACTGTGCGTATACTTGTGTGTGTGTGTGTGTGTGTGTGTGTGTGTATGTGTGAGAACTGTTTATGCTTGTGTGTGTGCATGTGTGAGAGAGAGAGAGAACTGTGCATAGGCACGTGCGTGTGTGTGTGTGTGTGTGTGTGGCAGGCCTTGTTTAACATGCAGAGAGCCTGAGCCCTGAGGTGATGACGGCTGAGTGTTTATGTGGGTGTGTGAGCCAGAGAGAGGGGTCTGCTGAGGGGCTGGATCACCGCATGGAGGTTCCCTCTCTCTACTCCTGTCACTCAGTGCTCTGGAAGGGTCCAATGACCAGCACATTTTTTTTGTGCCTAAAATCCTATCATCACTACCAATCTTCCGCTGTAGATTGAAGACCCAGGCTACATCTTCGGGCTACATCTTAACGGTCCCTCCTAAAGACCTCTTCACCCCCACTACCCCCCTGTACAAGTTTCTCTCCTGTTGATAATAATTTTTAAAAATCCTTCTTCTAGCATTGTGTCTGCCTATGGCCCCTGGTCTGAGCATTGATTACTTTATTGAATACTGATGGATAGATGATTCACTTACTTAAGGCGTTTGCTAAATGCCATAAATGTAAATCATCAGGAAATTAAATGCATGTTCAACAGTCAAGAATACTGAACATGAGTGCTTACATTTGATAAATCTGTCCCATCAACTTTTGGAGTGTGAAAAATGCTTCACTGTCCCATTACTTACGCAAGGCACTGTAGTTCACATCAAATCTAGAATTACATAATATCAGAAGGGTATATTGTATTGTGATTACACTTATATTGATTGATGACCGAAAAACAAATCAATCAAATGTCATTGATGTGTGTTGACTGTACTGTATCAGATTGTGAATTGTGAATTTGGTTGATTCCCAGTCCTACTGCAGTGATCCTGATCTGGTGCTGGAGCTGAAAAACCTGATCGTCATCTTTGCAGACACACTGCAGGTATGTTCAGCAGGCGTTGGTCAGAGCTGGGTCAAATACATATGTCAAATCTGTTCAAATCTGTGTTTTTAGTTTTTTATTCTCCATTTTATTGGCTGCAATTGTGGCCGGTCCTACAGTTGATGCCGTGTGTAGTTAGGAAACATCAACGGTAGAAGTGGAGATGTGTGATTTTGATGATCACTAGAGTGAGTTAGTGGTGTGATCCCTTCTCTCTCTGTCCCCAGGGTTATGGCTTCCCTGTCAACAGACTGTTTGACCTGCTCTTTGAGATCAGAGACCAATACAACGAGACGCTTCTGAAGAAATGGGCTCTAGTGTTCAGGTGATTTAGCTGATCCCATGTTCTCCAATGATAATGTTAGTCGTAACAATGCTACATATCTCACATAGTGCTTTGGGAAAGATGGTTGTGGTTTTCACATTTGGACAACATTCATGGTTTTGAATCTCTCCCAGGGAAATCTTTGAGTTGGACAACTACAGCCCCATTCCCGTGGAAACGGAGGAGGAGTACAAGTTTGTTGTCAGTAGATTCCCCTTCCACGATGCCGAAATTGAAAAGGTTTGTCCAAACTCCTGAAACACCACCTGAATACAACATCCTTTCACATACCCTATCACTTCTCATGTTTAAGATTTTTGATGATACGTTAGTTATCAATAATCTTGTTTATTTGATTGATCCCGATTTGTAGATTGATTGAGTGCTTTTTACTTCAGTGTCTTACACCATTTACAAGTGCCTCGCCCATATGGCCTTACAAGACAGTTATTGCACACACCTGGGCTCAAAACATGATTACAATTCATAATCACGATTAAACTATTTGACTTTGTACCTCTGGGGGAGCTCCTGAGCTAGGTGGGTCCCCTAAATAGAAATGTCAAGAAACAACCTGATTGGACAGACAGGGACACACCTCCCCACACCCATGAGCAAAAGATTATTTAGCAAAACTTTGTCTGCCTTAAACTAAGGACTGTGTGGTCTAACGAGTTAATACACCGTTAACATTAAATCATGAACCACGCAGTCAGCACTCAAAATGTAATGTCCAGAATTAGCGATAATTAGATCCAGAATTAGTTTTTTTTTTTTTATTTGATCATTTTCATTGTCATTCAACAGCAAGAATTCCCAAAGAAGCTGCCCATGTCTCAGTCTGTGCCTCAGATCTACACGCAGGTGAAGGAGTTCATCTACGCCAGCCTTAAGTTCTCAGAGTCTCTTCATCGCAGGTGAGCAGCTCTGCCTCACAGCTCGTTACCACATTCCTCCCACACACAGTCATCCACATCAGCTGCTGCAGGTGTCTCGTCCCCCGTAGGGGATTTTATGTCAGAGTCCAGACTTGGGAAGTTTCTTCTTTTTTTCTTTTTTTTTTGCACGGGTGTGCTAAGGTTTTGTCTGGTAGCTCAACACTTGTCAACACTTCTCCTTCTCACCACTCTGTTGGCTCAAATGACCACATGGGAACTCCCTGGGAAGCACTCGTCTAAAACTCTGTCTCAACCTCCACAGGCAAGACCCCAGGTTTCATATGCCCCGCTGCCTACATCCTCTCTGCCAATATTTGTTCTCTTTAAGCTCTGTGGCATTTGAGGCAGTATCACGGGGGCGGGGAGGGGTCTGTGTTGTACTAGTCCTCGGGACCCCAAATCCTTTCCCAGAGGCTCGGGGGGCTTACCCACTATCCCAACCTAGGCCTAGCAGCCGTGTCCTGGAACCAGGGACCAGCCCCCCAGCTGCCTGTGTGTGCCCCCGGGCCTTCTCCTGCCCACCCGGCCCAGCTCTGATAGGTCGGGACCTCTAACAACAAGGGAGACATAGTCTCACAATAATAATAGACCCACTATAAGACAACATAGTTTCATAAGAGCCCACATCACATAACCGCATCAACTGTTCCCACGTAGCAACCCAGGGTCAGGCCTGGCACCACTGATGTTGATGTTCATGTACTATTCTGGCTCTCTGGCAGTCATACCCCCCCCCTCCCCCCAACTTCACCCCGCTTTATGAAGACCCATTATCCTTTTTGGTCCCATATATGGGCCCCTTACTACATCTCACAGTATTCCTATAAACTGTACATACTGTATCCTCACTTGTACACACTGCTCTTACTACGTACCACTGCTCTTCTGTACATATCTGTCTATACTGTTCATAATCTGTCTATACTGTTCATAATGCACATATCCTTATATTTTTCTTTTAATACTACTGTTAATACACTGCACATATCTGTACATACCTGTTTATACTGTTCATACGGCATTCCATATTTATTCTGCTATTTACTCTAATGTTACTATTAATACATTTATACTGCATTGCCCATACAGCTCATATGCTGCTTACACTGTTCATACTGCATTCTATTTATTCTGCTTTATAATGCTACTGCTAATTCATATACTGCTTACACTGCACTACTTATACTATACTGCACTACTATACTGCGCATATACTGCACTACCTGTATATACTGTTCACACTGCACTTTTCTGCTCTTTTGCACTTCTGGTTAGACGCTAACTGCATTTCGTTGTCTCTGTACTTGTACTCTGCACAATGACAATAAAGTTGAATCTAATCTAATCTAATCTAATCTCACACACTCCTTCTACCCCCACCCCACCACCGGGCATCATTAGATCCTGCCGGTATGACCCATGGGCGTTGGACTGTAGAATCACGTAGCTAAAGTACACAGAGGGGCTGGGACAGCCTTAAAGCTTCAGGATTGTTTTGACGCTGGCTTGGGTTTGTGCCCCCCCCTCTCCAGCTCACTGTTAATCAGTGCAAATGACCAGTTTCACACTTTGCACTAATTGTTTCTTTGTCGTGGTAAACGTGGGGTTAATGACTGACCTCTTGACCACTCTCTTTGGAGTGTTTGCTCACCTGACCCCCCCCCCCACCCAATCAACAATCAACTCCTCACATAGCACAGCTTCTATCCGCAAAGTCAATAGACATCAGCAGTACTCTGCTAATACAAACAGAACAGTGTATTGTCTGAGGTAGTTAAGCAGTATTGGCTTAACTTAATTGACGAGGTTATAAGGTTAATAGTTTAACAGGTTAATTGTTGTGTGCTGCTCTTGAAAATGTAGAACAACCCTTTCATTTCATTTATTTTTTAAACGAATATCTAATTGGATGATATCATTTATTTGCCCTGAATCATGTTGACTTTGTAATGTGGGTTTGTGTCACGAAAAGTGTGATCTATTGTGTCCAGCTCGACAGAGATCGATGACATGCTCCGTAAATCCACGAACCTTCTGCTGACAAGGACGCTGAGTGGCTGCTTGCAGAACCTCATCAAGAAACCCCATATAGGACTGACAGAGGTACAGTATTATAACCAGAACCTCATCAAAAACCCCAAAGCAAATGCTGTTTGATTCAAAATCCATGACTTTGAGAGATTGAGTTCACTTATGACATTGATCAAAATAACGGCGGAGCACACGTAATCCACATGGTGGCACTGTAGTCTTCGTAGCATACGAAAAATCAGCGAACAAATATTGGTATCAGTTGAGTCTGTTCCAAAACATAGAAACCAACGTTATGCTTCTGATGGAGGCTTGCCAAACTATGCATGTCTCATAGAATTCTCTGGATTATTAATATAATGACATTTAGCAGATGCATATCCAAAGCGACTTACAGTGCAGTGAGTGCATGCATTATTGTATATATGGTCCCAGCAGGAATCAAACCCACAACCTAAGCATTGCTGGCGCCATTGTTTTTTCATGTGAGCCACACAGGACCTAATCTTGACCCCGGATGTCTTGTTTCTGAATGTGTTTCAGCTGGTCCAGATCATCATCAACACCACCCACCTGGAACAAGCGTGTAAATACCTCGAGGACTTTATCACCAACATCACCAACGTTTCCCCGGAGACGGTACACACCACCAGACTCTACGGCCTCTCCACCTTCAAGGTATGTTAACGACTGATGCATTAGAACCCTGCTTTTAGCTTCTTCACTTGGGTCGCCGCGAGCGAGCGAGCTCAAAAATGCTCCGGTGTTTACACAACAGCACTCAACACTGACGTACGCTGTCATAAACCTCACAGAGCCTCGGGCGCTCAGTAGGTCCTGAACCTTTTTAAGTATCTAGTATAGGCCATGTGCTTGCCTTTGAAGATTATAGCCCCATCGTATTTGAGATTAGATGTGTGTCAGGCAAATTATCATTATTTGTGTACATTTGATACACATAACGCCAGATAAGTGCTTGGCATCCTGACAGCTGACAGCTAAAAGAATGTCATTGAAATAGGACTGGAAAACTGTACTTGCACTTAAACATAGTGGTCATTCATTTGAAGTGCACTCATCAGGAGTGGACTTATCATTGAGTACCTGGAGTTGTGACATTGACATCAGGTGTTGTCGGTGTGTTGTGTCCCAGGATGCCAGACATGCGGCGGAGGGAGAGATCTACACCAAACTCAACCAGAAGATCGACGAGTTCATCCAGCTGGCCGACTACGAGTGGGGCATGCCCGAGTCGGACGGCCGGGCCAGCGGCTACCTCATGGACCTCATCAACTTCCTCCGCAGCACCTTCCAGGTCTTCACACACCTGCCGGTGAGTTCACTTCCACCGCGCCCTCAGGGAGCTCTGGGAAACGGAGGTGTTGTTGTTATGGTGGTTGTCATTAGTGATATCGTTGTGTCAATTGTGTATCAGCGCCGTGTCTCCCGGGTGAGGACGATCACAGTTGACAGTCTGTTGTAAATGTGTGTGAGAGATGAAGACCACTGTGGCATGGATGGAGTCCTGGAGTAACGTGTGTGTTTGTTGCTGGAGATGTGTATTGCTTATCACTCGGTACCATTTTCATATGATATGAGTAACACATAGCATTGACTTCAAGGGAGCGAGACCGTTATAGATCTGATTATTTACTTGACAGAAAATGAAGTAGAAGCTGAATGGGGGAGATATGCTGGCAGATGTACAGATATTAGCAACATAATCAGGGAACTACTTAGCTCTTCTGCTCAGTTTTAAACATACCAAAGATCTTCTGATGCAGTGGCCAATCCCAGCTAGCAAGGGAATAGCGGAGAAGACGATAAGGTGTGCTCTGCTCTGCTCTTGCTAGTTTTATTCCCAAACCCTTTAATTTCAAAGTGAACTGCTTGCTTGCTCAACTCTCCAGCCTCCCTATCCTGTCTATAATAATTTCCAGCTTTTTTTTTCATGTTCAGTTTGTTAGAGGTTTTTCAGGAATGTCTCCTCTCTTCCCCTTCAGTGATGCATATTTATTTATCTATTGATTTGACTTCTACCAAGCATGCTTGGTTTCTGATCTTGCTTCCCTGTCCATTTATTGTTGCCATACTTTCTTTCTCCTGTCCCCATATTTGACTTTGTTTTGGGGGGGGGGTTCTGCTCAGAATAACAACAATGATCATGCTGCGATGTCGGTAAGTAACCTCTCCCTGACCTGCAGAGGGAAACACGCATGCTCATGTCAGTATTGTGGACTTGCCTCCAGGCTTGTTGCTTCTTCCACATGTGATGCTAAAGGACAGTAATTGACGGTACTACAGACCAAACTAGGCGCAAATGAAACCTGAGAGCACATTATTCTCTGTAGGTCTACATTGTGTAAATACAATTAGTCCTTGTTAAATTTTATGAAACACTGCATCTCAGAATGTGGCTGTTTGTATGGAAATAGTGATTCTCTGTTATGTAACATGTTGAAAAAATATGGTGACGGGTTAAATGGACTTGTCATGTGCATGGCATACAGCTTCTTCCTAGAAACCCACACCTAGGTAGATTTGTACTAAACAATTGATAAGTGTTTTATTAGTGTCACACTAATGTTAACATTCGTCATCTTGTTGGCACTAATTCCCATGGGTGTAGGCTACCGTGAATCTCATATGATACTCAGTTTGAATAGTGAATTCTCCTTGGCAGGTAGGATATTATGATGATGACGACCTTGAACCTTTAATCCCATATTGCTTTCCTTGTAAAGAGCCTTGACTTCCAAGTAGGAGAATTAGGAATGTTTAACAGAATGTCAACAGTGTGCCATCTGATATCTCACTCAGATAGTCTGATCCTCCATTGAGGGACTGAACCATGTCATTAGGTCTGCTTTTAAGGGTCTTCTATGGCTCATTTGAACATTTCATTTTCTATAAACAAAACAACGCTGTCACCATTAGATTCATTGTCAGTCTTATCTACAAGATCACTCATAGAAATCAGTGAATGTTTTACTGCAGTATGGCAAACTAATGGATGCCAATATGTATTATTTCAAAGCTCCACTCAGCTACTATTAATGTCCAGTAGAGCAACAGTGATCTTGCCCTGATAACATTATCTTACTTAACAGTTCTACTAATTGCACTGTATTGGCTCATGACCCGGTTTCTAAATGGATTTGTGATTGACCGCTTTATTTTTACTATATTGAGTTTGGAAACAATTCTAGTCTATGGAAGCGAGCCCAGGAATGTTGAGTGCTGGATTCAGCAATTGCAGTCGCCTTGAATCAGTGTTCTAAGTTCACTCTACCCCTCAAGGAGAATAGGATCAGTCTGTCATTCAGAAACATGTATAGTCCTTTCCCAATGTAGCCTTCACTCTGGCAAGGAGAGAACAAGCTGTTTCACAACAAGCCTGTAGACTAGTGCATGCTAGGAAATCTCCTACAAACCTTTCGTACTTTATTTTTCTCCTGACTGACGAGCTTGTAGAGGAGTAGCGACTCTTGAGCATTTTTGAGGAGGCACATTTGTCCTGTATAGTTACCACAGGAGAAGTGTCTTTAATGCATGCCCCTGTCACAAGCTGCCTGTGTGTAAAATGCCCCATATCCAACCAGCGCCACCTTATTAGAAGAGTTGGAGGGGGTTGTTGAAGATGTATCTGCAGTAGACACACTAAATGTCACCCTAAAAACATCACTATTGAAACCTATACTAATAAATGTCACCATGTGGAGTGATGACTGATTCTCACGGCCTTCTGGAAATGACCAGGGTTGTCCACGTACAGAGGTCTTTTCTTTTTTTCTTTTTTTCAGAAATTGATCCTTTTGGTCTTATAGGATCACGGTCAAGTATTGTAGTCTAGTCTTCTTGACCACTTGACAGTGATGCTGAAAGCATTCGATACATAGCTTGGACAACAGTGGACTTTCAGTGTCCTCTCTGCCAAACCCATGTATCGGTGGTGTTCTCTGTAAAGCCGTCAGCATGTACTCGGATGGGACCGTTTAGTGCATGTCGGTGTTACTGCTGTTTTGTTTGGCTGTGATGGTTTGCTTTTGACTTCCTCTGTACAACCGCACAACCCTGCTCATTGAAAGCCATCACGTGAGCCCTCATCTGCCTGCATGTGTGCCCATGTCCAATGTGTAACCCTACTGTCGTAAAACGAAAGGCTACCGCACATGGGGGCTGCCCACAGTAATCACAGACACTCAGGTATGGTAGTGGACTCTTTGACTCATATCTTTAGTCCCACATTCTGTTGATCCAGATTGCATGGCTTGCACATGTTCTCTCTCTCATTTGTCTCCCTCTCTCTCTCTCTCTCTTTCTCTCTCTCACTCTCTCTTTCTTTGTTACCCTTCTCTCTCTCTTTCTTTGTTACCCTTCTCTCTCTCTTTCTCTCTCTCACTCTCACTCTCTCTTTCTTTGTTACCCTTCTCTCTCTCTTTCTCTCTCTCGCTCTCTCTCTTTCCTTGTTACCTCTTTCTCTCTCCCTCTCTCCTTCTCTCTCTCTGTCTCCTTCTCTCTCTCTCTCCTCCAGGGGAAGGTAGCCCAGACGGCGTGTATGTCAGCCTGTAAGCACCTGTCCACCTCCCTGATGCAGATGCTGCTCGACAGCGAGCTGAAGCAGATCAGCATGGGCGCCATTCAGCAGTTCAACCTGGATGTCATTCAGTGTGAACGTAAGTGGAGCCCTAGTTAAACCTTACGATCTCCAACAGAGCGGACGAGGCTTCCTTTGATTGGGGCGTCCAGGGCGGTGATTGGCCGTTTAGCACGCACTCATTCCCTCCCCACCATAAATGACTTTGTCCACATACTTTCTTGGGAAGAGCAGATAAAGATCAGAAGGAATTTGTGTCTTATCGTTGGTCACGGCGAAACACCTAGCCTGTACATTTACCTTCTCTTCTTCCTCTCACATATTGTGTATAAACAATGTCATCACTGTTTTGATGATCCCACATGATATAGACTGCACAGCGGAACAATAAAATGAAAATTAAATGAAGCAAAAATCAATTGAATTGTTATAGCCTACTTGAATATAGTTGAAAATAGGCCCCGTATTTTTAATTGTCAAATCCAATCATAGTTGGGTGTACAAATATTTGAGCCGTTATCGTAAAACTTAGGGATGTGACTTTTGGTAGTTTACCAGTACTGCATACCAACGCACTGTGGTGAACCGCCCAGGAAGTAGTAACCCTCCACTTCCTCTCTGAACCTGCTCATTTATTACACACACACACACACACACACATCTAAAGGGTGCCACACGTTCTAAATGACAACATTTCAACTTGTTGCTCTCTCTATGGGGTCTAATGACTGTAAATCGTGGTTCACACATCACAACTGCTGCTGTGAGTCTGTGGCCTCCAGGCTCGGCCCAAGCCTGACCTTGAACTGCTATGGCATTGGGCGAAGGGCTTTTTATGTGACTGAGAGGGAGTCACTTTGTGGAGCACTGGATTTCAATGGGAGTGCTTATCTATCTTTATTGCCCTCAGATGTAGCAACACACAGACACACTTTTCAAAACGTTTAAGCTTGACATTCTCGAGGTAAAGTAGATGCTTTTGAGAATAGTATACATTTTAGCTGACAGGGTCTTTTACATTTTCTTTGAAGTGGTCCATGCAGGCCTGTTGTCTTTCTGACATGGCTTCGGGGGGGGGAGCTATTTGACGTATGCTCGTGCTCACGAGCTGAGAGAGAGGTAGTCAAAGTACCACAGGTCTCTCTGGTCTGGTGTAGGACCGTGTGGATGAGGGTTCCAACAAGCGTTCCAGGTAAAAACATTCCACTAAAGAACAAACCGTGTTATTCCCGGACTTCCACTGACCGATCATTTACTCTGTCTACTGTCCTCCCCACGCCTCTCTCTCTGACAGCCCCTAGTGATTGATAGCCAGGGTAGTGAGAAGTGTCCTTTCCTTTGTAGGGAGAAGGGTGCAGCCAGAGATCTGGTGGTGGTGGTGGTGGGAAGGCGATCTTGCTAGTGTCCCTCCTGTTGAAGATAAATGGGTCAAGGGGCCTCAGTCCTGCATACGGGGTGTGGACTTCCCTCTTATCTCTGAGGCAGAACACCGTGGAACCCGATCTCCCCAGAGCAGGCTGGGTCCTGTGGGACGGCTGCCTGCTACCTGCCTGTGTGAAAGGCCATAATAGAGACGCCACAGCCAGGCCCCCTCCTGAATGGCAGTATGTGGGACAGCTCCAGTGACAGCTGAGCCCTGCCTCAGTGTGGAGCAGTCATTACAGCAGCTACATCACTGTCAGGCCACAAGAAAGGGAAGGTGTGTGCGTGTGTATGTGTGTGCGTGCGCGCTTGCCACACCTTGTACCTTGTACCTGCCGGTCCCTGGAGAACCCTCAGGCCTGCGTCACCGGGTCATCCAGAGTTTAGGGCTGATCCGACCAGAGACAGCAGGAACTCCTAATCCCGCTCCATGGGTGTGACTGCACCGCACACAGGGAATGCATTATCATGTCATCATAACGTTTTTGTTCCAGAGAAAATTGTCGTCTCCAACAGTGAGGGATTTCTTGGGTAGAGGAAGGATGATATGATAATGCATTCCCTGTGTGCGGAGGGGATCACTGACAGGTTCTGTCCCAGGTGATAACTAACAGGTTCTGTCTCATGTGATAACAGACAGGTTCTGGCAGGTTCTGTTCCAGGTGATAACTAACAGGTTCTGTCCCAGGTGATAGGTTCTGACAGGTTCCGTCCCAGGTCATAACTGACAGGTTCTGTCCCAGGTGATAACAGGAAGTGGACCTGTGTTCTGTCTCTACAGTGTTTGCCAGCTCGGAGCCCGTACCAGGATTCCAAGGGGACACTCTACAGCTGGCGTTCATTGACCTCAGACAGGCAAGTCCACTACCTCCCTCTCCTCACTTCACCTTCCCTTCACCCAACTCCTCTGCCTGTAGGGGTGGATTAGGATGGGGGGTGGGGGGTGGGGGTATGGAGCTTCTGTACCAGACATGGTGAGCTCCCTCCCTCACTCTTCCCCCTCCTGACTGGCAAATAATCAAGTGGTAGGGGGTGGGTGTCATTAAGCTATTACCAGCTTTACAACAATCTCTCTCTCTCTCTCTTTCTCTCATTGCTGGATGGTTGGCCTTTGACCCTGTTAATCTGTGCCTCAGGTGGGCTTGTGTTAGCAGGTTGAGGTCACAGAAAGGCGATTGAGCTGGTCTCTCTGTCTGATGGACTTTAATGAAACACACTTGAGCCTTTTTTATTTAATCTGAAAATCAAGGGAATACAGTTTATTAATGTATGTCAGGAAACTGACACACTTTAATGGTCCCTCCTAAAAGACCTCTTCACCCACACTACCCCCCTGTACAAGTTTCTCTCCTGTTAATAAAAAAAAATGGCCCATGGTCTGAGCATTGATTACTTTATCTTATGATGACTGATGGATAGATGATTCACTTACTTCAACAAATGTATCTGTTGTAAGTCGCTTTGGATAAAGGCGTCTGCTAAATGGCGCAAATGTAACACTTGCCTCATCATTGTCTCCTCTCAGAGATCTGACCCTTTGCTAAGTGCTAATGCAGGCAGGTAGCTAGGCACGCTCGCTTGTTTGTCCACTCACTCATCCACATTGCTGCCTCACGCAGGGGCCTGCTGGCTTTGATCCCGGGCGATGTTTTCAAAAGGACCTGATGACATGTCTTTTCAAGTTCACTCAAAGGAGAAACGGATTCCTTTTATGGAAGGCACTCTGCAAGGGGGTTCACGCTGGTGGCTCAGATGGGATCCCACTGAAGCGCAGAAAGGAGCATGTCAGAGATAAAGAAGAGAAAGAGAGAGAGAAAGAAAGAGAGAGGGGCCCAGTGGTCAGCTTTACCTTCTCCTCCCCCCGGCCCTGCCCTGGGCTAGGGGGTCAGGGCTCCGTTCTGCAAATTCCACTCATTGACAACGAAACGGCCCATTACCACTTTGGCCTGTCAAAGCCTGGCGAGAGGCCGCTCCACCTAGTGCTCGTATATAGCAGAACTGTGTTGGGTGTTTTAGGAAAGGTGCTGACCTGAGATGGAGAGATCGCAACCCAACGTCCTGCTAATGGAAGACTGTTTACCTGGTGGTGTTCTATCTAGAACATTCTCTCTGACTTCACATTCTTTCCATCTGCATCCTTTTTGCGTTTGATGTTCGCCACATAGTTTCTGACCCTCTATTCAAATGGTCAGAAACCGAGGGGGAATTAGGGGGAAAAATGTTTGCTTAGTGCCCCATAATAGGTAGAGTCGGCTCTGCAAATGGTCTTCCACGGCAGCCGACGGTAGAGAGCATCCTGAGATGGCTCCCCCTACCTAAGATACCTCTGTTTACCTTGAAACTGGTGATTTTGACAAGCTCAAGGTTAAGTCAAAAAGAAAGGAAATACCAAAATAATTTCTAAAGTTTCAGAACACACCCAAAGCCTTGCCTGAAATGCAGTATTTTCAATTTAACACCCAATTAAATGACTAGGTGTCACACACGGTGCCGTTCATGAGTATTGGAAAGAGGAAGCATTGTCTTCTTTTAGCTCTATACTCCAAGAGTTTGGATTTGAAATTAGTATTCAAACCATTACTATGTGGTTAAAGTAGAGATTCTCAGCTTTAATTCAGTGTTTTATTTTTTCAGATTAGCTTCACCATTTAGAAATGACAACCCTTTTTATACACACTCCCCCTATTTCAGGGCACCAAAAGTATTGGAAAATTGTCTTGACGGGTGTTTCTGGTTAGTCAGGTGTGTTCTGTCACATCATTTGTGCAGGCATAAGAGAGCTGTAAATGTCTAGTATTGATTCTAGGCTTTGCATTTGCCTTTGGAATCTGCTATTGGTGTCTGTCAACATGAGGACCAAAGAGATGTCAATGAAAGTCAAGGAAGCCATTATGAGGCTGAAATGTCAGACAAATCAATCAGAAACATAGCCTAAACCTTAGACTTACAAAAATCAACAGTTTGTAACATTGTTAAAAAAGGAAGAAAGCACTGGTGAGCTCAGCAATCACAAACAGGCTGGTAGGCCAAGGAAAACTTCTATCGTGGATGACCGAAGAATGCTCACCATGATTAAGAAAAAAACTAAAACAACTGTCCCACAGATCAGGAACACTCTCCAGGAGGTAGGTGTGAATGTGTCACAGACTACCAACCTCAGAATACGTCACCAGCCAAACTACAGAGGCTTCACTGCAAGATGCAAACCACTAGTTATCCTCAAAAAGGATAGTCAGGTTACAGTTAGTACCTAAAAAGCCTGCAGTGGTCTGGAAAATGGTCTTGTGGACAGATAAGACAAATATTATTATGGACCAGAGTGATTGCAAGAGGGAAGTTTGGAGAAAATAGGATCTGTCCAAGATTTACAGCATACCACCTCATCTGTGAAACATGGTGGAGGGTGTGCTATGGTTTGGGCATGTATTGCTGCCACAAGAACTGGCTAACTTGTCTTAATTGATGATGTTACTGCTGACAGCAGCAGCAGAATGTATTTTGAAGTGTACAGAAACATCTCGTCTGCTCAAGTACAAGCAAATGCCTCCAAATTCATTGGATGGCGCTTCGTCATACAATGACCCAAAACATACTGCTATAGCAACTCGGGAGTTTTTCAGGGCCAAGTCAATCTTCAGATTTAAATTCAATTGAACATGCATTTCATTTCCTGAAGATTTTAGGCAAAAAGATCTCAAAACAAACAACTGAAGATGGCTGCAGTACAGGTCTGGCAGAGTATCACAAGAGAATGTACCCAGCTTCCGGTGGGGTCAATGGGTTGCAGACTTTAGGCAGTTATTGCGTGCAAGGGTTTGTCGACCAAATACTAAACATGAGTGCTTTATTTGGACATTATATGATTTCTCCAATACGTTTGTAGTCATGAAATGGGGGCAGTTTCTAAATGGTGAACCCAATCTGTCAAAAAAAAACATTGAATTAAAGCTGTGAATCTCGACTTTGGGCCCATACTAATTGTTTGATTTCAAATCCAAACTGTTGGAGTATAGAGATTAAAAAAAAGACAAAATGCTTCCTCTTTCCATTATTTATGGAGGGCACTGTACCAGTCATTTATCAGTCATCGTTCTATTGGGAAAGCCAGAGATTTCTTTTCTGCATATACCAATAACAATCTGAACTATTTTGCTCTGTTTACATTTCATACACATTACCAGTATGTGGTATGCTTTTTCTTGCTATTTTCTTCAGTGTTATGTCTGGTCAAAAATGCTTCGATACAATAAAGAAAACACATGATAACCCCCTCTCGCCATAGTAAAGACGCTTGTCTTAGTCAAACTCAACCTCTTTAAACCAAAAAAAGGAGTGACAGAACAGAAGACTTGAAGGGAATTCGACTGAAGGAGTTTAATTGACTGAAGATGACAGTCTGCGCTACTGTGTTCTAGAGCGGGGTCTTCAAAAGCCCATAACTCTGCCCTGAGGGAGAAAGCAATTTCGAGGGGATTAGTATCAACCCAAATATCTCCTGGCCGCAAGTCAGACCTGCCAAACAAACTCCAGGCAGACAGCCATATGATTGGCTATCATTCATGGCTCACAGGAGCGTGGATAGGAGGTAATGTGTAGGGAAGCCGGGTAGGGACCACGGTAGGAACCACGGTAGGAACCAGGCACCACTGGACTGGCCCTGACAACATGACTCCACTACTCCAGCCTGGATAGTATCGTACCGTGTGTTGCTGCTCTCCACAGTTGTGAGCCATGACTTTCTTTGGTTCATGATAGTCTATAGCTTCTGCTGTGTCAAACCATTATGCTCTGAGAATATTGGAGTGAGCAAGTCCCCTAGAAGTACAAAAGTTCACATCTGAACCCCCCCCCCCCCACACACACACACACACACACACACACACACACACACACACAACAGATGCAGTAAATACGAGGTCATCCGCCACTATGTTGCCAATAAGTTGTAAAGAACAGACCCAAGGAGCAAAGCAGGAGTCATGTCACATGTCACTGAATAGTCTCTCTTCTTCACACACACACACCCTCCAATCAGAAGCCTCCTTCCTAGCAGGTGTGAACTGTGAATGGCATTAGCGCTAAGCCGCTCGCTTCAGCTCGCCGTCCAGCAGAGTCCCCTCGGCTATTACCATATTAGCATACACTGAGTAGGGGCAATCTCTGTTTTACAGCGTCTCTGGTTCTAAGCATCTCCCTCCTTTGAATGTGAGGTGCCAAGTGGCGGGGCAGGGCCAGGGGAGGCCAGTTCAAGCCTCTCGGCAGACCACTGTGACTCCTGCCTGGCTGCTGTGCTGTGGAGAGGAGGGATAATCTGCTATGGGTTAGCCAGAGGTCGCTGGGGGATTGCTCTCTCGTGTTTGAAGTACTGCTGTGCTCTCTACATACATACATACATACATACATACATACATACTCATACTCATACACATACTCACTCAGCTCACACTTGTGCATGTAAATGCTTATTTTACCTTGACTTGTATTTGGTAATCCTACAGGTTCATTTGAACCATGGGAATTGGTCATTTCATTTCACAGTTGTTATGTATGCTCTGTTGTTTCTGTCGACAGTTCTAGGGAGATGGTGTATGCTCCCCGTTTGTGGTACCTGTTATCTGGTGAGGGGTTTGACACTATGTTCTCTTGTGCAGCTTCTTGACCTGTTCATGGTGTGGGACTGGTCCACATACTTGGCCGACTACGGACAGCCCACGTCAAAGTACCTGAGAGTCAACCCCTCTACCGCTCTGGCACTTTTGGAGAAGTGAGTACCTGATTTCTGCCATCTTATCCAGTTAACCTTGACACACACATACTCTTACACACACTTCCTCTCTCACACACACACACACACACTGCCCACTATTGCCCTGCTTTCTCTGTTCTGTATACTTCACACTGTGGCTCCTCTGTGGCTCAGTTGGTAGAGCATGGTGCTAACAACGCTTAGGTTGTGGGTTTGTTTCCCGCTGGGACCATATATACTGAAAAATGTATGCACTCACTGCAATGTAAGTCGCTTTGGATAAAAGCGTCAGCGAAATGGCATATATTTTTTATACTGCTAATACTGCTTATTTTCTTCTTCTTCTTCTTCTATTCCTTCTTCTTCTTAATGAATTGCTAACCACTACCATGCAGAGTCTACAGGGGGTATGTTATTAATCTAGTTTCTTGTGTCCTTCAAATGGTCTGGTGTTATTTTGCATGTTTCTTGTGTTGTGTAAATGGTCTGGTATTATTTGTCATGTAACATTTAATTTAAAGCAGTTATCTACTAGAGTTATTTACTCCCCCTCTGTACATGGTAGCTCTCCTCAAACCCAACTGTGGTTTGATGTTTCTCATGACGTAATATGGCATGACTCATGTATACATATTTACCCTTGCTCCAACAGAATGAAGGACACAAGCAAGAAGAACAATATCTTCTCCCAGTTCAGGAAGAACGACCGGGACAAGCAGAAGCTGATCGAGACGGTGGTCAAGCAGCTGAGGAGTCTGGTCAACGGGATGTCCCAGCACTCCTAGACCCCTCACACACACACACACACACACACACACAGACAGGGACACACATATGGACCAACACGCACCCTGAATTGCTACCACAACCATCACAGTTTCACCAGACTGGATACATAGTGTAAATTATGAACACACACACACACACCTAAACAAAAACAGTTTACTGAACTCTGAAAGGAATATGCAGTAAAATGTTTCTAATGTATTTTTAATGGCATAAGAAAAATATGTTTTGTATATTGTGAGAGTGCAATGATTGTATCACCACATAGGATGGTGTTTTGAATTGTGGGAATGTACCGAATGTACAGGAATCTGATAACGGATCATGAAGTCCAAACCTGAGACTGATGTTCACAACGAGATCTCTCTCTGAAATGCTCCATAAATGCAATATTGGTTGGAGTTTTTACTGTGTAGTGTACATATGTTTGAAGAATATACCACACTACAGAGAACCATGCTCTCTGCTGGTCCAGCTTGAATCAAACAGCTTAGATAAGTGTCAAAAAACGACCTTGCATGAACCTGCTCCCTTCCTTTTAATCACCTTATAAGGGTACATTGTTACCCTTGCCATTAGTTCATGGTAAAACTCCTAAGACCATTTTCTTCTTACAAAAAAGCCATCTCAAATTATGATTTTTATTTTATCAGGCATTATAGCAATGACTTACATCTTAAATTATACTTTTTTTGTTCCTCAGGGTAAAATGAAAGCTTTTGGGTTCAAATGCTTTAGAATCTCACGCTAAAAAAAGAAAAGGAGAAAAAAAAGCAATAATTAATTGGTCCATTTGCGGCTTCACTAGCAAGATTGCTCATCGAATGACTTGTGAAAACATTTTATAATTGGGTTATGGTTTTTTGGGTCTGTGCGACTTTTAACAGGCGTTTTGCACTGAAGATTATTTAAGTTTGCCTTTTTTAAATAGTTGCTTGTAAATGTCATTGTACATACTGCATATTTTGTAAAGAAAAATAAGAAGGCAGTTATTCTGCTATACAGATACAGGAGGTTAATTGTACTGAGATGCATCTCCTAAACCTAAATATGTAATTAATTAGACCTTGAATTTCAATTTGTCAATAACATTCAATACATCATCTGGTGAAGAAAGTTATTTTTCTCCAAGTTTATTTCCAGTCTCATATAGTTGAAACAGAAACAAATAACAGATATCCCTTCAACATTCCAATGTGAAATAGAGTAAAAATGTTCCTTAAGATTTCAACTGGCAGTTAACTCCTGCCATGGCTCTGAACAATAATCCCCCTGTGACTGAGATGTTTTCCTGATTCTGTTTGTTTTTATTTGTGTGCTGTAATAAAAATGTGTTCACTCCATGCTGACTCTTTACTGTGGTTCAAAGTCAAGTCACTTGTGGCACAATGGTGATACACTTTTGATAAACTAATATTGGGTGTTGATAAAAACAGATACCCACTTGAAATAGTGCATGCAGTCGAGAATATGAGTATATTGCTGATTACACTATTTGTAATTCACACATTTTAGCTTGTAGGAATGTAATGGCATAATGTTGAACTTTGGGAGTAATGGTTATTTCATAATCATGGATGGACAGACAACAATACAATTGGAATTTACTTGTTTTTTCAGGTTGCCTCTGAATCTCCATCCATTCTTTCTCCCTGAGGGGGGGTGTGTCACACAACCTGGCTCTCAGCCTGGCGGTACATGAACCGCTTTAGATATTCAAAACAACACGTCATCGGCGAAGGTGGATCAATTAGTGCACTACTGTTCATAAAGACCCAGGCGCGCAGGATGCACCAGGAGAAGAGTACTATTCTAAGACGGGTAAGTTGTTTTGACGGATATTGGATACACCACACCTCAAGGCTATGTCTCGGATTAATGCAATAGCTCGTTTATGCAAACTTTTGAGAAAATAACCAACAGTTTGTTGTGTCTTTAAGGCTTATAGATATAGGACTGAAAGTACATTAGAAATGCATTTATAGGAGCAGGAATAATTGACCTGTCCAAAATGTCCAAATAATCAGTCTCCACATCTCCTCTGCTGCATGGATACTGTATTGACTGCCTCATGGTTTCTTAGGATGCCGTTCCAACTATGCACCTTACCGGTGCTCGCCTCCGCGGTCACATCTGTGTTGTCGGTGCTGCTGCTAATCGCGGTATCCCGGCAACTGTGGACCCTGCGGTGGTCCATCACCCGGGACGAGGACAGCACACTGCCGCTCCCCAAGGGTTCGATGGGCTGGCCACTCATAGGAGAAACTTTTCACTGGTTGTTTGAGGTATGATTATTCATGGTCAAATGTAATACCGTACCCACAGAATTAGAATAACCACTGTGCCCCTGCGTAATTACGCATGGGTGCCATATTTCAAACAGATCTGTCTTAGCATAAAACAGAATTGATTTCTCTAGTGTGCTATCCGAACAGTTGGACCAACAGCAATAACCAGTAATAATATACCTGTTTTGTTGTTTGGGGTTGTTTGCCAAGTTGGAAATACCGAGGTATTTGCCGCTTTTGCACCTACTTCACAGGGTTCGAGTTTCCAAGTATCGAGAAGGGAGAAGTATGGAAACGTATTTAAAACTCACCTCTTGGGAAAACCTGTTATCCGAGTGACCGGGGCGGAAAATATCCGTAAAATCCTCCTTGGAGAACACACCGTGGTGCGCGCTCAGTGGCCCCAGAGCACACGCATCATTCTGGGACCCCACGCGCTGGCCAACTCCACTGGGGACCTTCACAGAAGAAAACGAAAAGTAAGGCATGTTCGTGACAAAAAAATGACAGATAACACGTCTTTTCGTATAGTACGCATTCATAAAAAAAAAGGTCCGCCCCGTTGACTTCCCTTATACCCGCTTTGTTTATTTCCATCAGATATTGGCCAAAGTATTCAGTCACGGAGCTTTAGAGACGTACATTCCTCACTTGCAAGATGTGGTCAAGACGGAAATAACCAAGTGGTGCTCGGACACCGGTCCGGTGGATGTGTTTGTTGCCGCTAAAGCTCTGACCTTTCGCATCGCTGTCCAGGTGATCTTGGGGTTTGATATGGAGGAGTCCCAAATCCACTACCTCTCCAAAATGTTTGAGCAGCTTATGAACAATCTCTTCTCTCTCCCATTTGATGTGTGTTTCAGTGGCCTGCGGAAAGTGAGTATAGCCCCATAAACTATTCGAAATCATTTCAATTAATATTTGCTATATTTCTGTATGTATACATTATCATCAATCACAAATATTTGAAACTGAGTACATGTTGGACAAGGTTCTTTTTCCGGTGGTGTATGTTAATTGAGATAACGTGCAATATTCAATCTCATCTACTGCAAACTCTGATTGCGGAGGAGAAATGCAAGGCGTGATTTTATATGCCTACATGTGCAGGAACAACTATTGATATCCCTTTTCTTTTTTATTCAGTGATTTTCGTTCACAATTCATTGCCACAAACACACTCCCCCGACTAGAAACTCCTTGTAGTTTTTTGAAAATCACTGAATGCACACAGCATCATAGGAGGTTATTTCCTGTGGACCATTTTCACATATGTAGGCTACTATAGGCCTATAGACCTTTAATGATGTAGACACTGTTATGGTGCTGGACATAATGAATGAGGTTAAACAGGTAAAGTTGATCTTTTTCCTAAAGTTCCATTTTTAAAAATCTTCCAATTTAAACGACACATGACAACCTGCCACTGGTATGTGTTATTTAGTCCTCCATTGTTATTCCTCCACAGGGTATTCAAGCCAGAGAAGTACTTCATGCATGTTTGGAGAAACTGATTGAAGAAAAGCTCCAGAGAAATCAAGCTGATGGACATAATGATGCCTTTGACTACATTCTGAGCAGTGCCAAGGAACATGGGCATGAAATAACGATGCAAGAATTGAAGGTAAAAACAATCCCCGTCCATAAATTTCACGTCATGCGTGACTTAAAGTTCAAGAAGGTATTTTATACCAAGATCGTTCCACAGAGCCGCCATGTATCTTTTATTTTCCCCCCACGATGAAATCTGACTGATAATGAATCAAATAGGCTAAGCACTACACGGTCCGTGGGGGGACAACATGTTTACTGTCCACTTGTTTACAAATAGAGACCAAACGCTGTTTCTTTAGACAGGTCGCCTGTGGGAGGGCAAGACAAACAAATTAGCAACTTCTTTTTTTTTTTTCTTCATATCACTGAAGTGTGTACAATTTGTTTTTCGGTCATTTGATCCTAAAAAGTAGATTGTGATGACTTAAAGAATACACTCGTTGTTCGGGGAAACTGCAGGAGAAAGACGTGATTGGTGCTAGGAAGGACACCTGTAAGTGACGTGTATACTGTTTGGTGATTGGTCAGAAGTGGAATCCCCACGTGGGACTGGCGTCATATTCCCTGTCTGTGTTGTACATCAGGGGAGTGGCATATCTCCTTAATAGAATCAGAATCAGAATCATGCACAATACACAACATATCTGATTATACTAAAATATCTTCAACAAGTGGAAGGAGAGATGTTTTCTCATGAAACCAAAATCAAACCAAACAACAAGACAAGGAAAGTAGTTAAAATACAGAGAGTGATAATGAGGGACACATTCAAATGTAAGTGTTACCGGAATTCATTATTAAACAAATAAGTTCAAACTGTCATTCCTGTGTCCCAGGAGACGGCAGTGGAGTTGATCTTCGCTGCCCATTCCACCACGGCCAGCGCCTCCACCTCCCTCATCCTGCTGCTGCTGCTACATCCTTCTGTGGCGGCCAAATCCAGGCTGGAAATCCAGGGAATGGAATTTGGCACCGACTTGAACAGCAACCACCAGCCATCCACCATAGACGGAGACCTGCACCAACAGACTGATGAATCTCCTAGTGACCAACCAGAAAATGGCCGGAAGCACGCGTTCACAGACCCCAAGCTACAGCGGAGAGCAGGGGAGTGTCACCGCGGCATCTACGTGCCTCACCTGACGTTAAAGAGGCTGAGCCAACTGCGATACCTGGACTGCGTGGTGAAGGAGGTGCTCAGATATCTGCCCCCGGTTTCTGGTGGCTACAGGACTGTCCTCCAAACGTTTGAGTTAGACGTGAGTATGAAGAATAGCCTACACCAGTGTAACGGAGGTGATTCAGAGACCACGCTCCAAGGCTTTAGAAATGCATTTTGTTTTTTTTGTTTTTAAAAAAAAAAAAGGTTTAGATTTTCATAATGCAAAAAGTGCAGGAGCGAGGGTGCTCAACAAACAAGTGCTATATATTTTGAACATAGTATGGGAATTTGTAATCACTCATTCATATGGACATCATCGCATCATCTCAAATACAACAGACAAAGAGATTGTACTTCCTGTGGCCCTGAGAGTAATGAGGCGAGAGAGGGCCAGGGAGGGCTATTATGGTTGTGCGCTGGCATGGACCTCCCAAGCATCATGCTATGTTCACCCAAAAGGTCAAATAAGGGTCAGGGCTCATAATGCTTTGAATGAACAAAGCATACACAGTACATTATATATCACATGACTGAATCAATGCCTTTTTTTTTTTTTTTTTTTTTTTGAATATGCTCACATCGTGGCGTTGATGAGTTAGAGAGAGTTGTTGCTCTTTGGTTAACCAATACGCTAACCTCCCGATTTACAACAAGAAAGAAGAAGAATGTGCTGTGTCCTATAAAGTTGTTTTCGTTGAAAGGTCATTTCTGCGATTGACTTTGAACTCATTGGGTCTTTCCATGTCTTTAGGGCTGCCAGATTCCCAAGGGATGGAGTGTCCTGTACAGCATCCGAGACACCCACGAGACGGCAGCAGCCTATCAGCACCCAGACGTCTTTGACCCTGACCGCTTTGGGACGGAGAGAGACGAAAGCAAAGCAGGACGCTTCAATTACGTGCCCTTCGGTGGCGGTGTACGGAGTTGCATTGGGAAGGAATTGGCACAAGTCATCATCAAAACTCTGGCTGTTGAGTTACTGGTCACTACAGAGTGGAGACTGGCCACGGACTCCTTCCCTAAGATGCAGACAGTTCCAGTTGTGCACCCTGTCAAAGGACTCCATGTTTATTTCAACTCCATAAACTCTGGGCCAAAGAACCACCCAGTGCATATCCCATGACACCAAGATGGCACAACTGAATATACTGTTAAGGCTGCTGTGTGTAAACAATACATTTTAATGTATCATTAGAGTCATTATTGTGGATTTAGAAAGTCATGTCACACTTTATATTAAGTTGCTCTGATAATTGTAACACTTATTACTCTAGTAATAACAATGTTATAACATGTTATAATATTGTACTATGGTCATTGCTTTGTAATTGTACAGCAATGGAGTCAAGCATTTCTTGCTCTTACACAAGTAACAAAAAACACTAAATTGTTCTCCAACAACATGTTCGTAGAATGTTGTTAGGAGAGTCAACACGTGTGTGACAATATCAGCTTGTGACCTGACTTCTTAAATCCATGATAGTGACTCCAATTCTAATTTGAATGCAGTAAATGGATTGTTTTCAAATAAGACTATTTCTAATGTATTTCAAATGCCTGGCGAATGTCATGTGAGTTTAATGTTCTATAGAGACATCAATATTTGAGGTACAATATAAGTGTAAGTAATGTGATTGCACTTTTGTAAAGTGTAAAGCACAATTTCTAGTTCATTTATGGACCAGGTGATGGGTCATAACGAGTGAATTATATTGTACATTTATTTACCGACATATGTTTATTTTCTGACTTACTTCAAAATAAAACAGTTCATAAAGTTTTTTTTTATTTTTTTATGAAAATAGATAACATTGTGGTCATATGTATCCTATACATCATACATACAGACCCACTGAATCGTATTCAGTTTATTTGAAGTGGGCGGAGGTCTATTTTCCAGGTGCCGTTCTCCATATGTCCCTTTCAATGTATAGGCTAGAATACAAACAGTTCTCCATTGACAGAAAACGGGACTGGAGGCAGTGTATTTTCACATGAGATATCTATCTCCACCTACAGTGTCTCTAACAAGCTGAGAGACGTGAGAGCTGTCAGAGGCCGCACCTACAGCAGAGACAGGCAGGCTGACCTCCTAGTGAACCGCTGTGCTGTGCTCTCCTGACCCCCTCCTGGTGGGACAACAGGTCAAACCACACATACGTCATGTAAACCTACAAATCATACATCCTCTCGCTATAATCCGACACAGCCTGGATGCCACGTCAGGATTTTTGTGGAAGCAAAGCAGGTAAAATGTGCATAAACTATGTAAAAACATATCGGCCGAGGCCTGTCTGTCTTATATTGTTATTTATGTGAGAACATGATCAAATATTTAAGTCAAATTACTCATCTAAGATCACTGTATGGACCTAATTTACAGACAGTTGGTAGAAGTCTGACATAAAACTTAATGTTTTGTGTGATCGGACAATACTGTGATTAAAATAGCAGAATCTTGGCTCCAATCAAAGTGTTTTTATATAATCTCTTTTTTTATATAATCTCTTGACCCAATTACAATATTACTCTAAGTGGTTTTAATTATCCCCTTTATTTCTGGGATGATTGACAGTGAGAGAATAGATCACTGTGGAGATAAGCATGTTTTCCTCCTGTAATTACCGGGGACTCGAGCCCCCGTATCTCGTTATTTGACGGACAGTGAACTTGGCGAGGTTTGCGCGAGAGTTCACAGAGATGTCAGGGTCCGCGGTGTAGGTCACCAGCAGGTCAGCGATGTTCTCCGACACACACCTCTTCTCTCTCTCTCTCTCTCTCTCTCTCTCTCTCTCTCTCTCTCTCTCTCTCTCTCTCTCTCTTTCTCTCTCTGTTTCTCTCTCTCACACACACACACACTGTTCTGAATTGTGTGGAACGGATGCACCCAGCAAACATTTTAGGTGGCCATTTGGCGTTATGTGTTATATACACGTGATGAAATTGGCAAAGACTGGGTTAAATACAGCTCCAAAAAAATGACTGCTCGTTTTAAAACGAACAGACCTTTAACAGATGGGAATAAGAAGGTTAACTTTGGTCTTACTTCTGGATTTACAGTGTGAATGATCTACACTTGAACTTCAGGTCCAATCTGTGGAGAGTGTTTTACGGGAGAAGTAAAATCATAACATCTGATTGAGAGGTGCGAGTTGGAAATGGCATTCAAAACAGTGGGCAAGGAAAGCAAATATTGTAGGACTGTTATTGGTGATGGTACACATTGTGTGTCTGTCATAAATGTGTAGCCTATATTCATTTACAAAACTTTATTGCCTAGGGCTAAAGGAGGGACAGTTGTATGTATGATCTGTTCTCTTTCCATATGCATGGGTTAATACTATCAGAGGTGAAATGCAGGGCAACTGCTTCAGCACCAAAGTGCGACAGGCAGAGAGAGAGGAAAGGGAAATCCATAATGTGTCGCTGTAAAATCCGGAGCCATGCTGTCTCCTGCTTGACTGACTGACTCGCCTGTCTTCTCCCCGTGGTGGCTGTCGTAAAAAGTGATTCCAAATGCAGAGGGTGGTTCGTGGTGTTTACTTTTCATGTAACCCACCGGTAACCTTGCTTCCCTGTGACACCTTTTTTTCAACTGACCCAAGTTTGAACCCGCTGCGAGCAAGATATCATTTTTATAACCGACGCTATATAGATACAGTGCCACAGTCATCAAAAGGACGCGGTAGCCAGTGAAACAGGTTAAAGTCTCATTTAAGATTAGACCTGCAGCCAAATTGCACATAGAAACCTCATATAATGCCTCCCACTTAAAGAAAAGGGCCATATCGAGCACACTATCATTAATGAATTCATGTGATCAATCAAATAAAAGTGTGTTCACAATGTGAATATACGTTTAAAGTTTATAAGTTACCAATACTGTTCAGTTTAACATATAATTGGCAGCAGTGATGTATAATTAGCCTACAGGTTCACTTAGCATGAACCGACTAAAATAAACATGATTGAATTTGGTGAGGATTAAGAAATTCTTTAAACGAGACGTTTTACATTTTCGCAAACAGCGCAAGTTTAAATCTGTTGAAAGCTGTTCAATTAAGCCCGCCCCAGGCATTACAGACACAACTCAAGCCAACGTAATGAGTGTAAACTGCGGAATATTTGCAACAAAGAACCTTGGATGCTTCCCTATTGTGTCGGGGAATTAACACCTTTTCAAAGTTAAATCCATGGATTGTCTAGCTCCAACAGGAGGTAGTATTAAAATGCGTCTATAACAAATGGTTAAGGGCTGGAGCGGCTTACCCTGTGGGCGGAGCAAGATGACACCACAATTAAAGATGAACTTTGTGTGAACTAATTTATCTGACCAAGGTAACAGGAGGCCGAGACCTGGGGAATGGCTATAAAAGGGCGTATAAACACACAGACTTTCAGTAGCAAACAAACTCTTGCTGCACCTGAAGCCCTCTCAAGAAAGTCGTTGGTTACCCGAGTGCGCAATGGCATTGAACACTTTGTTGGCGACCTTTTTATGCACAATAGTGCTCCCTGTCTTGCTATTTTTAGTAATGGTGAAATTATGGGAAATCTACATGCTCCGTGGGCGCGATCCCAGCTGCAGCAGACCCCTTCCTCCAGGTTCCATGGGTTTACCTTTCATTGGTGAGACGCTCCAACTAATTCTCCAGGTAATTATACTTTACGCGCAAATCCAAAAAAGGAAGTGATCGTGTTATTTGTTCTGTCCTCCATGTGAATGATTGATTTGTAAATTCCTGAATATTTCTTATTGCAGAGGAGAAAATTCCTTCGTATGAAACGACAGAAGTACGGATACATTTACAGGACGCACCTCTTTGGCAACCCTACCGTGCGCGTAATGGGAGCCGATAACGTCAGACAGATTCTGCTGGGTGAACATAAACTTGTGGCCGGCCAGTGGCCAGCCTCTGTGAGGACTATTCTAGGATCAGACACGCTCTCCAGCGTGCACGGCTCCCAGCACAAGAACAAGAAAAAGGTGCGTTGTTTTAATACTTTGAAAATGTGATGTTGTTTTGTTTAGATTTGTTCTGTTGCGCATACACGCTTCCATCGACCTAAAATGGAAGTTTCCCCTGTTTGTTTTAGGCGATAATGCGAGCTTTCTCTCGGGATGCCTTGGAGCACTACGTCCCTGTCATTCAAGAAGAGGTGAGGAGCGCAGTGAGAGAGTGGCTGCAGAAGGACGCGTGTGTGCTCGTCTACCCGGAGATGAAGCGCCTCATGTTCCGTATCGCGATGAGGATCCTTCTCGGCTTCGACCCAGACCAGATCAAGACCGACGAGCAAGAACTAGTGGAAGCGTTTGAAGAGATGATAAAGAACCTCTTCTCCCTCCCCATAGATGTCCCTTTCAGCGGCTTGTATCGGGTGAGTGAAGCTATATGCTACATCCTGTGGATCATTGTGATTTTCTCAACAATGTATATTATATTTGATGGAGTCTTAACTAATTGTTGAATTTTCACCCATTTCTTCTGCAGGGTCTGAAAGCCCGAAATTTCATTCATTCCAAAATAGAGGAAAACATAAAGAAGAAGATCCAAGATTCTGACAATGACAATGAGTGTAAACACAGGGATGCTCTCCAACAGTTGATCGACAGCAGCAGGAAGAATGATGAGCCATTCAGCATGCAGGTAATACTCTACTCTACTCTCTAGATGGATGCAGTTTTTTAACAACAGATACATTTCAATAAGCTTTGCTTCTACCGGTCTTGCTCATGAAGTTAATGGTTTCATTCATTTCCATTCAAAGGCAATTAAAGAGTCTGCTACCGAACTGTTATTTGGAGGTCATGAGACCACAGCCAGCACAGCCACCTCCCTGGTCATGTTCCTCGGTCTCAACCCAGATGTGATGAATAAAGTCAGACAAGAGCTGCATGACATGGTAAGCGCTCAGTCATTTGTTGCTGAAAAACATACATTTCAACCTGCAAATGAATGCTTTGAATGTTTGAGACATATGGAATGTTAACGTTTTTCTTCTATATTTGTCTTTGACAGGAGGAACAGGGTTTAAATCTCCATGGATCTCCAAACATCGAGGAGTTGGAGCAGCTCAAGTATACAGGCTGCGTCATCAAAGAGACTCTACGGATAAACCCACCTGTCCCCGGAGGGTTCCGCGTGGCTCTGAAGACGTTTGAACTCAATGTACGTTGACAATCTCCACATTATTGTGTGTGTGAGTGTGTGAGATTTGGTTCAATTTTGATGAATCAGTGGCTACAGTAAGTACTTTACAGTAAAGTACAAGGTATAGATTAGATTAGATTCAACTTTATTGTCATTGTGCAGAGTACAAGTACAGAGACAACGAAATGCAGTCTAACTGTCAGGGGATACATGGTCTAAAACTCACGCTGTTGTTTTTTTTGCTTGTTGACTGATTATTGTGTTCTGTTGTTTTCCAGGGTTACCAGATTCCCAAAGGATGGAATGTCATTTACAGCATCTGTGACACCCATGACGTTGCAGATGTGTTCCCCAACAAAGAGGAGTTCCAGCCGGAGAGATTCATGGCCAAAGCTTCAGAGGACTCCTCACGGTTTAACTACATCCCCTTCGGAGGAGGCTCCAGGATGTGTGTGGGCAAGGAGTTCGCTAAGCTGCTCCTCAGGATCTTCCTGGTAGAGCTCACCTCGCAGTGCAACTGGACTCTGTCAAATGGACCCCCGACGATGAAGACTGGGCCGACAGTTTACCCAGTGGACAATCTCCCCACAAAGTTCAGCCGTTATGTTCGCAATTAGTCAGACCTCAGAACTATATGAAATGCTGCGATTGAAATTGTAAATATGAATATTTTAATTGTTGTAGATTAAATGATACATATTTTACATTTTGATATGTTAATACGATATAGATTTGTATATATATATCTCTTTTTTTAAACAAACGGCACTATACTGTCATGGAGCACTCATTTTGTCACAGTGTCTATGTGATGTACATTTGTAATGTAGATTTGTTATATAGCTTTGTATCTTACTGCAACTTATTTAAATTACACATTATTGTATGGGCTTTATTTAATAAAAAAATGTTTTATCAAGAATGTCTTTTGATTGCCTGTGGAATAAATATTCAAAATGAACATCAGTCTTGACCAACCTAGGTTGGAGAGAAAACTCCTTAGAATGAATTCCTGAAACAGAAGTTTCATGAATCAAAATATTAGGTGTGCTCACTCTGAGTAAAAAAAGAAAGAAAAGGGTTACGGTTTATTTGAAACCTTGAGAAAGCAATTAAAGGGTTAGAAATCACAGAAAATAATGAGCTAATGATAGGAGTTTATTTTTGAGGACCAGGTAAAGTCGTTTGCAGATGATAGTAAACGTATTTACTCTGTACACAGCAGACCTGGGTGGTCTCAGGCTGATCCACTCAGTAGAAGGCAGATTTCAAAGCCCTACACAGGCAGATACCATATATGTTGAAAATCAATAAACAGAAGGGAAATTAAATCTGGATTCCATGAAGACTATAAGTAATCGGGAGGGTGATATCACAGGCAGAACCACAACAAGCATTGAGAGTGAGGAGATTGGAGTTCACACAAAAACAATATTGAAATCCAAGGGAGGGTCAGCAGCATTGAGAACCCAGGGAGGGCCAGCAGCATTGAGAACCCAGAGAGGGCCAGCAGCATTGAGAACCCAGAGAGGGCCAGCAGCATTGAGAACCCAGAGAGGGCCAGCAGCATTGAGAACCCAGAGAGGGCCAGCAGCATTGAGAACCCAGAGAGGGCCAGCAGCATTGAGAACCCAGAGAGGGCCAGCAGCATTGAGAACCCAGAGAGGGCCAGCAGCATTGAGAACCCAGAGAGGGCCAGCAGCATTGAGAACCCAGAGAGGGCCAGCAGCATTGAGAACCCAGGGAGGGCCAGCAGCATTGAGAACCCAGGGAGAGGAAATTAAATCTGGATTCCATGAAGACTATAAGTAATCTGGAGGTCTATATCACAGGCAGAACCACAACGAGCAGTGAGAGTGAGGAGATTAGAGTTCACACAGGAACAATATTGAAACCCAGGGAGGGCCAGCAGCATTGAGAACCCAGAGAGGGCCAGCAGCATTGAGAACCCAGAGAGGGCCAGCAGCATTGAGAACCCAGGGAGGGCCAGCAGCATTGAGAACCCAGAGAGGGCCAGCAGCATTGAGAACCCAGGGAGGGCCAGCAGCATTGAGAACCCAGGGAGGGCCAGCAGCATTGAGAACCCAGGGAGGGCCAGCAGCATTGAGAACCCAGGGAGAGGAAATTAAATCTGGATTCCATGAAGACTATAAGTAATCTGGAGGTCTATATCACAGGCAGAACCACAACGAGCAGTGAGAGTGAGGAGATTAGAGTCCACACAGGAACAATATTGAAACCCAGGGAGGGCCAGCAGCATTGAGAACCAGGGAGGGCCAGCAGCGAGAACCCAGGGAGGGCCAGCAGCATTGAGAACCCAGGGAGGGCCAGCAGCATTGAGAACCCAGGGAGGGCCAGCAGCATTGAGAACCCAGGGAGGGCCAGCAGCATTGAGAACCCAGAGAGGGCCAGCAGCATTGGGAACTCCGGCAGGCACGTATCCCTGCACGACGGGGTCATGTGGAAGGGACGTGTCCTTGCCTGACATTGGAGAGAACAAGGCGTAGCCATGCTGGCAGATGCATCACTTAGTTGGCCGTTTCCCGGCCCCGCTCGGCTAAGGCCCCTGATTTACACCCCCCAGCTCCATAGCTGACACCTTTACGTCCAGTCGTCCTATCCCTGCAGGTCCAGCCACTGTGATAGATGCCGATGAACTTTTCCTCCTATCACCTTGTAAAGAACGTCTGCCTAGCCTATTGTTAGACATCATGAGGCGAAAACAAACCTTTTTTTTTCTGCAAGCCATTTTTGTCTAAATTTGCAAGCATATACTGAATTTATTACAGGGGAATGAAAGAGGTTTGAAACCCACTTCTTTTTATTCAGTTTCTCGGGCTGTACATGGTGCAGAGTAAATCAATGTAATTGGTACTAAACCTACATGGTTGCAGGACTGTTGCTGCACACACTGTGCCACTTGTTGTTTTGCACATTAAATTGGAAATGCCCTGGGAGGAGGGAACAGAGCTACAGTTTGGTTCTGAATATGGCCGGTTCTGCGCTCCAAGCTGTCACTGAAGAAGAACCATCCGACAACACACACAAACACAGGCCAAAACTGGAGTCATTCTAACTGCTCCAGGCATTTTATCTTGTCATATCACAGTTGAACAACTTCCATTACCAGCATCAACAACAATCCTGCTCAGTGGGCATAAACATCCATTCATTTGATTGATTCATTTCGCTTGATTCATATTAGATAGAGTTATCATAGACCATGATTTCAAAGTGAAATCAACTCTTAGTATTTTGGTTAAAAGTTGGGTGTAAACACATAAAATATGTGTACATTAGTGATTTAGTGCAAATCCAACACGTTTTCTATGTTGAAATAATATTGTTTCATTGACCATCTCGTTCATTCAACCAGTTTGTGCCTATTGGCTGAGGCTCGTTGGATGCAGCAGACCAGTCATTTAAGAGAAAAGAAAGGAGAACAAACCTACAAATCATCATCAAATCAATTCTCTGACTTTGAATCAATGAGATATTTAGGACTGTTCTTCAGTACATTGTAAGAGTGAGTGACTTTAGAATGATGCGAACTATGTGTATGTGTAGATGTCCCTTTATGTGTAGAGGTGATTATTATTTGGTTACATGCCATCTTCAGCATGAGGTACTATAGTTGTTTATCTGTTTGTGTGCTAATCCCCCCCCCCTCCCCCTACAAAGCGTTGAAATTAAATCTTGTTTGCAGCAGTGCTGGTGCCCAATGGTTTCAGAGGAAGCATCAATAGCTCCAGATTAGCCTATTGCCGAATGCAGGGCAGAGCACATAGATGACAACGAGGCAACGGCCTCACTGGTAGAAATATGGTGGCCTTTCCAGGACTTGAAAATGGGCTTTTCATTACCAGGGAGTCAATGAAAGTCAATGAGAATGTTCCTAACAGCATTTACATGTCTGGTGCACCTCTGCCCTCCTGCTGAATCATATCAGGCCTTGCAGCCCTTGTTTGGGTTACCTATTAGCAGCCCATTGCCATTATTCATAATCTAGAGGGGGGCTTTTCACAGGTCCTCTGGGTCAGCCAAAGTTCACTGATCTAAGAGAAAAGGCTTGACCTTAAAGGGGCAGTAAGCACAGTTTCACGTTCTGTGGCTCTGCTTGAACCATACCATAGCTAACTACTACATATCTGCTTGTATAAAAAAAATAAAGAAAACATGTTTCGAAGAGTGATATTTCTTGTTATTCTGGGACTGAGATGTTTCCTTTGAGAAATATTGCATCAGCTTCCAAAGTCCACCCGGTTGATACGGTAATGATTCCTAAATGAGAGATTGTTTACCTGTATTCTTCAGGATTTGTTTCTGAGTTCATCTCAAATCTGTTGGAAGAAGAATATTGAATATTGACCCAACTTTGACCCAACTTTGATCATAGTGTCTAATAACGGCTTGGTTCATATCAAACATACTCTTAGTCCTCTCTGATTTCTCTGTGGTATTTGGTCAGGACAATGAAGAAGCTTGGGATGTCACTCTAACGTGAGAATGATTTCCAACCGTGCAAACTGTAGAAGGCCATACCCTGACACAGTTCAAGTCCTGTCTTTCTTCACGGCCAGCCAAGAGTGACCTCCCGTATTCAGAGGAACAGAGGCATGAATGATATTCATGTCCCATTTACTCCTTTCAGGGAGGAGAGCCATTAATGACGAAACCAACAAGTGAAAACAAACGGACGGGATATTTAGACAGGCTCATTTTCACACCGATGACTCATCGTCATGAGTCTGTTGGACAAGGTGGAGATTAATGTCTTTAGCTGTCCTCTGACAGTGTCTTGTAATCAACACTCTCACTTTTGGTCTAAAGATAGTTCTGTTGATTTACCTGCCCATGTGACTTCTGAAGAAAAGAAACTTCACAGATCTAAGCCTTCTTGTCATATTGAAGGACTTACATGACCTTTCCAGAACAAAAAATGTTATCTGTTATAATGATCAGCCCCTGCAGATTCATTTTGCCTATGCTATTTCTGTGAAGTTCAGTCTTCATCAAATAAACAAGTGAGAATGTTATATGAATTTAACGTTGACATTAAAGTTAGATAACGATAAATGATATGACAGGCAGATTGAGTCCAGGCCCTACATTCCATTTACCTATCATAGGTTCAAGTTATCCAGACAAGAAATAAGAAACCAATTACGTCTGGATTAGCGGAGAGGTTAACTAGAACCTGGCGTTGTCAGACAACATCTGCTACTACTACAGCATTCCTCCGCTAATGTATTCTGAACTTCACAGGACAAGTTCAAACACCCTCCTCAGTTCATGACTGACAACAGCCCAAAGCAGCTCCTGTTTGACTTTGTCGTTTCATTTTGCTCAACAATACTCGTAGCTGACATGATATAGAGGAAAAGTGACTTTGATTCTGAAGCCTAGTCAGATGGCGGGTGACTTCATGTCCAGGACTTCTCACACCCCAGCTCAAACATCTGACAGTTATGCTTGACTATTCAAACCATGATTCAAACCCTTTGTCATCATCATTCAGACCTAACACAGCTCTTACAGTGGATGTGAATGTTATACCGTCCTCCCTCATTTGGGAAGTTTGTTCTTTCCGTTTCTCCTCCAGAACAAGTGATCCATCTCTGAAGGCCTGGGTTTTCACTGTTGCCAGTGTAGCAAGTTTTAAAATCCCAATCACCAACAAACATAACATCATCTAAATGTTATATTGACATTTCTGGATCCTTTAGCGCAATCAACTTCCTCAGTGGAGATCACTAATTGTCCTTACACTGACTGGCAAATTGAGCTTGCATATCTAGATTATCTCTCTATATTTTGTAAGAAATTCAATTAATAAGGAGATCTATGTGTTGATGCTTATGCCAACCCTCATGGAAGGCTCAGGGATGTTGAGTTCAAGTCAAGCAGGACTCCCTGGAGAACAGTGACACTAGAGTGGACTTTCCTGGTTAAATAGATCAAATAGAATAAATGAGGCTATGCTTTAGCAAAACCACCATCCCCCTGCTAATCATTTCAGCTGCATCATTATCATCAGTTCAATGTCATGATAACATTTGACATCAAGCTGCCCTTGTTCCTGTGTATTAATGCTGTCATTATTCTAGTAACATTGTATTTACATTATGTCATCAAATCAAAGTTGATTTATCATATGCACTGGACACAGATTTAAATGGTACAATTAAATGCTTGTAACTCTCAACCTCTCAACAGTGACGTGTAAATATAAGGATAGGAATAAAAGAGAATAATAACAAAACACAATAGGCATAAGGTACAGTAAAATATTAATAGGCAGTAAAGTACTAAATACAATCAATAGTAATAAGTCAATTAATATAAGTGTAGCAATATGGTGGAATATATACATATAAATAATATAAATATAGCAGCAATGATGGGAGTGAGTATGTGTGTAAGTGTGTGTGTGTATGTGATGTGTTGAGGTGAGTGAAAATTGTCTCTAGTGCAGGTGAGCAGCAGGTTGCATTGGAAATAAGTTATTCCTCTGTAGGATTTGTTGTAGTTGTTGTTGTTAATAATTAAACTAAGGAACATTAACAAAAAAACAAAAAACACTGAACTTTATGTTGTTATAACAAAAAACACTGAACTTTATGTTGCTACTAATTGCAGCACTAATACACTGGTATTAGATCAATGTAATATAAAGGGTTCACTCGAGAGGAGATATACATTATTCTATTTATTATTATTATTGTTATTATTGTCATTATTATTTCCTTAACTTTGGAAATATCTATTTCTGTCAAATGTGTGTATGCCATCAAAATGTTTAGTGCATATTGTCATGTCACATACCACTATAAGTTCAAAAGTTCAGCTCAACCATGAACTTTGTCAGGACTCTGCATGCAATTCCACCAAATAACAGCATTTCCAAGTAAGCCTTTGAATGCCTAGAATACCAGGAGCTTACACTCTGGCACTAAGGAGGAGACGACAATGACGCTGGTTATCCATCAGCTGCAGTGCACACAACCACACATGTTCTCTCATCTCTAAACAAGTCTGTAATGGAGTCCAAATAAATTGTTTGTGAACTCCTAAACCCCATTTATTTCCCATCAGGTCTTCAATATGGGGTTTGGAATTGAGGGAAGGGGGGAAATAGGGTTAGGGGGCACATCTGAAGAACTTTTCCAGAGGAATGCTCTCTTCAGAGATGAATGGGATCTTGAATGTCCGAAAAGGACACAAAGCTCGTTTTAACAGTCCCTTAACGATCATCTACATGAAAATACCTTGCCGTCATAAATGTTGACGAGCGAGACCTGAGATTGCACTTACCTCACATGGCGAGTGGCCAGGGCAAGAGGATGTGACACGTCCCTGGCACATTGGAGAGAGAAGCGCCTTTGAAGAGCATTGTCCTAACCAGCCCAATAACTATTTCATTGCTTTGCCAGGAAGGAGCCTCACACCAGCCATGAAAGGAAGCAGCATAATTTAAACCCCCATCAGTAGCTATTAACACACTAGTAAAAAAAAGAGTAGAGCTCTGTGATTTCAAGGAGCAATTCTGAAGTATGCACTCTTGAGTGACATGAAAAGTGCTGATAGCGATAGCTTTATTTTATAACTTTTTTTCCACACAAGTCATAAGGACCTTAAAAGTAAATATACAGTAAAAATGTGAAAAGTATACAATTCATTAGCCTGGTCCCAGAGTTGTATGGATTTTAGCCAACTCCTTGGACCATCATTGTCATGCTATGGTGGGAACTGACTAACACATCCAGATCTAGAATCAGACTAGGAGTTCAGAAGGTTAACAGAAAAATAATAAACACTCAGCCACTCAATGGAGTTGAATTGAAGCGATGCAGCTAAAGCCCAGCTGTAAGTCGGCCCAGGATATGTTTTTAGGGGGGATTTGGAGTGGTGCACCTGAAGTGCAATCCCCCCTGAGCAGACACAGAGCTGAGTCTCTGGGGCCGTGAGATAAGTCAGTCTCTAGTCTGTCTCCTCCTTTGTTGGTCCCTAATCTCTGCATCACACAGGAGCCACTGTCAGACAGTTCTCCTCCACTGTCCACCAGACCCACTGACTCTCCTCACTACTCTATTAACCTGAATTGAAGCCCCAGACCTCAGGGACAGGATTACATGATATCATAAATATGTAAATATCTAATTTGAGCCTTTACACTGCAGGTGTGGGTATTAAAAAGGTCATATAACGGATATGCAAGTACTGGGGGTTGTTTTAAGAGTGTTTTACGGTAAAACATTCCATACCTTCAAGATGAGTTAGATCAGCTTGTATAAATACAACATATCTGCTGTAGTTTGATGACACAGCTGATGGTGAGGTTGTGAGATCTGTTGCCTGTCCTCTGGTTCGCCCCTCCACCTCATAGAGTCATCTGGCCTGCACATGAACTCCACTCAACTTTCCACCCCAGGCTCCCCAACAGCAAAGAGCAGGAGCAGCTGGCCCCCTCCACAGCACCCTGCCTGTGCCCCCTCTCCCTGCTCCCTGTCCAAACTCCGCAGGTTGCTTTCGCTACAGTCATCCGCCTTTCACACTCCTGCAATGCTCTTGCAGTTACAAATAACGTCATATTGGATTATCTCGTTCTCTCTTTAGGATCATATGTTGGTCTCCCTTTAGGATCATATGTCTCCCCCAAATTAGGCTTAGTCCAAGTGTGGCAGGGCCTGGTTTCATGGAAATATGCCCATATCAGAGTACAGCTTCCTTTCCCTAATGTCCTCTAAGACAGCTTGTCAGGAACTGTGTTGACTGCTCAATACATTCCCTTTTTGAATGAAATTTAGGCCATTTTACACCGTGTGGTATATATTTGTATGACTGCACTGCACTCTTCATCGTTGATGATCCCTTATATAACATCTGCAGATTATCATTTTATACCCCCATATACCCAGTTACAGTAGTTCACATTGCTAGTTCATATCAGAAAGGTGCTTGAAATTGTATTCATACACCAATTAAGTCAAATTAAGCTCACTGTAATTTCCTCAACTTCGACCACGCTAGTTTGCTCACTTTGACTTAAAACAATGTTTCCAGTGCAAAGGTACAGATGATCAGTCCAATCTGGACAAGAGGCTCAGATGATCAGTGCACCCACCTGCAAAATAGTCCAGATTTTTATTCTGCGACGGGCTGCAAAAAATGCCTTAGTTTAAAATGTGTTGTTTGAAGCTGACCCTATGACCCTTCCAGCGTCCCCAGAATGATGAGCAAGAGCCATAACAATGTTACGTTGTGTTGTCTGGGAAGTGGGTTGTTTTAGTTGACCTCTCTGTGAAGCTTTATTGAAGCATCACGCTTCACTGATGTTTGACTGATTATGCGTCTGAATGCCTGAAGTAACACAGTTTCATAGGTGGTGCTACTTTCTCTGGCTTTGGTATGTGAATCTGTAACTGAGAAGCTTCTCTGGTAGCACATAACAAAAAGATTGATTGGCTTTTTTTTCCCGGCAAATGTACTCTGAACAGTATCTGTTGGTAGCAGACAGCTGTCATGGTGAGCATTAGAATAAAGCACACAGAGGAAGACTACCCAGTTCACTGGGAGGGCAGGAGCGATATAGAATGGCACGCCTGTGACACTTCTGCACACACACACCCACACACACACACTCGCACACACGCACGACGCACGCACGCACGCACGTACGCACGTACGCACGCACGTACACACGCACGCACGCACACACGCACGTACCCACACACACCCACACACACACACACACACACACACACACACACACACACACACACCCACACAACCACACACACACCCACACACACACACACACACACACACACACACACACCCACACACCCACACACACCCACACCCACACACACACACACACACACACACACACACACACACATATGCTGAAAGAGTTACCTCTGTCTAGCCTGCCACAAATCTCCCATTACCTCCACGAGGAGGGAAGCTCTTTGCAACATTTCACCCTCATTTGAGCAGCTATTATCTTTCCCTCTCACTCTGCTCGGCTTCATTTCCATTCCAGGCAGAGTGGCCAGGTTAGTTTATGTGGCGTGTCCATCACTGCAAATAGAAAACACAGTTTCGCTCCATTTGGACGACTGAGGTACAACATAAACACTTACAGCTTTAGAAAAAAAGCAGCAGGAATTTCTAAAGGTACAGAGGGAGAATCAATATTCTGCCAAAGTTGATAGACCATCGACAACACAATTACCACAAAAGAACAGGCACAATCTGCTTAAACAACAGTGATACAAAGTCGATGGTGCCTGGCTTGGAAAACTCTAGAGTCCTAATAGATTTGGGTTTGTGACCTCTGGTGGACTTGTGACGGATCAGCTGTGTAGGAGTCTAATGGAGGGGCGATAGCTCTACTTGGCCTCCCCACCACCTCATCCCTCATCCTCCTCATCCATCAGGCCCAGCCCATGTCCCCACAGTTTCAATGCCTAATCCCCTCTTTGATTCAAGATTGGGAAAAAAACAGACCCCTGCTAGAGAAGTAAAGCATCATGGTCCTGATTATATCTATTTTCTAATACCTAAGATACAAGATACCCCTGCAAGCATGGCCGTTGTAATGCTTTGGTTGTTGAATCAATGTGTGACAGCTAAATGGTAGTTGAATATGTGTGAATGATGTATATTCTATGGAATTTGCTGTAAACAAATTGCTCTTAGGGGACAATAAAGATTTATTGAATTTAATAATATAGAATTGAGTTAGTGTATTAGTAACCCTTGTTAAATGTATTGGGTGAGGGGAAGGGTATCCGGGGGTAACACAGGTGGGGCTGCCTCCATGCTGAGACAGACAGGGACAGATGAGGGAGCTGAGGGGCCAGATGGGAAACCCGTCAGAGAGCCTCTGTCCTCTGACCAGAGCTCTCCCAGTGAACCCCACAGCTCTGTCAGACCTCAACCCAACCCCTCCTCTGACCTCAACTCAACCCCTGTGATGCTAATGCTTATTTATTGCCCATTAAAGCGTAATACTTCACTCGCTTCAATTACTGTGTTGATTTACGTCCAAATTCATCACACCTCACAAGATACAATGCAGATATAATGTTGTTTAGGAAACACTTGTTGTCAATGAGGTGTCAACATTTCTATGTTCATCAAATCTGGACCCGTAGAATACCATAGTGGGAAAATGTCCGTGGAACCCTATTATATCATCAAATTTACAACAATTTACAACAATTTAAACAATTGACAAACGACACTTCTTCCCTCCTCCACATCTGACAGTTTTCAAGGAGGACTAGTCTAGTCAAGGAGGACTAGTCTTGCTTGACCCAGCTGACTTACAGGCCAGCTACAGCACTCTAGTTGGAACTAGACTAAAGGAAGACCAATGCAAAAGCACTTTATGGGCAGGGCGTCACTCAATATAGTGCAGGCCTGGCTGCTACAAACCTGCCTGAAACGCTACCTGCTAAGTGGCCGTCATTAACCTGGAGTCTTGGAGTCTAGGTGGCTGCATTGTGCTGCTGCTGCCCTGCTTCCTGTGGGCCTTGCAGATGGAGATGGTAATTGTCCTTAAGCCCTGGCTGCCTGACGAACAGAGGCAGGGGGGTGTAATTAGATGAGGGAGGAAGACAATAGAGATGTAGAGATGGAGGGGTGGAATTGTAACACACTGATATAGAGGTGGTTTAGAGGTCTGGTGTGGCCCTATCATCAGCTGGACACGTCAACCAGTGTTACTACCAATGTCTCAGGTAAACTAGACATGATGTTTTAGCATTGTTCAATAAAATGTTTGAACTTTTTTTAATCCCCATTGCTATCACTGCTTTCCAATCCCACTGTGGCTAGGCTGGTCCCCAGCTTTACATCAGGGAGCAGACATGTTGCCTTCCATGGTCCTGAGGGTCATCATGCTGGAGACGATCACCTTAGATCATCAGGGAAGCCCATGCCCTTCAGGGACTATAAAGGTAGTGTGATCAAAGGGATTCCCCCCTCCGTAAATGTACTTTGATACACTCCGCTTTACGAGCCCCGATTTGTAAGGACAATGACGTAAAGGCGGGTCTGAAAGGAGAACGATGTTAGCTGACAGAGAGTGAAGGGGTTAATCTGAATACCACAGGGCGAGAAGTAGACAATAGGGTTTCAAACACACCAGTGGCTGCTTCCCCCCCCCCCCCCCCGATACGGAGCAATGAAATGAAATGAAACCAAGAGTGATTAGTCCAAGTGTTAACGAAAGCATTGATGCAGAGCAGCCATCCACCATTCCACAGCGATGGAGTCACCTTGACACACAATCACCCCACCAGCAAAACGACAATCTTCAGGTAAGATACAACAATGCTTTGCGAGTTCCGTTAACGTTTTTTTTTTTTTTTTTTTTTGGTGTTGGCTCGCAGACCTCCCACCCTTTGTGTGTTTGGCCATACATTCATCATCCATTTTCACTTTTGTTAAGGCCCATGCATCACGTGATCAATCATAGCCGCCGCATGTTTGTTTTAGCATCGCCCATCTTTCATTGTCACCATCAAAGGACTATCTTGTCTTCTTTGTAGAGGAGAGGGAGAGAGGAAAAAAACGCAGCATAGCGTCTCATCTCTAGAATGCAGAGGGACTGTGAAGAGTTGGTGAGGTGAGCTGTGGTGGCGTGACATGTTCCCTGTACGTGCTCGGTCTGAAAGAGGCCCTTGGATTCTCACGCGTCTGACCCCTGATTCACCTTGAGAGCCTCCCCATCCCTCTCAATCTGTCATCCAGGGACACTCCTGCTCACCCCCGCACTGTAGCTCCTACAGCAAACCGCTAGTTCCCTATACGATCTGGAAATCTGTTCACGTATCCGATGACTTGTACATGAGCGAGTTATAGACGCACAAAGAGAGAATTCTTTGTTTGTTGGATTACGTTGATATATAAACTATCTACCATCGAATGATTCACAACCTATGAACTACTTTAAAACTACTAAACTACTTTTTAACTGTTTCTAACCAACTTGGTGAAAACAAGACAGGAGAGAAAGTAGTATCAGATCAGTTTTCTCAGGGATAAGGAATGATATGGAAGAGATGAAACTACGTTTAAGTGATTAGACCATCTAGCGGTCAGAGAGAGAGAGAGAGAGAGAGAGAGAGAGAGAGAAAGGGAGAAAGGGTGAGATTGACAGATTGACAGCTGTAGGTAGAATGTGACAGCAGGGCAGCCCTGAGAGGTTGAATGGATAGAGAAGGGTCAAGATAGCTCTGGTTTGTGAATGATAAAGGAACATGTTGTGGCCTGAGGAGAGTGCTTTAGCCTCTACAACCACGTATGTTTGGCATGTCCAAGAGAGACTCGCTAATGCACATGCCCTTTCCCTGCCCTCAACTTAAGGCAGTGACCCCTGTAAGACCGGGCAGATCCTCAACAATAATGCACGGGATCGACATTCCATCATGGAAAACACGGCGGTCACTCACATGGTCAGAAAAATACACGATGTGCACCATGTGAACAACCGGTAAATATTGGGCTTTGCAGTCATCCAGAGTTTGCATCCAGATGGAGTTGGGTACCCAAGGGGATGTTTGGTAATTCTGCAACCATGTGAAGAGCCACAGGGGTTATTCTGTTGTTTATTTTCACAAACACTCAAATGACAACAGTATCTATGCAGTCTAACTATATCACACCTCGCTTCTGTCATTATACACAATTACCATCGCACGTGAGGCTCCTCATCACCCATTCAGACACTTTTAGCCAATGTTTCAAACAACAACCGTGTGATTATTTTGTTCTCTTTGACTTGACTTATGACTTATTTATTTCACATACATCCATGTATTCATTTTGTCAATATTTACAACGCGTATATTTCGCTCGGTTACTTTCTCGGCAACATAAACATTTCACTTTCAGCATAAAAGGTATTTGTTAGGCTGCTGCAGTGATAGTGGAAGTCAGTGGAGTGTGTATCCAAGAAGTGAATGGAGCGCCTCCCTGCACCCTGCGTTACCCTGCCTGAACTGCAGATGAACCCGGCTCCGCTTATGAAAGAGACAGCTGCCCCATACGACTGAAGCCATGGTTCATTTCAAGTTGACCTCCAATTGGTGGAGCCAAACGTCATCCTATGAGGTACCACCAGCATTCAGGAGTGAACTGGAGTTCAATAACAATCCCTCGGAGGGAGAGAGGTAATGTATAGTGCGTCCTACTGTAATTCTACTGTACGCAGTTGAATCATTGCCCTGTTTTGCGACCTGACCTCAAAATGTTCCCCTGGGCTTATTCACGTAACCAGCCTTGCCAACTAGCAAGCAAAACAAAAGGCTGATTGTAAAGACTTGTAAGCATATATAGCTACAGAAACAACCACTATTCTGGCACTGTCTTGGTTATTGCTTTGTGGCCAGCATGGGTGGAGTTCTATATAACCCTTGTTCACATTAGACCGTCTCCACTGATAAACAATATTGTTGAATATGACCAATTGTGAACTCCACAGGGAGTTCTGATTATGTAACATTTGAACTCGCAGCACCTTATTCAGATCGCTTCACGCTTGGAGGGGCTTTTTCTCTCCCTGTGTGACAGAACAGTACTGTCAAACAACCCCCACACCCCCCACATCACACCACACACACACACACACACACACACACACACACACACACACACACTTTCATAAAATTGGAAGACATCTTATACACTTATACCACCACCAGATACATTCTCACCTGCCTCATACATAATACCTGGCACTGTACTACTAGGTCATGAGACACACACACACATGCGCACACACACACACACACACACACACACACACACACACACACATAGGAAGGAGGAGCTGTCCCTAAGGTGGTCACAAGGTTGGAGTTAGGGTTATGGCTGGAGTTAGGGTTAGGTTTGGATTTAGGGTTAGGGCAGGAGTTAGGGTTAGGGCTGGAGTTAGGGTTATGGCTGGAAGCAGGAGTTAGGGTTAGGTTTGGATTTAGGGTTAGGGCAGGAGTTAGGTTTGGGCTGGAGTTAGGGTTAGGGCAGGAGTTAGGGTTAGGGTTGGCGTTAGGGTTAGAGCTGGAGTTAGGGTTAGGGCAGGAGTTAGGGTAAGGGCTGGAGTTAGGGTTAGGGCAGGGGTTAGGGCTGGAGTTAGGGTTAGGGCAGGAGCTAGAGTTAGGAGTAGAGCTAGGGTTAGAACTGGAGTTAGGGTTAGGGTTGGAGTTAGAGTTAGAGCTGGAGTTAGGGTTAGGGCTGAGGCTAGGGTTAGGCGTGGAGCTAAAGTTAGAGTTAGGGTTAGGGTTAGGGTTAGGGCAGGGGACTAAACATCTGTACCCGCTAGCCCAGAGAGATGTCTCTCAACAGCCTCGTCCTGCTTCAGAGGCTGCTGGGCTCTGGTCATCTTGACCCTGCTGACCAAACAAACAACCCAGGCTAAACGCTCACTCGAGTTCAAAAGTTCAAAAGTACCAAAACATGCCAGAAGATATAGATTTTATTCATTTTGAAAAACACAAAACAGCTTTTTTACTCATAAAAAATCTGTTTATAGTTAGAAAGTATTAGTCATCTCTTATGATCGATGTTTTCAACCGTACAACGTGAAAGAATTCAATACTTAGGTCATGCAAATGTTGTTTTGTTTATGTCATTTGGCTGAATAATCAGGTTTTCTATCTCATTCCAAAACAGACCAAAAAATCGATCCACGTTCTCATTTGATCGATTACAGAACTGTTTTACTGCACCTGCAACATTGGGCCCAAAGCCACAGACCAAAATGACCAGCCAGTGTAGTGTCTTCCGCTTGGCGGGTTTTCACCCAGACGGCACGGCACATCTCCCTCAGCGAAGAGGAGGGGGGCCGGGGGCCGGGGGCTGGGGGCCGGGCCTTGGCAGACAGGCAGGCATTGAGCCAGGGTAGGATGAGGGGGCTTGGGCAGGGGCTGGAGATGAGCTGACAGGATGCTCCATTACACGCTGTAATTACAACCAGAAGCTGTGGCTGAGTGTGAAAGCAACAGATAACATCAGGTCACCCAGTGAGCAGGAGTTCAGCAGGAGCAGCAGCGGGGTAAATCATACCCCGCCTCCACACACACACACACACACACACACACACACACACACACACACACACACACACACACACACATTGACGTGTTTTCATTGGGTCGGACCCACATCCACACACATCCATATAGGTCCCAATGTGCAGGCTTTAGTCACACTGTGAGGAGGCCTCCTGACCTGCTGGGGCTTCAGACAGGGACCAGCCAGCACCCCCAACACCTGCCACACCACTCTACAACTGGTCAGAGAGAGAGAGACAGAGAGAAAGACAGAGACAGAGAGAGAGAGACAGAGAGAGACAGAGAGAGAGAGAGAGAGAGACAGAGAGAGAGACAGAGAGAGAGAGCCCAGGACCCAGGTGAGGAAGTGGAGCCTCTGTGATCCAAGCCACACACACACACACACACACACACACACACCCTCACACACACACCCCTCTCATTCATTTGTGGAGAGGAGGCAAGAAGGGGGTCGCAGAGGGGGCAGAAACACACAGGCAGCCTCTCCCCTCTGCCCTCGGCTTAAACCCTCACCCCCCCTCACCTCTGCCCCCACTCCCCTGCCCCCCACGTTCACCCAGCCCCAACGACACGCGCTGATTCCACAATCAGATTTGTCCGTTTTATTTAGAGGTCCCGACCCCTGCGCCTTTGGGAATGTGAACTTTTCCTGTTTATTGGTGGCCATCAGGCCAGGGCTTGCGGTTAACAGCTGTGTGTGTGTGTGTGTCTGTGTGTGTGTGTGTGCGCGCATGTGCGTGTATGTGCGTGTGTGTCCAAACTGCTTCCATTTGGCTGGATGTAGATTGCTCCTATTAAAGCCAGACCACAAGCCTAGTTCCAAGTTTCACACTTTCTGGAAGACTGGCACCGTTCCACCACCGTCCATATACTCACCACCTCCGCTGCCCACTGTCTCCACAGGGAATGATTTACAAACATGTTTGTCGGAAGAGAGACTACATTTGAGCGTTTTTTCATCCTGATATCGGAGAGCAGATGTCTTGTTTGACCACCATCCACCAACGTGGCCACCGATGGCTCTTCCCTTCCCTCTCCTTTCACCTGTGCGTTGTCAGGCTGTTGTGGTGTTTGTTTTCCTGCTGCTGGGCTGGAGGGACGTGTGAGAGGCGGGGAGGAGCAGAAGGAGGTGCACTGTCTGCTGTCAGCAGGCTGGATTTATGACATGTCCTCTCACTTTGAAGGCTGGCCCCTGTTTGCTTAGACTCCACTAACTACTTTGCATGACCTGTCTCCCGTCGGCCCGCGGTCGCTCCCTCATTCACTTACAGCCCCACTTGATAGAGGCGGAGTGCGTAGAGTATCAAAAAGAATGACAGACGTTTCAATAGCCTTGTTTTCTTTGTACTTTATGAAAAAGTGTCCGAATTCAACAGAAGCTGAGAGAGATGAGAGATGGGAAATACAACTGAGGTTAAAAAAGGGTTAGATATGAAAGTAGGACTAAGGTTAGGGTTTATGTGGGGTTTGGAGATAGTGCCCGGGCAAGGGTTATGGTGTTGATGAGGGTTGGAGATAGGACATGGGGCTATAGGTTGTAACTTTATGAGCATTTGAAAAACAGTGGTTCAAAACAGTGGTTCAAAACAGTGGTTCAAAACAGTGTACAATTATTTTAGCATCCAATTTTGAAAATACCCCAAAATGGTGTCTTGTTAACCAAGAGCCTCTATTTGGAGCCAAATGTAGATAATGTTGTGTAGACTAATGACGCTCAGTTGAGCTCACACACCAGAGAGAGAGAAGGAGGGGGTCCCCCACCATCTGTACCCCTCCACTGAACACACTCTGTCTACTGCTGCCACAGGAAGTCTCTCCAAAGTTCAGCCATGGGTCAGCATTAACGTTGCTCCTCCTCCCTCTCCTTCCCCCACCATGGCACCACACACACACACACACACACGCACACACGCACACACACACACACGCACACACACGCACACACACGCACGCACACAAGCGCGCGCACACACACACACACACACACACACACACACACACACACACACACGCATGTGCTCCCACCCACCTGAGCGGTCTCTGAGAGGTCAGGGAGACTGCCAAGGAAGACGAGAGTTTGAAAGGAAAAAACAACAATCATATCATTCAAAAAATTAAAGAAACATTTCATCCCAGAGGGACGGGCCGGCGTGAGAGAGTGTGAATGACCTCTTCCTGAACTCATTTGTGAACTTCTGTTTCAGTTTCACTCGGTACTGTCTACTTTGTTTGCCCTGTCACGCTCTTACCTAGTTTCAAAAACACTGGGGCGGGTGGTGGTAACTAAGTAGCATTGCCACACAGTGCTTAGTTATTGTTGTGGCTTATATAATCAAGTGGATATGTGTTTTTTAGGCTTTTGAATGTATCAATGAGAGCTGATCCAAGCAGTTTGTCATTTCAGCAGTGGCTCGTCTGTGATAGGCTAGCAGTGTCTGTCTCAGTCTCTCTCTATGCACACCCTTGTAATTCCTGTTTAATAAAGCGCTTGCACGACAGTTGTAATTGTGGCTGGTTTAACATGCTGGTGTGACAACCACATTCCCATGCTGGGCTCTCCAGAGACTCTGGTGGGGTTACGGCCAGGGCAGATATGAAAACAGCACTCTCTATGATGAAGTACTGGTTGCTCACTGTCTTGCCAGAGCACCACAGAACAACTTCATACCCGGACACTTGGAAAACAGTCGGGGTCAATCGGTCATGCCTGGGCTTAGGTCTACAGTGTGATTCATACTGTCAGCACTCAAGTCATGACTTAGGGACCAGTGGTTTTCATTATTGTTTTTCTGTGATGACAAAGGTCAATGGATTTTCAAATCTGTCTTTGTTATGCAATTGTGCCATTGCTGCCTTTTTAAAAACAGGTCTCCCTTTTAAAAGAGATTTTCAATCTCAATGAGATTACCTGTGGACCATAAATTAAAGATAAATCAAATAAACAGATAAACAATTGCTATGTTTTGATCACAAAGAAATAAAGCATGTAGGTTACGTTATGAAAGGCTCCTCTTTTAACAACCAATGCCCCTCATATTGTTTTGATTTGGTGACTCAACTAAAGCTTTCCACAAAAAGAAAAGTAATGTATATTGCATGCAAATGGGATCATCTAAAACTTCGAGTAAAGTTAAGTTTTTATTCACAATATCACAGTATTCCTCTTTAATATGAAAATATATTTAATATAAATGAATATCTGCATATCTAAGCTACCCTGGTGTTGTCTTTTCCTTGAAAAGATTTTTGTTGAATTGAACAGTCATGTCCTCTGCACGGAGACAGCGACCCCTAGTGGACACAAGCTGCCTGTGATCTCCTTCAAGAGTGACTGCGACAAAGACATGTACCGACAGAGGGCGCTCGTCTGTCAGTAATGACAGCTACAGGTACAGGTAGTAGTAATTCAGAACAAAGGAATTATCGTACACACTCATTTTACGCCAAGGAATCACGCATGTAGGGACTTAATGGGCTGCAGTGTTATTAATTAAGGCGACGGCCACATTATTAGCTAAGGTGAGGCCACATCTAAAATGTATTTTCATTCAGGGTTTAAAATATGCACTTGTATCCTACTCAACCTCCTCATGCTGCACGCTTATCAATAGCCTAATATCATGTGATTATGGACGGTATTAGGTTTAGGATCTAATTGGCCAAAAGAGCCGAAATGTACTTTTTCGAAGATGATTTCATTTGCAAGAGAAGTATATTTTGTTGACATTGCAAACCTGGGTAACGCCTGCCCCCTAGTGGACAAATAAGGCATTTTAATCCTTGCCTATTAAATAAAAGGGATTTGAGAACATTTAGAGACCAAATATGACTGATCTAATTGTGTTCCCTTTGTATTTACAAAGGCTTCCCTGTCCCGTTCCCTTCATAGGTGGGCATGACAAGCCAGGATAGAGATAAAGATCATGTATAATTAAATAAAGAGCATGTATAATTCATAGTCCAGTAAAAGCATAATTTAATTTTACAACAGAAAACAAATCTCTGATTGTGCGGTGGTTACCTGTGTTTTGCACTAACCCCTGCCATACATAGGCCATGTCCACAGTGAGAAATATTTCCTCTTAGTCATCTTGGTAGGTGATGTAAGATGACAGAAAATCGTTACAAATCCACTTCCACCACATCGAGAGAGAGGAAGTGGATTGTCTGAGAGACCTCACTGTACGAACATAACAGTCTCTGACATCACCAGCAAACAAGCGTCTGAAATAGTTCCGAATTATACCACAGCACTTAACACAACGCTACATGAACCTATATCAGGGAAAAACACACTCAATTTTGGGTACATGGCTTCATCTTGACTTGGTGGTATTCTGTCCTGAAATATTTTGCATCTCTCTCTCTCTCTCTCTCTCATACTTCTCAAAACCAGCAGCAGAACCTGGCAGCTCCCAGTGCTCAAAGTGGAATAAAAAAGGTGAATGTGTGTTGTGAAAACACGTGCATCTCTCTCGTTTCCCACTTCAACCACTGGAGAGAGTTCACATATTATCATTCAGGTGCAGTCTGAGTCTCTCGCTAACGGCAGGAATATAGTCAGTGTCCTCGTTGCCTCCGCTGAACTCATCTCTCTCTCACTAAGAGCCAAGTAAGAGCCAAGCGGTCAACCCAGTCAGTATGTAGGCCTCCTTTTTAATGCTTTCCAGAGAGGCTGGTATCCAGATACAGTCTCCCCCCCCCCTCCCCCTTCATAAAAGGAGAGGAGGCATTAATCCTCATCTAGACCCAGTCAGTCTCTCAGGGACTGGCTAACCGACTCCAACCACAAGTGCAGTCTCCCCTGACAGATGTCCCTGTCAGGGTGTCAGTGAAGCCCATTGGCAGTGTTCATCTGAGGGCCTGAGTGGACCGGACCTCCCATCCATCCCCATCAGGACAGCCCTGTTATCCCTGCTACAGAGGAGTAAAACAGCCCAACATCTGTCCAGACAACCCAACTAGCTTGGTTTGTGTGTGTGTGTGTGTGCGCATGTGTGTCAGAGAGAGAGAGAGAGAGAGAGATGTTTGTGGATAAATACAGTGTCCTCCATAAGTATTAGAAAGAGGAAGCATTTTGTTTTCTTTTAACTCTATATATTTCTCTATAACTCTATATTTCTTTTATACTCTATATATATAGAGAGAGAAAGACAAAATGCTTCCTCTTTCCAATACTTATGGAGGGCACTGTAGCAGGACAGTGAATCAGATCAATCTCTTAAGAGTGCCAGCACCTTCAGACTCTCCCCTAGTGTCCTGGAGACTCAGCCAAGGTAAGTGGCAGGACTAAAGACTTCCTTAACTGTATGCTATCTCAGGAAGGCTGATAAACCAGCTTGGGTCATCATCCATCCATTAAAGGTCATGATTAGAGCTTCTATTAACATCCTATGTCGGCCTGGGCCTGTGTCCAAGACCTCATAAGTACAATAAGGAACTGGAAGCCACAAAGAATACATGACGTGATCATAGTTTAATTACTCGCCAAAGTTTATTCAGACATAGCTTCTGCATTTACAAATACAACACCACCCACATCATACATTCTCACATGATTCACACCCAGACAGCTCAAGTTAAGTATACATAGCTTTGGTATTAGTAGGGTTTCATGTGTGGTTCAGTTCCCAGAGGAGGAGACTGTACATTCTAAAATTGAGATGACAAGTAATACAAAGGTTTTTGGAAGAATGTGCAAAAAGGGTGGTTATAAAAAAAAAATAAACCTTTGTTCCAAAGGTAACAGAAAATGCAGTCAGTCAAACTGAACAAACAAGTTTCGCTCAAAACAAACATACCAAAAATATAAACACATGCATACTTTACTCTCTGTCTGTTCCCTTTCATTCTCGTCACTGGTATCCTGATGGAATATTAAGGGACACTTTTGGTCAGATGTTGCTGTTAGGTTTCTTTTCAAGTGTGTCAGAAATGATCATGATGTATAGTGCTATTTAATTGTTCTAACTCTAAATACACCTGCAAGGCAGCATATGACTTGAAAGCATCATAAAATAAAAACCCACATCAAAAAGAAAATAACAGCAAAAATACTAAAATAGTGTAAGTTGACACACCGTGGCTAAAAACTACATTTCCAGAAAAAAATCCATGCAAACAAACAAAAACTTACTATACTGACAAAGAAAACCTTAAGATTGTTTAAATACAGCTGGAGTCTCAAGATACATAGGAAGATGTAATAAATATATTCGTCGATAGATCATTTAAAAAAAAAAAGAGACGTATGCTCTCAGCATGAATAAAAACACCCACCACCGTTGAACAAAAAAACACTGGGAGAATAATTCCAAAGCGTCGCTCCTCCATTGCCCGATGTGGTGTGTTGTCAGTAGTCACTTCCAGAGTGGTCACATGGCAGTGTAGTTGACGGCGCTCAGCACCGGCCTCCGCTTTCCTTTGATCTTCAGAGATCCGTAGCGGGCCTGGGTCAGGAACACACATGATCAACGTTAAAACTGCTCTACGCACCTCTGACAAGTCCATTCTAAAGACAGGCCTGCTAGTCACTTGGAACACTTCCAGAATAATAAGATAGCGTTACAAAAAAAAAGAAAAGAAAGAAAGATCTAAAATGAAAAGAGAAGGGTAATTCCACGTGAACTTCAGGAGGTATAGTACGCCAAGTGTGGACTTACATCTTTGCGGACTTTGGAGCGTGTGATTTTGACACTCTGGGAGCGCCTCAGGCCTCTCTGTGTCACTGCCTCGTCCTCTGAGAAGGTGTGCTCTCCGTCCTCGTCGGTCCTGTCCTCCTGGTCGTACTGGTAGTACTCTGGAGAAGGACGCAAACCACGCTCATATCAGTGACGTGACAGGGAGGGTGGCACAGCAGAGCAGCCTCAGACAAAACAGTGGAATTGAAGTTCAAGTGAATAGTCGTATGTGCTGGGATGCAGGAGAGTATGACACAATCATTTCATTCTTACGCACAAGCTATCATCTTCAAAAAAACAAACAACAACAAAAAAACACAATAGAACACAACAGTCAACTTCTTTAACTAAACATCACTGGCTAAAGCAATAGGTAAAACCAGAGAGCAATAGCAATATGGTTTTATTTCATTTGTTCCTCGTGATACCAGTGCTGTCTCAGAGAGGAGCCAGTGAAGGCACACCTGTGTTGGGTTACACCACATGGCTGGTATCCTCAACTGACCCCTATCGGAATGAAAAATACAGAAAAGTTTGGCCTGGATAAATAAAATAACTGTAGTCTTTTTTTGAGAGAGAGAGACTGCAACGTCGTCTCAAAGAGTAGCCGAATGATTGTAGAAACGCACTGTTGGGGCTGGGAATATGAAATATAAATGCTGGGAACTTCACAGGACCGACGGTCATGTGACCACTGATAAGCCCTCTGTGCTGGCTCAGGGAGTCATGTGACCAACCCTCTGTGCTCTCGGCGTCTCTCAGTGGGAGGTCTGTGGTGTGGTGGCAGGGTGCTGGCGTTGGGGGGGAGGGAACCCTGCTGGTCTCAGGCTGCTCCTGACACGGCCACAGCCTCCTCCAGCCCCTCCCCTCCTGGGCCGGAAGGCCCCCCCTAGTCGCTCAGTGTCAGGCTGAAACAGCAGGGGCATCCAGACCCAACCCTGGGGTACGCCACACTGAGGTCCATTAGTGACGTCACCACGCCATGAGCTGATGGACACCAAGCACCGCCATAAACAAAACAAGCCGAGTACAACTACACTGCAAAACACAGGGGACTATTCCAATTTTCTCCAGAAGAGGGCACCAGTGACACAGAAACAGCCATTTCACAACACCTCCTTTGTTTGTTTCTGTGTGCACCCACATCTGCTTCCCATTACAGAAATATAACAATTTCCTCAGGATTTGGAAAGACAATTAATTCTACAAGGCTATTTATAAAAAAATGTTTGTTTAGCCTTTCTGCAACCTAAGAACGCATTTTTGAATTCTAGCTCTCACACACAATGGAAGGCAAGGTCTGTGTCATAACAAACTTGAGACAGCGCCTATTGGTCGACAGATTCTTTAGACATTGACCGATTTTAACACCTCTCCATGTAAGAGATCATTTCCCATGTATGATATTGAGGAAAGAGCAAATTCCACTTGCTCCATAAATAACCCTTTCATTATGAAAACGCCAATATCCTCAAATATTTTTGGACGCCTTATTGAATAACAGTGGTCACGCCTGAGTTAGCTAGCACATGACCCCATGACTCACGTAATGGGGTAATGTGACTTTCTCTGAGAGCAACAAAACACTCCCTGAGCTCCAGCTAAAGGCCAGAACAATAGAAAACCACGCGCCTAGCTTCCTCAACTGACCCAGTCAGCTTTGAAAAACACTCAAAATGTTGTCAGCGTATTGGATAAAGAACTGAAGGTTTAGGATTTTTATTTTTTTATTATTCCTCTGCCAAAACTACAATTAACATCTCCCTTAATCAGTTTGACATTGACAACATATCCTTTCTACTGCGTCAAAAAAAAAAAAAATGAAAGCGTTTGGCATTTTGAAAGCCTCTTCGCTGTGGATGACGGCTTCATTGCAGACAGCGGTGAAAATGACCTGGATGCCAGTGGAATTTCAAACACGCGGCATTAGCATACTGAGAGAGGACCACATTAGGTATTCTGCTCAGGGCCCCCTGTCTCTACAAGAGAGATGGGAGGGTTTTCATCTTCCTACAAAGCTGCTCCAGACCTTTCATGCAACGCAGCGTAGACATTATTACTTCTTACTCTACAACAGACAAACACTAATCTGGGCTTGGGTGGGAGTCCGGAGAGTATTGTTATGGTATATTTTCCTGGTAATAAGAGGGGGAAAAAACCCCCGGAATTTCCCAGTGTAAAAATGTAATTCCTCCCCCCCCCAGTCAGTAACCAGTTAGGAACAAAGACATCGCGAGTCATCAGCATCATCATCTCCCTCTGCTCAACACGAGTAGTGCAATGAGTGATAGAACAGAAGTCGACATTTGCCTTGCCTTTCTGACTGATGATTACACACCAAGCAGGTCAAAGAAGGAAACATTAACAGAATGACAGCATGCTGTTACCCAACCCGGCTCTACTTCAGTAGGGGATGTTTGGGAAAGGTGGAGAATGTATCCCTCTTAGGTTAATGATTACCAGCCCAGGGTAAGGTGTGGTGGTAATGTAACTAGTATGTGTGTGTGTGTGTACCTGTGGTAACGTAACTAGTGTGTGTGTGTGTGTGTGTGTACCTGTGCCATCGGTGGCATCAGAGCTGTGGGCTCTCCTGGTGGCTGGGTTGGCGTAGGCTGACTGGTACAGCTGATTAGCAGCCCCCTCGTCCATGGGGATCTGGGTGAGGTCCAGCATGCTGAAGCTCCTCAGCCGGTCTGTGATGGCCCCCTGGCCCTGCACACACAGAACACACAACACGTCACCAGAGAGCCAAAAGCCGACATACAGTGTTCATCCAGTGTTCTTTGACATACAGCATGCAGATGGGTGTGTACATGGAGTGCTTGTTGTGCAAACAAAACTACTACCGTTTGTCTTAAACTGCATTCCAACAGAGTAGAGCCTTGGCTGGATACTCAACTCACAAACAGATGGGCTGTGTTCTACCATGAGATGATCATTAGTGGTTAATCAAGGGTGTACATACATTTCAATAAAAAAAATAAAAATAAAATAGATAGGAAATGTCAAAAAAAAAAAAAAAGACAGTCAAACGCAAAATGAGCCTCTGTGTGAATGATATGAGCTATCTCCATGCCGTGATCTCTTTGAAACCATTACCTCCGTTCTAGTGGGAGAGAGCAGGCGCAGTATTCCTTTAGGACAGTGTGTGACAGTTTGGGGTAAAAAAGAGAGAAAGAGAGAGAGAGAGAAAGATCGACACCAGTGTTAGGGCACACAATAAGGAGGGAGACATGGCGAGAGAAAAGAGAAAATGTGTGTGTGGGGGGGGGGGGGGGTTGGGGTACAGCTTTGAAAATATGATCAATGGCGTTTGCGAGGGAGGTGGAGCGATATAGGGTTTTTACAAGCTCACTGGCTCCAGTTGAGAGGCAGCTGGATGCATCGCCACGCCAAGCCTTTCTCACGGAGGAAGCGCTTCAAAAGGAACTCCCTCCGTTCCTTCCCTCCCCCCCCCCCCCCCCCCTCCCACCTCACCCACCCTCCCTCCCCTTGGAACGGTTGGGTCGAGCGAGGCTCCAATCAAAACCACAGCGAGGAGACGCAGTCTGAGGCCCACTGGATCTAATTAAGATAGGGCTGAGACACAAACAGGTTCTCACGTTGTTGGGCTTCCATTTCCTATTGTTGTCATATATCCTGGCCTGGGCTCCTCTCACAGCAGCCTCGTCTCAGTTTCTCCCCACACGGGGGAACGATACCAAAACATCTCATCGGCTTTGCCTGGCATCCGGAGAAGAGGCTGCATGCAATTCTGATGCAACCATTGTTCCAGCGACAGTAAGGGGAATAAGACACAGGCCCCATCTATACCCGGGCCTTTGTGGAGCAGTCGTGTCGAGTGCTGCTCTGTGCCACTGCTTGCTGCACCCAGGGGAGACGTACACACACGCACACACACACACACACACACACACACACACTTGCCTTGACAGCTGCGGAGACAGCTGCAGTTGCAGCTATACTTAGGCCCTGCTTGCCGAAGTTGACCATAGTCTCGTAGCTCCTCTCTTTGGCTTGAACAATGTAGTCATCTATCTCCTGGAGACGACAACAACAGGTGGAGGGAGGGGGTAAGCTGACAGAACAGATGCCAAGATGGTCAAACCCTACTTACTCTCTATTTATATATAACCAAGGGTTACCCAATACACTATGTACAGCACAAGCATATATGATTTACAGAGTGCGGGATTCTAAGAGTTGAGGTGAATCAGGAGTATCACCCTTTCTCTGGAGGACAGAAGTGGGTGCAGGCATTTCCGGTAGATGAGGCTGGCTCCTCGTGTGTAGGGGGACAGCAGCCAGATCACAAAGGCAATCTTGATCTCATAATAGAGCGGGAACCTTCACAAAGGGGAGAGACAAGAGAAGACGACGGCCCAAACGGCATCCTATTAATCACTCCGTGTGACTGCTCTCATTAAATCTCGATTCCTACAAATTAATTTCAGAGACTTCCCAATTAAAAAAAAAAGGGCAACTTAATTTCATTAAAATCCTTGATTGTTTTTTGGCATTCCGCCATTCAAGACGACACAGCCCAAACTAAATGGGATTACTTGTTTGTTTGGTTCAACACAATCAGGAGGGCAATCACGCAAATTGAAGCATTAGCATAAAGTAGTGTTAATGCCCTAGATCAATTAGTCGCCACTGTCAGTCTCACCAGGCAACAGTGAGGTCTGTGATGGTTTCCAGCACGGTGTAGAGAGCAAAGACGATCCAGTACATCATCCAACGGACCTGCAGAGAACACAGGACATGTTTAGTTGAGTTTGTGGCTAAGACAATACATCATCAAATTAAAAGACAATCAAACATGGTCAGACACCAAGATAGATCTCATGCGTGATCTGCTGATCACGACTGGGACACGTCATTTCACCTGGGAGAAATGGAGGGAGGGAGGGAAGGAAAAAACGGAGGGAGAAGGGGAATGATTGCCGTGTGCCTACAGAGGAGTCTGCAGGAGGAGAGGTAGTCCCTCTATGATTTTCTTCACACTGAAAATGTCGAACCAAACCATTATCTTTAGCCTCAGACATTTTCTTTTCACATTGCATTTTCCAGCGACTATGCTTAGCCCTCTGAAAGCCAGGGGAACTGGCCAGATAACATATCTGCTGCCGGCTGTGATAAGCCATACGTGAAAAGAAAGCGGGCTGAAGCTAGTGTGCCATGCCGTACTCGCTGGTTTGGGCCGGTACCATAGTGTGGAAAAGATCTTTGGGATTAGATTCCCATTCACACAATGAAACAAGCAGGCCAACGGAATTAGGGTTCTCCTCCAAAGCCGAAGCGTAGTTACATAGCAACACCCAAAAACACGAACAGCAAATGGAATCACTGTACTGTACATGACCTCCTAAATAAATGTGCACACTAGCAACACAAGGTAACAAGTCGATAACTATGTTCTGAGGAGTGGAGCTCGTCGTAAATCGGGACTTCTGGGCTGGTAACGGTGGCCAGAGGAAGAGAAAAGACTTGCCCTAGATTTGCTACAAGTTCGAGTCATGTTGAAAGTCGCTAAAAGGAATTACCGTATATGGTATAGAAGTTTGAGGATTCTAATACCAGCCCAAGCCTAGTGTGGTGCAGACTCCTCAATTTAGATTATTCACACACACATACAACACAACAGTGAATTGCAATTCATGAAAGAATTACAAATGTCATCAATAGCAATCCTCTTACTCCTATTTTCCATCATTGTGACAGCCAACATTCTGATGTGTTGGTAGTCTGAGAAGCCTCAACAATATGGGCACCTTGGCAGCAGATAGCGGTAGCGGAGTCGTGACAGGATTCTACATAGGACACTCTCTCAGCCGTACGGTTGACAGTTTATTGGAGAATAACTAATCTCACCACAGAGATTAGTTCATTACTGTAATAGCCAATCACCTGTCCTACCCCGGTATGACAAGGAAGCACAGCCAAGTGTGAAAAATCATTACTGGCTGTGGTGGCTTTAATATTCCTCCAGCACAGCCTCTGGGCCAGCCAGCGAGCGGCAGGGCCTACTTGGTATGCTCCCCCACTACTCTCCCTGCCTGCGCTCTGTCTTGAAGCTGCTTCAGGCTTTCAAGGGTGCCTTAGCATTTCAATTTCAAAAGGTAGAGCAGACAGTCATGTGATCCCAGCCTTCGGTTGGGGGCTCTCGGAGGTATTAGGTGATATTTTCAGCCTCGGTGAACAAAGTAAAAAATGAATCTATCGCAGCGGTGGAATTACTATCACATTTAATTGGCGACCTCGGAACGAACTCCCATGATTGTCCGAGGGTCTGGGGGGGGGGGAGAGAGAGAAAAAGAGAGAGCGAGGTATTGGAACACAGTGACTTGTGTGTCAATCTAATTCTCCTTCTGCACACAAAGATCTGACACTAGATCTCAAGAATGATATTACTTTTTTTTTCTTTTTAAGACGGCCATTTTAAAGTCAGACTTTAAAAGGCAGTGGTCATTTATTACCAGTCAGTCATATAACTACCAATTTAAAAATGTTAGGTCTATGTTTTATGGTATCTTGCTTATCATACCTAACAATAGAAGCAGTCATATGAGGGATTCAGGTGTGAGAGGAGCAGTACTTTGTACAGGCTAGGATCCAGAACAAGCATTCCCAAACACAGACCAGGGTGTTTCGACATTAGCTGTACACTTGTTAGACACTCAGGAGCATGATCTGATTGAAGCCACTGCTAAAACAGGGAATGAAATAACTAGCCTAAGTACAAATGAAAGACATGGTTCTCTCTGCATAGACAATAATCGTGTTGTTCTCTCGTGTTGTTCTCTGCAGGTCCGTTTCAGGTCTTTGCTCTCTACACCGTGCTGGAAACCATCACAGACCTCACTGTTGTCACTGTCAGTCTCACCAGGCGACTAATTGATGGGTTGAAATCCAAAAGATAAACCAATGACAGTCTACTGGATATAACATGTTAGTTAGAACTCTATTCAGTTAAAAACTGTATACTAACAATCACCATTTCATTTTGCTACTGCGTCACAAAATACTCCTCTTACCTTTCGTAAACTACATGCACATTCACCGTTTGATCGTATATTTACTTCAGAGCAAACCAGTAACCCAGCCTCCCTGCCTATAAAAAGTCTAACAACACAAAGCATGACTTGTGCAGGCTATTTTCAGAGGCTTTGAGGAGAGGTTTTTCTGACAGTCACTGTGCATTTAAAAACAAACCTAACCACGCCTGTGACATGTTCAAAAACGGCCTTCGTGGCGGAATGCTCTTTATTCTGTTTTCCACAGTAAAAGTCGGCAGAGTATCAAAGTTTACCGAAATTAACTTTCCATTTAAAAGCTCAGCATGGTAGAAAATTCTATTAACATGAGTAACCTTTGGCTAAATGTGTCCCAGTTTCTGCCAAATATGACCAAAATTGAATTTGAACTTAGTTAGGCAAGAGGGATAAAAAATCATGCCTAAGCATTATTTAGGCTTTACTTAAAAACAAAATAGGTATGTAACCCATCTTATGCTTGCTATTACATGCGCATGAGGGCCAAACACTGCGTATATTTCCATGCTCTAAAACTAGACTCAGACTCTGAAGCTGGTTTTGATTAACTTCACATATAGCGGGAAATCAGAGAGCGAAGGCTGATAATAGAAAGGAGAGACGTCTGAATATAGAAACCAGCCGAGCTGTGCAGAAAATGTACAGGCAGCAACTCTCAGGTTGGAGCTATATCTGCTATAGCCTTCAGGGCTGGATTTCACAGATACTGCAATGAATTACATCATTCAGCTGCACATACAATGTCTCTCTTCATGTACGTGTATCCTTCCACTGCAGAGAAACGTCAAACACGCAATAAAGTCTGTTACAGTACATCTGTCAGATGGTCCAATTGGAACGCACCGTACATGTTTATGGATAGACATGCTTTCCGTGCAACACGTCGATGAAAACCGAGAAATGCAATTGATAACACAATAATGTAATTCTTTGAAGAGAAGAAGTTGTCTGGGATGAGATAAAGCCGAGAGTGAGACTATCAGGTTCCGAGGCGGTGGGAGAGGAAAAGAAAAAGTGCTGAGGAGAGTAGACTGATGATATCCTCAAAGAGAAGAGTGGGAAGCCTGGGGCGCTGGCTGTCCTGATGAACCGGCTCTCAGGAGACAGGCTGCACTTACTGCTACAACCAGCTAAAGCAATCACCAGTTGGACACTGCAGCATTTCACTCCTGTGAAAATGAGACCATCATATCATTGAGAGTACTATACTATACGATACTACGTCGTTCCTCAAATACAGAAAGAGAAATACCGCAAAAATATAAAGAAATTGATAGAAATAACCTACAATCATGTTGAAATCATGAATCTTTTGCTAGTGTATGTCCTGATACCTCTAACACAAAAGCCAGACAGATCTTACACCAGTACTATTTGAACCCACATCTCCTACTCAATATCAGAAAACGCTCATTCTTTCACTCGAAAAACATTGCCAGATCAGACCATTCCTGTCCTTTACAGTGGCAGACTCACCCATGCTTTCATTTCCTCCCTCATAAACAATTGTAGTACACTTCTATCCGGCCTCCGCTCCCACTTAGTCAACAGACTACAGCATGTCCACATGTCCTCTGCTACTCTGTCAACCCCCTCCCACGATCACATTACCCCTGTACTTCGGGGTCTCCACTGGCTCCCCGTCAGAGAGAGGATCAACTAAAGTCCTCCTCCTCACCTATAAGGCCCTACATGCCTCTGTCCCCTCCTATGTGAACCTACTGACCCTCACGCTCCCTCCGGTCACCTCCTAGTCACCAACACCACTAAAGACCATGGGTGACGGGGCCTTTTCCTCTGCTGCACCCTGCCTCCCTCAGTAGGACATCTTTAATACCTGGGCGTGACTCTGTATTATTGTTGCCCCTGTTCTGTGCTGTCCCGATATGTTCCATGTTTTTATCTATGTTTTTGTTTGCTTGCCTGTGAAGTGCTCTGGGAATGTGACAGATGCTCTATACAAATAAAAAGTATTATTATTTTATTATTATTACTGGGCATCAAGTCTTGACTGACTTATTGTTTTCTATGAATGACACTATCGTTGGCAACATATCATTAGCATTCCTGTGGGGCACCTGCCTAGATCATTCAAGTAAAGACAAACACAGGACCGCCCACACAGGGCTCCTACTGCAAGTCTCCACAGAGAGGACCTGTCAATCACAGATCCTGAGTCACGGACAGGCCTGAGCTTGTCCACTGTCAAATCACACATGGAGGAAAACACAGCCGGCAGCAGGTTTAACCACTAAATATCCTTTCAGTGAAAATCCCAAACAGGATAAAACAAAATAAATGATATGGCAATGAAGAATGTATAGGCTAACTTACATATTCCTTTACGTTTTTGGTCTTCACTGCTTTGTAAGAGTAGTATGCTGGATACAGTGTTCCAAACACCAGCCTGTGGACAGAGGAGAGAAAGACAAAAACAGATTTAAGTTTCAAGGCTGATCATCTACAGCACCACCAAAAGAGCAAACAAAGACTCTGAATAAAACCATAGAAGACATTTCACAGTGCATGTCTTGGTGAATTTAGTGCCCCTTCCCCGAGTGTCCTTCACTCCCACGCATAGCATTCACAGGACAAACAAAGATTCCCTTTTTCTCCCCTCCTGAGCGCTCTCTCAACACACAGAGCGCTTTTGAGAAGAACATATATTTGTTTGGACACTTCATTCCCATCCACTCAGGCTAGGCGATACAGGCTGACTGGTATGGGGCTGTATTAGCTGTGTAGTGTACCACAGTTGGTCCTGTGACTGAATGACCTGTGATAATACACCGGGCAGCCAGATGGGAACAACGCCAGCCTTTCAACTGGAGGAGCCTCTGCACTCAGCTGAGTCTCATTTATTCTGTTCCACTCTGCTAGATTTGCAGTCAAGCCTTTGCAGAACAATGCATACTGGGAGAGAGAGAGAGAGAGAGAGAAAGAGCCCCCCTCCTCCCCTCAACACTCTCCGGCAGCATCCATCAATTAGTGAACAGTATGTACTTTACTACAGTGCTGCAATGCAGGGCACGTCAACCGTGGCAAAGAAGCCATGGTTGACGTCAGCCAGCTGGGTTAAAAACCACCCTTCCCATTTCAACTAGAGCCCGACCCATACTGGATTTTCGGATCCGATACCGACGGCTATTTATGGAGGGCAAAATTCACAGATAAGAGATGCTCTTAATACTGATTAGGCAAAACTATAATATCTATAATAACGAGAAATGATCTCAATTTATACATAAAGAAACATTTATTTACTTCATGTGCACCATTACTTGTAGTAGGATGTAGTTGTAGAATGTCAGTGCACTGCATACTGATGTCAGTGATTTGCTGTTCAATCTGACTTGTTGTGACAGTTTCATCATCCACTGAATTATTTTTGTTATGCTCAGTTATATTTCATTTCCAAAAACGCACTGTGAAAAGCACACTGTTAGAATACTTCCTCCACTTTCTGGTTGCCAACCACTGTCATTTCCAGTAATGGTTCCGCTCTCTTCATGAGAGTAAACAAACCTGCGTCGTGCAGTCCATGCTAATACGGTTGATTGAAACTACACACCCAAGACGCTTGTGACAAAAGTTAGCTAGAACGCCTGACTCTAAAATTCATGGGTACAAGCTAGCCATATTAACTGGTGAAATAACTGATTGGGAAATAATGCAGTGCCCTGCGTAAGTAATGGGACAGTTAACCAATGTTTTCTTCTTTTGTCGCTACACTCGAAACGTTTTGGATTTTTCAAACAATTACTAGACAGTTAAAGTAGAGATTTTTTGCTTTTATTTGATGTATTCGTGAAGAGATTGGTTTCACCATTCAGATTGAACAGATTGGTTTCACCATTCAGAAATTACAACACTTTTTATGCATCACCAAATGTGATGGGACAATTGCTTGACAGGTGTTTCTGGTTAGTCAGGTGTGTTCCGTCACATCATTTGTGCAGTCATAAGAGAGCTCTCAATATCTAGTACTGATTCTAGGCTTTTGTTTGCCTTTGGAATCTGCTATTGGTCTGTGTCAATCAATGAAAGTCAGAGAAGCCATTATGAGGCTGAAATATCAGAAAAAAATAGCCAAAACCTTAAACCAGGAGTTTGGAACATAATTAAAAGTAAAGAAATGAAGCTCAGAAATCGCAAATGGCCTGGTAAGCCAAGGAAGACTTCTACAGTGGATGACCGAAGAATGCTCACTGTGATTAAGAAAAACCCCAAAACAACTGTCCCACAGATCAGGAACACTCTCCAGGAGGTAGGCGTGAATGTGTCAGGGACTACCATCCGCAGAAGACTTCACCAGCAGAGCACAAAAACAAGATGGTCAGGTTACAGTTTGCTAAAAAAACACCTAAAAGAGCCTGCAGAGTTTTGGAAAAAGGACAGATGAGACAAATAGTGCGAGTGTGGAGAAAAAAAGGAACTTCTCAATATCCACAGCATACTGTGAAATATGGTTCATGAAATAAGTGTTCTGGCTTAGGCATGTATGGCTTCCACTGGAACTGGCTCACTTGTCTTCATTGATGATGTAACATCCTGCTGCTGGCGTCAGCAGCAGGATTAATTCTGAAGTGTACAGAAACATCTTGTCAGCCCAAGTACAAACAAATGCCTCTAAACTCATTGGACGGCGCCTTATTATGCAGCAGGACAATGACCCAAAACATACTGCCATAGCAACTAGGTTTTCAACCCAAAAAGTGGAAAGTTGCTGACTGCTCAAGTCAATGTTCAGATTTAAATCCAATTGAACATGCATTTCACTTGCTGAAGAGGAGACTTAAGGCAGAAAGTCCTCCAAACAAACGGCAACTGAAGATGGCTGCAGTACAGGCCTGGCAGAACATCACCAGAGAATCCCTACTTTAACCTCATAGTAATTGTTTGATTTCAAATACAAACTTTTGGAGAGAGAGAGAGAGAAAGACAGAGACAAAGAAAAAAATGCTGAATATTAGATTATAGCCTGATTAAATCGTACATGACCTCTGGCCAATATCTTAGTAAGATCTTCAATGCGATGGCCAACTACTGTCTTCTGATTAGAGCTTTGCCTTTGCAAAAGCACCGGTGTGTTTAGTCATACTATGCAAAACAAGCATGCCAATAAACACAAAGGCTTTGACACCGTTTAAAAATATATATATAGGAGACCCAATGGAGTTATTAAAAACTGGGTAAAATATATCTGATGCAGTATGCTTCTGGCAAGAATACAAATCCATCTGACATTTAGCGAGAGCTGTAATGCAACCCCACTCACCCTAACAGAAACAGTTACAGTGTACTCAGCAGAACGGCCTATTTAAGTGACCAAGCTCGCCTTCCTTCCGCTGCCAAATTTATCTGTGACCCTGTATTCAACCTGATCCAGGAGTGACACATGGGCTGAGTCCTGCATCTTCCATACTGCGGGAAAAGATCATGTGAGAGCACTTTGTTCCAGACCAGAGGCAGAGAAAAACAGAGATGTTCCATATGATCTTGCTAGCTGGAGGAGTGTAGAGTGTGTATTTATATAACTTTCTCCCAGTTTTATGTTTCGTGGCCTCGGTCCAGGGATCCACCTCGGCAGCAGTTTATTTTCCTGTTGCCATAGAAACAGCAAAACTGTAGGGCCTCTGACAGTAGTCTTCTAGGCTGCTGCCCCACCTGGAAGGCTGGAAGTTGAAAGTCTGTGTAATGGCTTCTTGTATAAATGGAGGTCTGTTCAGTTAATAACAACTGCTATTTTCATTCATGTGGCTGCTGTTCTAATCAGCTTTGACTGTACACATCTACCTCCACCCACAACATGGGCTCGCTGAAGAAAACACATCTACCTCCACCCACAACATGGGCTCCTGTGAAGAAAACACCAGCAACATTCCTACTGCAGACCAACGGCTGCCAATGCCTCAACACGCCATTTGAAGGGAGACAAATTATAATGCGTTCTGAAGCACTCTATACTATACTTCACCAAGTAGCCCATTTCCCTTCAGACAAGAGCTGCCAGCAGGCCGACAACCTACTACCCACATTGGCAGATATCATTCTACCATTTTATGTATACACTAGCCCTGCAGCAGATGCAACCTTTTAAGGTCAATTAAAATGAATAGGTTTTCTTTTTTTGGTCTTGAAAAACAACAAAGAGGAGACAAAAAGCTCTGGTGCCTTCCTAATGACAGGAGGAGAGAAACCCCTTCCTCAGCATATTCTCCTGACATACAATCACCTCCATTTGTAACGGACAGATCACCCTCTACTAAATCAGCGCCTCAGAATCATTATCCTGTACCTTTATGTTGAAAGTCAATGATCTTGAGAGGACATTAGTTCAAGACTAACGACTTCTCTGACGACTGCATGTTTAGAGATGTTGATAAAACAGGCACGGTGCAGGGTGTGATCAGCAACATGGCAGCATGATGAACAACATAGCACAAGACATGTCTGTCACAGATAAGCTGTGGCTGTACACGGTTGGTGTTGTTGTTTAAACATCCCATTTGATTCGTTAGGCACTTCTTTGAGTTGTAGCTATGGGGAATAAAATAGGTTGAGGCCTAATCTTCCTGCTCTTCCTGGTCTGTTAAGCATGAATTCAGGTACCATTAAAGGCTTTGTTTACCTGTCCCTCAGAAACTCTTCCTCGCAAAGAAAATAACCAACTTCCAGTGTTATCACAGAGGGGCATTTCTTCATAACCCACGCAGATGAAGGAAACGGAGCCTGCAGAGAAACTTCTTGAAACAATTTTGTGAAATGGGGCCCCACTCTAGCAGCACGCAGCTGAAAAAATACAACCCTCAGACAGGGCCTTGACATTCTGGTTCAGGTCAACTCTCCAAGTTTCCTGACACAGTACGCCCACAGCTCTTAGCATGCACAAAGACCAGGGAGAAAGCCAGATGTAGAGAGCTGGGCAACAGAGGAGAATTTTTTTTGATCCAGAGATCTCAACTTCAACATCTGTTTTGAGCTCCAGGGTAGAGAGCTTGGAGAGCTTCTTCTTTCCAAAAAATACAGAGAATTGAAGAGATTGTTACAGAACTGTTGCTACGGCACACTGGTTCATAACCATTGTTGTGGTTAGGCTAGGCATCATCCATACAGTCCTACATTCTCATGGACTTCTCAATCAAAAGTTAATGATTACCAAAAAATAAATGTTTCCAGAATCAGATGATTAAAAAACAAATTAATTAAATTGATTTGCACATCGAATATCAAATACAAATATTTTAATCACCCTAAATAAATAACTGAATAGCTTTATTTACTCGTCTGCTATGGAGCATTATGACGCATTGACTTTACCAGTGTATAGCTGCTCTTTGTATCAATCTATGCAGTGCCAAGCCCTATTAAAAAAAACATCTGACACACCTCTCTACAGGTAGAACCCAGCACACCCCCTTGGCGACCCCTGCAGTTCTGATAAACTGGTTATACACACATTGCTAAGGAATGGGATCTTGTGACTTGGAGGCAGACAAATTCACTAACTACAATGATCAAATAAACAGCAAAGAGGCCTAGATGTTCCTTTTATTTCTAAGAGGGATGTGTAATTGCTACATTAAATAATTCAATCACTTACATCACAAATACTTGGCTAATGTGATAGACAAATCGACTCCATGAAATTGGAGTAGGCTAATCGTGGAGTGTATGAGCCTATTTCTGAACTGGCTAAGGCCTACAAGAAGTTCTTGCATATTAATACACATATTGAATATCTTGGCTCTTCTGTAGTGTCTCCAGCTCAATATATCATATTTAAATAATCTTCTGTAGAGTTGTATCATCTCAATGATTTAGTTTGCATCTGCGATTTTCAGCAGAGGCACATTACACTCAGAATAAGCCGTCTACCCCGTCCCACCTGGAACAACTTTGTCCACTCATGTAACCGACCAGCTAGTGCTTGACATTTGAAGTGAACTGGGCGGTCTCGCCTTAAACTGTAAGCCACAAATCCACAAATAAGCCACAAATTCATTAAAATTCATGTCCAAAAACTACGTTGTAAGTGAGAAGTTATGGATTGTCAAAAGCCGCAAAAGATAATTCAAAATGAGCACCACGATAACTTCAGTTATTCACCAACAAGGTTTTTTCTTTTTTTTAAAAAAGGCCAACCTATAAAACAATACGCTAGCTAGCAACGCTGTGTTGACAACAATACAATCAAGAAAAATAAAAACACAAAATAGCTAGTTAGCTAAGGAAAAACGAAAAGTTCAGATGACTTACTTCCAGCCGCTATAGCTAGACAAATTATGTAAGCTATAAAAACCTTAGCTAGTAGTACGCTAGAAATATTGCTGCTAATCAAACGTATAGCTAGCTAATCTCGCTAGCCAATAATGTCATCAATCATCAATATGCTAGTTAGCCCAGCTAGCTCGCTAATGTGTTAGCTAACGTGTTGTTAGCTAACGCAGCCGCAAAAACTTCGTTGGATGTTACCAACAGGAACACGGTGATCACATATAATCATTTCAACAATAATCAAGGAAGAAATGGTCTTCAACTTACACAACGGTTCTCGAGATCATCCACGACACCATCTTTCTTGAGCAGGGTTTCCGTGAGAGGGAACAGACTGGGCCCGGAGGGTGGAGAAGGCTCACCGGGGCGGTAGCCACACGAAACTTCAGCCACAACTTCGAGACCGTTCGAAAGCTAACACGCTAGCTTCGAGGTACTTTCGCAAACATGTCCGTGATAAAGCGTCTTGTTTCACAATAAAGGGTACGCAGCCATAAGCGATCGCGGGTGGTGGAGTCTTTTATCAGTTATTATATTCGAGCTTCTTCTATTCCTCCTGGTCCCTCCTCCACCTCTTCTGCTCGGCACGCAGCGAGGCGCTCCGACGGCAGGTGACGTCAGCACACGTCCATCCCTCCCCGTTCCTGTGATTGGTCAGACCGGTCTGTTTACACCAATACCGCACGCCTATTGGATAGTGATGGCGCTCCTCGTGATTTCTCCCATTTGACAACAGCGAGGAGACGTCATGCTCCGCGCTGTCGACCCTGATTAGTGGAGCTGCAATGCGTGGCCAGTGTAAACCAATCAAAGCACAACGCGGCGAGATTCTTTGGTTGCCTTTACGATGCGCTGTTGTTGCAAGGAAGTACAGTAAAATAAACTCCTCATTGGTTAGCAGGCATTGATTTAAAAATAGACACATTATAATGGATCAATGCACAGCAAGCGAGCATTCATTTGAGGAGGGCAAATAGAGCCATAAGAGACACCTTTCTGGCCATTGTGTATATGTTAAAAACATTATTCATTTTGTTGCTATTGCAGGTTATAAGTAAAGTAGGTAGATAAATAAATTATATTATGGGCACAAAGTAAAAGGGTAGACAAGGTGTATAAACTGACTCACTGAATTACCATTGAATTAGACAAAGCTCAATACCTTGAATCTGACTCAAGCCTCTATCTCCCATACAGTGTGTTTTGTCATTGAAATGGTACACTGTAATGTTGCAATCTGGCATGGTGTCAATCACAATAAGAGACATTTTCCCCATGTGATAGAATGGGCTTGCTTGGCAACAGATGACTGAATTGTGGACTGGACTCTACAGCTAGCTAATCTTATTGCTATTCATGACCATGTCTGCTGTGGAGAGAGATTCCCTTATGCCTCTCCCGGTCACATTGTCAGAAAGGAGCTCAATGCAGATCAACATTTGTGTTGTACGCTTGTGCATTCAGGGGAAAAGGGTACAGACAATCTCACCAAGAACTGTTAGTCATAATGTTTATGCCATGCAATTTTGGCCTCAGAAGGCTATATAGATAACAACTGAGAAACACACAAACCACAGACACACACACACACACACACACACACACACACACACACACACACACACACACACAGTCACACACACTTGTATGCTTGTATATATGTACACACAGATACACATACACGTTGTACACACGCATGCACACGCACGCACGCACGCATGCACACACACACACACACACACACACACACACACACACACACACAGTGGTATTCGTACTAACCCTATAGTGTAGTAATAGTTATCAACTATGGTTACTACTATGATACATATTTGAACATTTGTAATTCTGTACAATTATAGGAGAGTTTTTGTAAAAAAATAAAAAAAATAAAAAAAAGAAGAAGAAGAAAAACGTTTATAAAACAAAAACGCCTTGAAATTTAATCCCTTTGTAACTCATATAATAATGATTTTCTGTACATTGCAACGATTTGATTCATGCATAAAGCAACTGTAGAAAAAAATAACGTTGATGATTGCTTCTGACTGAAGGCATGATGTTAGTATCTACTGGTGCTGTTTCTGATTGCAATCATTGGTGTTCAAGTGGCTGAAAATGACACTGGTGGATAGTCTCTCTGCTCCTGCACGTCTAGTTCCTCTTCTGCTCTCAGGAGGGTGTCTTTACGGCCAGGCACGGCTTAACAACCGTCTCAGCAGCACCATGATTTGTGATTCTATCAGCGGCGGGATATCTTTCTCCATCTACTGCCCTGACCTGAAAGTGACACAAGGCTGATTGCATCCAGTGGACATGCTTTACATACAGCACCTCCTCCTTTATAGTCAGAACAGCACAGCCCGTAAGGCCAGCCTCGGGGAGCAATAAAACCAGGAGAAAAGGACATACAATAGCCCACAAAACCTAATAGATTTGTTTTCCTCAAAATCAGAGGCCACATTGACAAGGCAAACAATTAAGGTGTTAAGAAAAAAAAAGAGGAAATGTGTAATATATTTAGTCTTATCCCATGTATAGATATTGAATACATCATTCTAAAGAATCTTCAGGAAAGAATCATCACTATGATTAACAGAATTATTCATCCATAAGGCCTACACATCATTTTGCAAACGCTGGCATATTTTTCAAATGTTGTGTTTCGCACTATTTAACAGTGTTACAGGAGAGTGAAAGCAATGAGAATGGATTTGTGTCTGGCGGATGGAGAAGTCTACAGCTGCGGTTTTTACGGTTGTATGCCTCGGGAAGCGGAGGGATACACGTTTCACGATGGCAGCAGTGATGTGCGCCAGTGTTCATTTCCACGGAGTGAAAGAGTGACTATTTGCGGGTGGAGACTGCAAGAAATTTAAATCCCCCGGGTTGAGCTCGACACTTTAAAGACGAGGAACAGTCTTTTTTTATTTGTTTCTTTGCTAGATTCTTTAGTACAGTTTAATGTAGTAAATGTCAAATCGATAGGGCGTCGGTGTTGAAGTTTTCGAGGGTTTTTTCACTCTCAGTGAATGGCCATGGCGGTGGAAGCGCGGCCAGAACTGGTTGGGAAGCGGTTCCTCTGTGTCAGCGGAGAGGAGCCGCTGGAGCTGGGGGATATCGGCCACTGGGGATGGCGAGCCGGGGTCGTCCGCGCTGTCACTCACCGCGACAACGACAATCCCGAGTTGACGGTATTGTAAACAATTACCATTTGCTTGATTTGGAAGACCTACAAGCAAGGCATTCTAACACATTGCTGCAACAAAAAAAAAATCAGAATGTGCCTAGCTGACGTTAGGGAAGCTACCTTGCTGATTTGATTTTCGTGGCATTTGAATTGTCATCTAGCCGAGTTGTACAGATATCGATACATTCCCCCATTTCACATATCGTTCCAGTTATATGGTCATAATAGGAGTGTTTTACTAGTAAGCTTAGCTGGAGCGCCTGCTAGTCAGCCAGTAGGGGGGTAGCTAGCGGGCTTGCCAGCAATGTCAGGGAATTCTACGACGAGCAAATAAGCAAATCCAAAGCTGCTGTTATCTCCTATTAGCTGACGGTTGTAGCTTGCTGCCTTGTCTGTTGGTTAGGTCAGCTTATCCCCCGGTACCTCGTGGTTAATTGCTTCCTAGCTACTTTATAGTTTCTTATAAACGTCTGAGCGACGCTTCACAGTTGCTCCCTCGGCTTGCCAGCACAACCCTTGGCCACGACTTGGACACAACCTGGCTACACTGGAATTCCATGACCTGTAAAAAATACTTTCACAACTTGTTCACCGTTGCTTTGACATAAGTGAATTTGTGTAGCTATAGTTCTCAATAAGGTTTGCATGTCGGCGAGTTTTTTTTGCTTGGAAAATTGGTTATAATTGACACTGTACAAATACGCTCATTCAGTGTAATGGCATTTTTAATGAGCAATATAGGACAATATTGACCGGGAGATTTTGCCGAAATGACACAATGCCCTTGGATAATGAATATGCCATAACATTATGCTAGAATAGAAAAGGTGTACAGTTTGATTTCTGGAGTGATGAGAGAAATACTGCAATTCAGCAGCAACATTTACCATAGCCGCTCTTTTTAAGCTAGTTAAAAGCTGAGCTAAGTGAACACACAGCAGGAATTTAAAATTAAGTCAGGCCCTCAATCCATTCTAGTATTGCTGGAATAATATCCATTAACACGACCCATCGTCATTTACTTACAATGCTGGAATAATACAAATGCACTATCACTAATTAATAGAATTTGCCTTACTGGGTCATTCATATTGGCAGTGCAAAATTATCCATTTATTCGACTTTCCTTGTACTGCTCTGTGAATTGGTCCCAATTATGCATATCAGTTGAGACAGCTAAAAGTGCTTCATTATTGGCAACCGTTTGGGATAAATATGATAATAGTCATAATAGTGCAATAATACAAGGTTTGATATGGAAGCAAGACGAATTTGGAATGAAATCAGGTGTCCTGTCGATTTGGAATTGTTTCCCAGTCACTGTAGAAGTGTAGAGAATGAGAGAAAAGCTCCAGCAGAACATGTCTAAACTGCAGGCCTCATCTGGATTGTGATGAATGGAGTAGGTGGTGTCATTGTGTTTCTACAGTTTCTGTGTACAGTATTCTGTTAGTTTGTTTTCAGGGATGTGGCCTGAGGTCAACTGTAGCAGTGCTAATCAGCACAAACTGGGCTGGAGAAAGAATTTTCCACAGTGAATAGCTGGGCTGTTGCTGAGTTTGGAATCTGTAAACGTGTAGCTAGCCTTGACTGTGTTCTGCAAAGAATAGGACTATGGTTCAGAGGACACATGTGAAAAGAGAAAAACCAACAATAAGATCTAAACACATAATAACACATGTAGGCCTTCATGCTACAGGTATTCATGCATTGTTCTTAATCATTTTATTTTTCTCTGTAGTAGCAGGAATAGTCAGGAACTGAGGTTCGAGAAACAACTAGAATAATTTCCAAGTTAAGGACAAGATGCTTGAAATTAACATGTTGGCTTAGTAACAGTTAACATGATCTTACTCTTATACTTGGGCCTACATATGTCATGCTGTAATTGCTCTATCAACAACATTATTATAACAGGTTTTAGCATAGAACTTCTGTAATTGCATATAGAGCTGAGTTGTTATTCCACAAGTGGAATAGTGACTATTTCTTATCACATTTGTGTAAAAGAAAAACAAAATCTCTGTAATATGTTGAGTGTTATTCCTGGAGTAACTACAGTTCTACTACACAGGTAGCAGAGTTATTATTGGAGTAATTACAATGTTACTACACAGGTAGCTTATAGAGCAACTTGATGCTAATGTGTTCCTTTTTACAGAATGTAATATGAGACTATGGTAGCCACTACCAGCCCTCTCCTACTGCACCACGACATAAGGCAGACATGTCTAAGAGCTTGTAAAACATTTCTCTGGGAGGGAGATCTCTCTTGGTCTTTGATGACAAGCATTATATGCAATAAATACACTCACTCTCTTTTCCACAACAAGTGCAACAATCATTTGTGTTCCCTGTTATGGAGGAATGTATTTGATTGTGCCTTTTAATCCAGTGACTTGTAGCTCGACTGTAGCTCAACACTAGATCGTAGCATTGTTTTCTGGAGTGTTGAAGGACATACACAAGGTGCAAAGAACAGTCAGCATAATCCTCCGTGAGACTATTGTATGAAAGAACGTCACAATTTCTCTCACTCTGCTTCACTGGCTCATCTTCTCTCCACTCAGGTACTGGTTACAAGAGGTGCCGTGTGTACAGGGACACACGTGAATGCATGCTTTGCACCACCCTCTTTCTTGGAGGTTTTACGAGTGAATAGTGGGATACCAGTGATCGTTAAGGTTAATAATGACTATGTTGGCTGCCCTAGCCCTAATCCATGAGTAGGCTACTCTCAGAAGACAGGCTTGTTGTTACGTCAGTCCTCTGCTGTCAGCCCTGGGGTCGTTGTCTGGCTCATGTGTCAACAATCAGACGGGGACAGGCGGTCTTCCCAGAATCTGGCCACAGTCACCTCCAATGACCCACTTCCTCTCCCAACCACCTCTTGAAAACACAGACGGGCTCAGCAAGTCCACCGAATGAAAACACGCGTTGGAAATCCTGACTATTTTGCATTATTCACAGCAAGGTACGATTACCACTTAGCCGACAAGCTGTTGTGGTTTTAAACATTTCCAGAAATATTCCATACAGCTTAAATGTTAGAGGGGAATGTGAAAGCTTTTGGATGTTACACTAGTAGGTTATGCATTATATATGTTCTACTGGTGCAATCACATGTTCATATGATCTCTATTGAAGGAGTGTTTTAACCATATGGATTGTTGTTACTTTATTTATATCAATCTGACTGTGGCCCTGTAGTCCACTGTTGCTGCATGAGTCACTGGCATGGTCTTTGATATTTCAGAGAGCGAAATGAAATCTCTCATTAGGAGTGGGTTTAGCAGGCCTCTGTGCACTGACTGACAGCAGTGAGAGTGTGGGTCTTTCACCAATGGCTGGACCGCTTCCCATAGCAACAGCGGCTTAGCCATGTGAATGACAGTTCCTCTGAGTTCACCAGCTCCATGGTTAACACTTTCAGCACCGGATCAGTACGTCCACTGATCCTCTTTACCACAGAGGAAACTAGTGGCTGTTTTTTTTTGTATAAAGTAGGACACTTAGCGTAATTCTGTACATTTCAGATTTTGTATTTTACTTTGTACATCAGCTAGGCCTAAGTGTATCATGTCTCTCTCTTGATTATGTAATTGGGCTAATGTAACCTCAACTTTCATAATTTACTGTTCTGTTTTTCAGTCCTAATGCTTATCCTTATATTCTCCTTTTCTAAGCTATCACCCTTGGATTTTCCCCCTGCAATTTGTATGCTACGTTCTTTTTGTGTGCGCTGTTGTTATGAACATTCCTGTATTAGTGAGCCACAAGTCGAATCGCAAGTGATCTGCATGTGAAGAAGGCTTTTTCTTGCACAGTGGACAGCAAATGGTCAGCTATAAAACAGCATTAGTCATCAGCTCTGGAGGTGGAGTGGACATTTGAGACAGTCCAGACCTCCAGACCCATCTCTTTGTCCTGATCCTGCCGTGCTTTTGTTGAATAGGGCCCTAAGTGAAACCAGATGTCTTTAGTTTAGACTGAACTGTATATTCGTTTTCACTGCATACTTTCACAAATCAAATAAGTTGACTGTTACTCTAAGGGCTCCACTCAAAATGTTTTGGCAGCGAATATGAATAACGGTGCATTTTGAGCAGCTCTCTCTGAGGTGGCAGAGTTGGTATTTGACGAGCCTGCTGGAATGCACTCGTAATTAAACTCCGACCCAAACAAGTTAACTCTTGTTACCTCATAAAGGTTCTTAGGTTTGTTTGTGCAGTGAGGTTGAGCTCTTCTACATGACAATGATAATTGAAACATCTTAATATATGCAACAGATAGAAAAATACTTCTTCCTTCCTGTTTTTTTTTTTTGCTCACTCTTGTATTGCACAATAAGTCAATTTGGAAATATAGGCCTAGGGTAGATCTGCAAAACCCAAATAGCATTTTGGTTGGAGATTGAGGTTGTGAAATATAGTAACTGAGGTGTCAGCCTGCCCTTGGCCTGTAAGCAAAGCTTCTTTGCTTTGCATTGTCTCCTGTGGCTGAGGCAGGACATGTGAGGCACATCTGGAAAACAAATGAGTTGAGAAGACTTGTTTTGTCTCTTCAGCTTGTTGTCATGGTTCTGTGGCATTTTGGCAGGATCTGAAAGAGACTGTTGAGCGCCCGAGTTTATTTAGTTTTGTTGTGCCTGGGGGCAACGACAGCAACACACACCAGTGAGAAGCTGTAGAAAGCAGTGTGACACACCTTGAAAGAGGAGCCTGGAGGGAGGCGTGTAAATGCCTGGGAGCTCAAACTGGTTTCACTAAGTAGAGGAGCAGCACACCTTCACTGGATTGTGGTAGAAATCGCATGTGGCGTAATTACCCTGCAGACCAGAAAACCACAAGGGTGCATTTGCATGCAATGATTTCAGATGGAAGAGGATTCATCCAGGAATGCGCTGTATGCATACTGCAGGAGGCAACGATTCTGTTGTCACCACAGACTGCTTTCAAGAATGAGAGGAGTTGGTTTCAAGAATCGTGTGGTTTGCGTGCCTGAGTCAAAGACATGAATGACAAAGTACCTGCTATGCCTATCGACTTGCAAAAAAACAGAAGTCTACAAGGTTTTGTCAGACGCAATGGGCAGTCCTTTAGATCTGTGTCTAAATATTTAGTTTAGGGATTAGGCCTATAGTTGGGGGTTGCCCAGTCCTTGTGTGAGTTTTCTGCGTTTATCCTTTGCAGAGGATTAACAATTGATGCGCTGAGTACAAAGTACGTGTTGACATTGCAACAGCCATTCTATGGTAGATTGGCCAGCAGTAGACATTGTGAGGTTGCATTCTTAAAGGAAAACTACCAATTTGTAATTTAGCCTGGCTTATACCAGCTGTAAAATTGATATGATTGTATTGCTTCATTTGTTGATAAATGCATTTATTTGGGGGAAAATGTCTGTTGTATAGATCATGAAGTAATGCAATGTTGTATGGTATTTACCCTTCTTAGCTTTGTGTCTTGAAGGTTATCTAGCCTGGAGGGGCTATAGGGCTGTAACATGAGTGTCCTTTAAAGTTAGGGCAAGGTTCTTTTTCTTGTGTGAAACAGTATTCTTTGTTTGGAACTTCTTGTGGTGCTGGGAGTGTTCTATGGGCTTCATTGATTGGTTCCATACAGTAGAAACTTGACCTTTAGCAGATGTTTGAGGGTCTGCCAAGACACAGCGTGATCTGCACACCAGACAGCTTTTTCCTTGTTAATGTCCGCAGAGAAGCGTATATCTCCAACATGCAAAGCAAAAAAATAAATAACAAAGAATAAATTGAATCATTGACTTATTTAAATGAGCGTATCACTTAATCATCTTATAATAGAGGCTCACTCTATGAAAAACATGGTTATTACCAAACACATCCTGATATTATCATGAAAATATCATTGTGCTTAAATGATTTGAAAATGGCACAGTAAGCTTTGCATGACAATGTGCTACAATTTATGGTTCGGGGAAATGTGTTTGGTGAAAAGGTTCCTTGGTTAAAGGAGACAACCTCGGGTCTCAGTTGAGGACATAACAAATGCACAAAGTCATTAAAGGTTTGGGTTGGCTCAAAATAGGGAAACAAAAATAAGGCTACAGTGATAATTTCGTACGCTGTATGAAAAGACTTGAATGAGTTCCTTACCTTCCAGATTGTAGCCTAATGTCTGACATGCATTTTGGCATTAAGCATGTGTACATTTGCACTAGTGATTTAAAATTAAAATGAATTAATTCATAACACCAAAGCTAAAGATTAGCCTGAATTCATGATATGAATTCATGATTTTGTCTTCTTTTATCTCTATAGTCCAACAGTTTGGGATTTGAAATCAAACAATTACCATGCAGAGTAGAGATTCTCAGCTGTAATTACATTTTTCAGGTTGGTTTCACCATTTAGAAATTACAACACAGTCCCCCCCGATTTACACAGTCCCCCTATTTCAGGGCACCGAAAGTATTCGAAAATTGGCTTGACAGGTGGTTCTGGTTAGTCAGGTGTGTTCCGTCATTTGTGCAGGCATACGAGAGCTGTCAATGTCTAGTATTGATTCTAGGCTTGACATTTGCTTTTGGACTCTGATATCGGATGGTTACATGTATGGTTACATGTATAGCTGCCACTAGAACTGGCTAACTTGTATTATTAATTGAAGTGTACAGAAACATCTCGTCTGCTCAAGTACAAACAAATGCCTCCAAATTCATTGGATGACGCTTCATCATACAGTAAGACAATGAACCCAAACATACTGCCATAGCAACTCGGGAGTTTTTCAGGGCCAAACAGAAGAAAGCGCTTGACTGGCCAAGTCAGTGTTCAGATTTAAATCCAATTGAACATGCATTTCATTTCCTGAAGATTTTAGGCAAAAATGCCTCAAAACAAACAACAACTGAAGATGGCTGCAGTACAGGCCTGGCAGAGAATATACCCAGCCTCTGGTGGGGTCAATGGGTTGCATGCAAAGGATTGTCAACCAAATACTAAACATGACTACTTTATTTGGACATTACATGATTTTTCCCAATACTTTTGGAGCCCTGGAAAAGGGGGAGTATGTTTACAAAAAGTGTACTTTCTAAAACCCAATCTGAAAAAAAAAAACCATTGAATTAAAGCTGAGAATCTCTGCTTTGACCCCCATCATAATTGTTTGATTTGAAATCCAAACTGTTGAAAGAGCTAAAAGAAGACAAAATGCTTCCTCTTTCTAATACTTATGGAGGTATGCACTGTATGTAGCCTAGTCTTTTAGAGAGGTACTTTCCAGTCCCATTTGCTGCGTCAGAGAACAGCCAAACGTAGCACAGTGTTACACTACCCTGTAGAATTTCACACGTTTTAGGGAGATTTATCATGAAGGCAGACCTTGTTTTGTGCCAGTAACGGCTGGTGGAAGTGAACACTGGAGCACATGGAACAAGGGTGAAGCTACCATGCAAAGCTTTTTGCTGCTTCTTCTCCATTTCCCTCCCACTTGGCTATGTCAGAATAAGTACTGAATAAGAAATACTGTGTCATTTTGTTGTGAACGTAGTTAGAGGTGTGGTTCTAATTGTTGAAAATTCCTTTCCTTTGTTGCATTTTGTTGCTTGAAATATGCATGGGTCAACAGGAAAAGGGATTAACAGTTCGAATCATCTGGATGACTTCCTGGAATTAGCCACAAACCACCTCTTCTTTCCATCCCTGTTCATTTGCATACAGTGAGGTCAGGTCTGTCCCTTGCATCATAATCAAAACATCACAGCTTCATATTACGCTTCCATCCTCTCCTGTAGCTGTTTATTCAGCTTCACGTGACTAACACCTCCAGTGAAGGCTGTGATTGTCTCCCCTTTTACCCAGACAAAATGTGTGCCGCTAGTTGATTAGCATCGGGCAGGATTGTTTGCAGAGGAAACAAGGTAATCAAACAGACTTGGTTATGACATGACATTTGGAAGCCAGGCAGCTGACGGCGCTGAGCTACCTAGCAGGATGTCGTGAGTGTTATATGACTGGCAGTCCCTGAAGGCCAGCTTAATGGGGATGGAGCAGACATGGCCGCCACAGAGAGGGATTTGGAAATGAACAGTGTGAGCTCTGTTTTCTCTGAGCTTACCAGAGAGTCTGCAGGAAAGGGCTCGGGCATTGTGAGAGTCTATGGGGGGAAATTCTCTGGATGCATTTTAGATTCCTGCTCTGCTGGAATGTTCTTTCCTGCAGGTGGTGGCAGGCTGACAGTGGGACACACACTACTGCCATGTCAGGCATGAGTCAAAACGACTGGAATGCTGGGAGAATGCTGGAACTCCCATTGTTTGCACAGTGGTTCAGAGATCCACTTAGCATGTTGATGTTTTTCCCTTGAATTTGATGATGGCATTTCAGCATAAGAGAGGAAGCACACAGAAGTGGATCTTGCAGTTGCGTGCATCATTGAAATATGCTTGGATTGAAATTGAGCCTGTGGTAAAGGTAGTGTGACACTGTGTGCAGTATTTGGGGTCCATAGCCTCCTAGCTAGATCAAAGGTCAGTCCTTATGGATTGCATGGAACTCTTTAAAAACCCACAAATCTGAAGCAGTTATTCATCTTTACTGATTATGAGCCAATCTCTATTTGGACCTTGAACATGTTGAATTATCAGTCGACTTTTCTCCTTTTATCCCTGACTAAGTTGTTGTATGTTCCAGTAGAATAAAGACCCATACACCATTCCCTTTCACGTGGTTGTTGGAGAAGATGTTTTAGTTTTAAGATCATGGATGTACAAATTTTTCCCATAACTATGTCTGGTCCAGCAGCAGTGGGAACGGGGATTTTCTGTCGGCTGAAGATGACATCCTGTCAGAGCGGTTCATCTGGAACTCTGTTTGCTTTTGCAATACCCAGTCCTCTGCTGAGCCCCCCTCCGCCCCCCGCCCCCTGGGGCCTGGCCAGAGTATGTCAGAGTGCTGTTTCATCCGCGTGTGGGCGACACTCTGAAAAGGACCGTTGTGCTGACGCGTCCCCGGGCCTCGTCCTGGAACGCTGGATGGCCCAGTCTCGTGCTCTCATTAGCCATATCTCTGTCGCTGAGAAAATGGAGGATGGGGCGTTACAGTATGCAGCTCGCCTTTGCAGTGCACTACCCCCCCCCCCCCGGATAATTGCGCTGCTGTACATGCATACATGTATGTTCAAAAGGAACAAGCAGGCGTGGGTTTTTTTCTTCTTTTTTTTTTTCTTTTTCTTGTGTAGATGCGTGGGACCGGTGGCTGGATGTAATTTAGGGCCTCTGCAGTGAGATATTGTGGGGTTCACAGAGCGAGCAGCATGGGGGCCTCTGCAGTCTCAGCCCGGCCATAGCTCACCGATCCCTGGGGCCTCCTCTTCCTCCCACTCTCTTCCCACCTCTCATTTAGCTCTCCTGGCTGGCTGGATGAAGGATGTTTTCCCGTCTCTCTATTTCTTTCTTTCTTTCTTTCTTTCTTTCTTTCTTTCTTTCTTTCTTTCTTTCTCTCTCTCTCCTCCCTCTTCCTCCCTCGTCTCTATCTTGGTTTAGGTTTGACCCGCCTCCGCTCTCATAGGTAGTAGTCTCCGCTCCTGTCGTCCTCTGGTCTCATAGGTCAGCACACTCCTGTAGAGTCCTCTGCTGTTGAACCTTGTGTGCCTGGTTCTGTTACATTTAGTTCGACCTAATTGTCCAACAGAGGTATTCAAGGCAGGAAAGAAAGATTGAATGGCTGCACAATGAATAGCTTAGCCCACGTATGTTTCTGCTGTTTCACAAAAGAATGAAGAATGTGAATATCTCTACTTCAGTTGAGGTGAACTATTCTCCACGGCCTCTAATCACTTTCTCATTTTTAGTAGTCTAATACTCTCTCTCCAGAGGGAGCAGGCCTAAGCTTTTCCTCATATTCCATTCTTGCCCTTTGCTATATTACGGCAGAGCTATTGACAGTATGGTAACTGAGTATGCATTGATCTTGCATTTAATTGCTTGGGCTTATTGAAACCTACTGCAGACCATTTACCCTATAAAAGCCATGGCTAGCCTTTAGTGATTTGACCTCATTTTGATATCACACATTTAAATGGGCAATATGTATCTTTTAGAGCTTTAAATGTCACTAAATAACCATGCTGAACCATTACTTATGATGCATTGGAGTGCATCTGACAAGGTCTGATGGGGAAGAGGACGTTCATTTGATTTGGTTGAAACAAACTGAAGTGTGTGTGTAAGTAAATCTGAATGCAAATTATTTGAACCGGTCCATGTGTCCTGATTGTGTCGGCCTCAGTGCGTTTGTGGTTACTCCTCAGACAGATGGACAGGAGTCTGTAGGTGGAATCTTATGTCACATGCTCAGCTTTTGTTTGTCTCCGAGAGGTGGAAATGAAGTTTCCATCCTGAGTTCAGTTGTTTGTGTTTGGTGTAATTTGGCCTTGGGCCCGCGGGAGGACGTCTGTCTTCTATTAAAGGGCTGAAGAATCCTGTTGTGTTTCACTCCTGGCATACACAACGTTTTATATCTGAGAAGCTTTTTCAAATGGCTTGGCTCAGTTTTTGCCTGTTTATAGAGTAACATGTCTGCGAGCAATTGACAAAGTTATTAGTGACTGCTTCAAATTAAAAACAGGTATGAGTTTACTGTGGGTCAGGGAGATATTCTCCTGACAAGGCAAAAAGTGCATCTCACTCTCTTTATCATATCAACAGGCAGTTTGTTTGTCCTTTTAAATCATTTTATGTTGAGTCACTCTTCTTTACTCTACATTTAGGCAGCTTTTGCAGAGAAACTGCATGGCAAAATACCACAGATACCAACTTTAAATGCGTCTGGCAACATTTGTAATAGTATAGTGGCGGTAAATGTAGTAAACATTGCCTGTAATGGTGAAACCATTCTCATATTTTAGTGTACCAAAATAGCTCTTGAGGTTCCTATGTTCTAAATACACATGCAATTAAACTTTATTTAAAGAGTTTAATGTTAGACAATGTAAGATACGTCAATCCTCCTTGTGAGATGTTGCCATTCGTGTAGCTGAGCAGCATTGTGTGAGTTTGTAGCAGTCTCACCATTTGGCAACCTGCCTACAACATCTGGTCTGGACAAAGAGCAGACAATTATGCATAAGAGTAGTTACAGAAATGTCAGTGAAAGGGTTTTCTGCTTGACCCTTCCATAGGAAACTCAGAACATTGCAGTAATGATGCTGAATTCTGAAAAACTATTTTCCATGATGTCAGGCACTGTTGTCGAAGTGAACCGAAATGGTTCTTAGGCGTGCGTGTGTGTGTGTGTTGCCTCTGAAATTAAATTTCCTGCTTCAGGATTCACCTAGCTTGCTGGGCCAGAACAAATCTGAGTGCTCTCTTTGTCTCATCCCTTCAACAGTGGGATAACTATATGACAAGTGTCTTCATCCTACCAACTACACTCAGTCCTCAGAAACTAAAGGACTTTTTACATTGTCCAGGCGAACAAGGTAGACTGAGTTTTAGGCAGATTTACGTGATAAGGGCAGGCATTCACATTTCTCAGCACAGCTGAAAGACATTAAGTCCTCAAAAAAAAAACCCTCCTGAGTAGAGGCTCAGTGAAAAGGGAAACGGTAATGCACGGCTCTCCAGAGTTACAACTACAGGTCAGGCAATAGCAGGTCATGTGGTCTTGAATAGGCAACAACCATGAATATGATTGAAACGACCCTCTGGGAAATCACCACTACCAGTCAGGGTTGCCAGTGTTGGAGTGGCTAAAATGATACTCTGGGCTTCTGCTTCACACATTCAGTTGGAGACAAAGCCTAAGGTCCCCCCTCTATTTTGAGAGGAGAGAGAGCGTCTGTATTGTTTTCTTCTTGGCTGGACTCCTCTGTGCTCCATGGGAGCTGTGTGTTCCATAGGTGGACTGCCCCAAATGACTGTGCAGCACCAGTGAGTTCTGAATTGAATATGCCTGGCCGGACTGACACTGGGCTTACCTCCCCCACATCCTCCCCCACAGTGACCCCACTAAGAGCCCATGCCCAGAGTAACCCTGGGTTTTAGAGTGTGTGAGAGATGATTAAATATCTGTCCCAGAATGATTGTGGAGGAGGAGGATGGAGAATCTGCATGGTGTTGTTGTTTTTTTTTATTGTTTTTTCTATTTGTCAGTGAACAAAAGATAACACTTCAGAATGATTTTAGAGTAGCTTCATCCGTTGGTTTATGACGGCCTAGATCGTTGGACTCGTTGGTAGCCTGTAATATCTCCACTTTCATTAGCCTAGGTGTCCCAGCCATCAACGTTCTCTGTCCCACGGAAGGGAGGCTGTGTTTGTGAATGGTGTGATGGTAGGAACGTTTCGTAGTACGCCGAACTGTTTTATTTATGTTTACTCCTCATGGTAGAGTGAAAGCAGTGATTTGAGGGTGTAGTTAATCTATCTCCTGTGGGGTGTGCACATGTGGCGGCTCTAATGCTCACTTAAATGGTTGCGCTATTTAGATCTGCTTTTGGACAAACGGCTGCTAGAAAGCTTCAGTGGTTATCTTCAAAACTGTCTGTCTCGCTGTCCTACTCCCAGCTATGGAACGGCAGGGTCAAAGATCGCAGGGACGAGCGATAAACCAAGCATAAAAGCCTGGGACGCTTATTTTGTGTCCATCACTTGTTTCAAATGATGTATTTCCCTTTCTACTCACTTGCTTGTGTTCCAACAAGCGCGGTTAGATAACTGTTTGAATAGCCAATTACACAGGAATGCGACTGACCTGCTTTCGCTTGTGTCATACAAGGTCTGCTGTTCCCCAGCCATACACGAGACCTGAGCCGCATTTCAACTCTCTGTAGAAGCAGGCTCTGAAGGATTCAATCCTTTCAAAAATAATGGCCTGAATTGGCTGTAACCATAAACATTTGCTTTGATTAAGTGATTCTCTCAGCCAAAAGGCGAACACAAACAATGGAATGTGCGTGTAGATGCGAGTGGGCCTGGGTGAACCCAACTGAGTGAACCAAATGGCAGCATAGTGGAGCAGTAAAGCAGTCACTGAGAATTATATGTAGAGTAGCTGTCTGGGCCTGCTCATTACCAAAGGCAAGGACACTCCCATGTTGCTTTATCTAGATAATAACCTACACATGGCTGTTAGCTAAGGTATGACATCTTACACAACAACATCCCTGATGTGTCTAAAAGCAGTTTATTTGACCTGTTCTATAATTTTCTTCTCTCAGAGTCTCAAGCGTCTAGTGTTTCAGTCTGTCCTCAACCCATGGTTGAAAACCAGAATGTTTTGCCCTAACACATTTTTCTTGCAAAGTGGTGTCATGGTGCCTTTGAGTTCATCATGAGCCGAGGTGGTTAACATTGTTTTTCTGTCCCGGGGGCTGAAACTCGTACCAGACCTCACACTTCGTACGTTTCAATGATTTATTCATTATAATGAAGCCCTTGGAACGACTCAACTGATCATGTTGTCTTGATTACCCTTGAGTTTGCATAGCGAATACCATTCTTTTTGCACCCTCCAAGTCTATGGACTTCATTACTCCAACCTATTGGCAGGGCGCAGCAGCATTACCCAGTAGAAGTGTGCATCAGTCAGCTGGACTGAAATATGACCTTGTCTCTCATAGCACTTGAATTATTGATCATAGGCTGCAAGACGGATTTGGAAGATAACTCTGCCTTGCTGCTTTGTTATACAGACAGTTCTCAAACCTGAAAGACGTAGTGCAGTAATAAGTGGTAGAATCAGAAGGACTATTTAATTATTTGCCTAAGATTTTATTCTCTAATTTTAGTATTAAATTCTACAGTAGTTTGAGATACCTAGCGTTATCTATTAACATGGATGCCCTGTATACTGTACATGCACACTTATATTGGATTGCTATTTGTTCAGTTTGTCTGTGTTCACTGCTAAAGTTGTGCAAGGCTTTAAAGCTGTGCAGTTGGAAAAACCCCAGCCCTGCGCCTCACACCGCCAAGGGCTACATAATCATGCAGGGCTTGTGCAACAGAAACACGGCTTCACGAGACCCATGTGAGAGAAACTCTCTCTGGGGTTACATTTTTACATTCTGGAAAAGGAAACGGGAACGAAAAGGGGCCGAAACAGTTCAAAAATGTGTTGTCTACAGGCTAGATTGAGATGGAGTACTGTGAATTAACAACATTTTCAGTTCTAATATGATTGTAGTTTCACAAAGGCACGACAGAAGCGTGTTGGTGTTAGGAGTGAGCTTGGAGAGAGTGGTTGTTGCCAATCCCCTCTTAGAATACATGAGATCATTTCTTGGGGATAACGATGGTTTTGTGTTATCAGAGTCGGGGAAATATAGCATTAGTGTATATGAAATCTATTTGAACAATGCTACTCCTGCAAATACACCCTGACTATTGAGGCTGTTATTCACTCCCTCTCAGAGATGAAATAACTCCTCCTAATTAGGCTGGCTGATATGTTTGGTTGCTCGCTGGGACCCTGGGAGATGATTAGCAGTCTGCTGCAGCAGCATAGCACGGGAAAGAGAGAGCTCACTAAGCCCCATCTCCAGCCCAGTGAGGGGGAAGGCTGCTGGGGCAGAGAAGACTAGCTTTGCCTTCTCATCCATGTCCAATGGAAAAAGGCTGTGATGGAGATGGTGGTGGTGGTGGTGGTGGTAGTGGTGGTGGGTGGACTGCATAGGCTCCCTTCCCCCCCTCCTCCCGATATGTCTGCTCTGTATCCTCTGCTATGGTGAAACCGGACGCTAATGGACATTGAATGCCCAGAGTGGTGTTTGCTGGCATTCAGAGACTTTTGGGACGGTCTCTCAATTCAATTAGAGCTGGGTCCTGAGAGCGCCAAGCAGTTGGTAATAAGTAAGAGAGGGGGGTAAAAGGGAGTGTGTTCATTATTAATGAGTGTGTTTATCTCCTCATCAGGACCAGGGACTAAGTTCCTTCATCTGTGTTTAGCTGGCGTGTGTGAATGGCATACTGTTGACAGCCACGCTCCAGTTGTGGTGACCTGACAGGCAGGTTCTGCACCTTAGACCCACCCATGTCTCGTGTTAAAAACCAGGCCTATGCTATTTCTGAGTTGTGCCACTGAGCTCTCAGAGTGGATCATCCTGTCTCGTGCTGTGAAACGGGAGACTGTGTGTTGCTGGAGACTTGAGCTGCCGCATTCATTGTAATTAACACGACCTGAATGGCAGTCAGGCAGCCCTTGGAAACTGGCTGTACTCACCAGGCAGGCGGGGGGGTTGGAGGAGGAGGTGGAGGAGGTGCAGCTCTGTTGAGGTGAGGTGTAGTTATTATGTTCCTGGTTCCAGGCAGGGGTAGACTGGCTGGCTGAGGCCTGGTTCCAGGCAGGGGTAGACTGGCTGGCTGAGGCCTGGATCCAGGGGGCTGGGTGTGGCAGGCAGCCACTCCTTCCACTTGTACCAGCCTGTTCCATATTGGAGTGCTCCTGTCAGGGGATCGTCTGTCTTCAGCACGGCTTGAAAGCCAAACATTGGAAGGCGCCTGAAAAATGTGCCCTGTGCTTAAAGCAACACTAACCTAATACAGACCCGGGAACGGCAAGCATGTGTGTTCCACCGAAACAGAGGCCTGCTTTGTTCCCACAGTGTGTGGAAAATGGTTACTTTCACAACCCACCCCACCCCCTCAGCAAAATCTTTTGCATCTCACCATGTTTCAGGCTCTCGGATCACATGAGCAAATAGTAGCTTCGTGCTTTTTTTTCCCCTGATGTTAGCTGGCAAATGGGAGTCTCTTCACGTGAGTCCAGATTCTCCATGGTGTGTGATCATTGATTTTTGTTAGCCCCATTGCAGCTTGTACTTATCCATCATTGTCTGTTTTAGCCCTCCGAACACTGTTTTCTGGAAGTTTCTGTGAGCTGCGGATTTTGGAACGTCAGATGGTATCTGCTCTTGACAGCTTTCACACATGATCAGGCTGGCCATGCAAGGTCTTAGCTGTGGGCACACCGTGGGCACACCGCAAGGCTAGGCCAGGAGAGACCTGCCGTAAATTCCCCCGGGCTAGCAGGCAGGCAGTGCTAAGGTCAAGGCCGCCTCGCCCGCCGCTCTGAGAGAAAGGAGTGGATGCTGCTGTAAACAGAACAGCGCTCTCCTTAGCCTCAGACTGCCCCGGTCTCTTGATTTCTAGCCTGTCTGAGGTTGTCTTAAATCACACTCCTCTCCTCCCTACCCTACCTACCTGCGCTGGCAGAGAACATAGGGCTCGCTCTGTTGTGAAACCCTTTCTGCTCGCTCTCTCATATGGTTAGTCTCACATTCCTATTCCTTTGGTTCTGTTCCTCACACTCTGGTATTCATCCGCGATGCGTGTGGAATCACTGCCGTCTGTTAATTTGGCAGAGAGCAACACTATTATTGAGCATTGGAGGAAGTAGTTGTCATGAAGCGAGTGTGCTTAACACGGTAACGAGCAGAAGGTTGAAAGAAGGTGAACGTTGATTTTTGGAAGCCTTTAAGCAACCCCTGTTTGACCGCAGTCCGGATCTGAAATCGCAGTCTGGATCTTGTTGCTGTGTATTGGTCCAAACCTCTGCACTAATAAGCTCTGTCCCCCCTGCTTGCTTGTACTGATTAAAAGCTTCAACACGTAGCTGTATTTTGAGATTTTGGGGGTGTTCAGGAACAAACCTGTAGGATCCTGCCACAGCTGCACTGGAGTCAGACATTTAGCCTGGGATGAACCCAGGAACCGTGTCAGCAGCGTTCCCCTGGTGATTAACACGGTGATTGGTAAATAATGGTGATCACAGGGGATGTCTTGTGGTGATAAGAGCGCTTATTTCCCCTCGTGTGCATGTGTGCTATTTTCACAAGTAGCACTCTCCAGTTGGTTCAGTACATCTCGTAGTGTTGTCTGGTCTGGTGGTGTGTGGTGAGAATTCCTTCCTCTCTTCTGTGTCCTGTCTGCCCTGCCCCTGCCCCCTCTTCCTAGAATGCCCTTCTGGACAGCCAGTGTGGGTGCAGGGAGATGACTATGAATAATGCAGTGAAATACAGCCACACCACTGTGATGTGATTGAGGAGGAGGCGGCTGACTGCATGCCAGTAAATAATTTGTACGCTTCCCTCGTCCCCCTCCAAGACCACTCACTTATTCACATGCATGATGCTGTGATCACTGAGACCTGCAGAGGTCATATGATTACAGCCTTGCATGTGGATGTGTTTTATTTAGCAAGCATGTACGTCTCACAACTTAATGACCCCACCCACTGTATACAGCATCAGTCAACATGTGGAAATATTTGACTTCCTTAGTTGATTACCGTCACTGCTGATAACAGGTGTAGTTTGTCCTGTCATAAAAACAACAGTAACAGTTGCACAATTTAATAAGCCATCATGTAGCCTGTGCCACACTGTAAAGGGGATGTGTTTAATTTGGTTTATAAAGGCAGGCTAGACAGATTGCAGTAAAATCGTGAAGTTATACGATTGCGTGTGTGTTAGGTGAGTTTTGTTGACTTAGCACTCTTATCTAACAAGATAAATTACAACCTTCTTCCTTACAAACTCTTTTGATTCTCCCGAGAGGCAGGAAACTAAGCACAATTTGAAGTGCAAGGGCAGATTATGTAAAAAAAAGAAAAGGGGGGGGGGGGAAAGGTTATTGTTACATGCCAAAGCTAAACAAACAGGCAGGACCAAACAGAAGGGATTTTCCCATGTTGCAGTTGCCCTAGATTTCAACAACCGATTGTCTAGATGCACTAAGCTATTATTACGACATTATTATCATGAGAGAGGAAAACTGTTATTAAAGGAAAAGCCTCCCCTTTTATTTCAGTTTTATTTGTTCCATTCTGGGAGAAGAATATCTTCAACTTCCATTTTTTTGTAAGTTAGTCTCCTCAAATGTGTTGTCAGTAATTGTGCATCCACCTAGATACAAACCATCTCCTAGCTGCTGATGTGTTCATTGTTTCCGAGATGATAGCGGAGGAAGAAATGCAATTACAGCCCCAGACAGGCTGTGTGATACACAAATGTATATACAGGGAACTCTACCGAGATGTCAGTACAAGTGAGGCTCTAATTTGCTCCCCTGCTTGACTGGAAAGCTGAAAAAACAGGCAGTTATTTTTGGAGTCCCCCCCCCCCAGGACCTACATCCTCAGAGTCTCTCAAAGGGGGAGGAGAGGACAGAGGAAGCTGGGCCACATCAGGCTGCTTATGGCTGTTTATTCTTCTCTCTCTCTCTCTCTCCCTCCCTCTTTCTTTCTATTCCCTCCCCGCGTGTGTCTTTCAGAGTGCTCTGAGATGGCCTGACAAGGCTGACCTTGATGGGAAATGGATGCTTCTTGAAGCTGTCGTTTGAGATTACTTCAGCTCATGCGCTCTCTTTTCACTAGACATTATTGCCATTTCACTCGTCCCATAAAACATGCTAGCCAGGGTATAATTTTTGTGTGTGCTTATTTCAGAGGTGTATTATTCATTTATGATATCAAGCTTTAAACTGTCTGTGTTTTAGCTTCACAGGCTATTTACTCAAAAGTCATTTGAGTTGAATTCAGGCGTCCTTGCGTCTCACCTTTCCTCCTCTCCTTTTAGTCAGCTTGGACTAACACACGATGAAATGGCCCGTGATATCAGCCCCGTTCAGACAGTTGAAACAGGACCGCTGTCCGAGTGTGATTCCCCTCCTCGCATTAGCCTCCATTTGCATTACTGAGTTAATGATCCCAGTCCATTCACGGAGGGTAGCGTGGGGATAACTCCTTTTGGATGCAATTATCCTATCGATCGCCGTAGTCAGGATGAGTGGCTGGCTGGCTGTCTCATCTGGAACCCGTCCATTAATGGCCATGTCTAAAGTATGTCTAATTGCTTTTTTTGTTGTTGTTCTTTTTGGGGACTCTTAAGTTGTGACTCTCCAAGAGGGTGAAAACCTTCTTGTGTTGTCCCCTGCTATCCCTTGACAACGCTATGCCTTGCTTAGTCGGTAATAATGCTAAATCAGCAGAAAGTTGCCTGTAACAGAATCATATGGATTTTTCGATGGATTTTTATTTATCATGTGACCGTTTTATCAGGTGACACATCTGTGTCGGCAATCTGGCCAGTTTTGAGTCGCTGGACAGTTTTCCAAGACTCTGGGGTCAGGCCTGGGATGTAAAGCAGCTTTTACGGTATAGTAAGACTACCAAATTTGACATTGAAATGTCTCTGTTTCAACCTTCTCAAAGAGTATTGCATTTTGTGTCTCCAACCTGGCAGGATGAGATCTGCCATATTTTGCCCTTACCTTGAAAATCTAAGTTATTCTATATATTTGCTATAGCACGATGGAGTTACTCAATTAATAATGTTTCTATACAATTCTGAGATGAACAGCCTAACCTTTACCCTGTTTTACTGCACAGACCTGTCGGTTTATCCTGTAATGTGGTGGCTGACATGATGTGGGTGACATTTGAGACGGATGTTTGTTTTACTGTTCTCCTGTGCAGTATGTGGTCAAGTTCCAACAGGGCCGGGGCTGCTCTGCAGGTCTGTAATCAGAGCCTGTCCGGGGTCTGAAGACTGTCAGCCCCGGGGGCTGCTTAGCTTTCATGACCATGAGCTACACAGAGACGACTCTCCTCTCCCCCATCTCTGCAGTCAGGGCCAGGCTCGACATCACACGCTGAATCTCAACCAGATCCCTCCCATCTCCCCCTCCAGCTCTGCTTACACGTAGAGAAGCACAGTCCAACAATGGCCGTGCCTAGCGTCTGTATACTAGTGTCTGTATACTAGCGCCTGTATACTAGCGTCTGTGTACTAGCGTCTGTGTACTAGCGTCTGTGTACTAGCGTCTGTATACCAGTAATAGCAACATGGAAAACAAAGACTGAGAGCCATGGAGATCAAGCACATTGGGTACGGCACATCTCGTCATTTCATTTGTATGCCCATTGCCCAGACCCATTTGAATTTATTTTGCATGATGGGATTTTTCTCTCTGCCGTAATTGAGAGGCAGAGCCCTGCTCTAAACCCACTGACTGAGAAATGGCTCTATATTTCCTCTGGGGTGATATGCCTCATGATTTGTATTCTGCGCATGGATGCCAGAAACCTGCATCGGAGCCCTAGTTACCACTTTCCAACATAGTAACCAACCGCCGCTCACTGACTGAGAATGGACAGGGTGGTCGTCGCTGTGCAGAATATTTCAATAACACGTCCTCCAGTTAGAGAGGGTCGGGGTGGGAGGCGAAGGGTTTTATTCTGCACCATAATTACAAAATGGAGGAGGATAGTACCGCGCGAACATTTAATTGTGTTGTTTTTCTAATGACAAAGGTGTTTGTGGCAGACCTGCGACCAGTTGTTTTATTGTCTCTCCCTGTTCTCTTTGTACTGGGTTAGCTGCTGGCGACTGCAGCGCACGTCGTCAGGAGTGCGAGCGAGCCAGTTAATTGGTGCGCCTCTTCTTCGCCTGGCGAGGAGAGAGCAGAGGAGCGCCTTTTGGGAATGACACAGCTCCAGAGGTTCAACTAAAAAGTATTTAATTGGATCCGCAAGATTCTTTTTCTCCCTCTCTCTCGTTTCTCCCTCTCTCTTTCCCCGTGCTCTCTCTCTCTCTCTCTCTCTCCCTTTTCTCCCTCTCACGTGTTGACTAGAGTCCTTCCACCAGGCTGGATACGTCAGGAACGTCGAATAATGCTCCGTCTGAATAAACACGTTGAACCAACCAGTTGTGAGATTGATGGCTTCTTGTTTGCCACATCAGCTGAGGTGACGCTGTTTACTTGAGGATGAATCACACCCCCCCGACTCGGCTAACGATTCAATTTTAATCTTCAAGCTTTGGCATCGATCAATTAACGGCGTCGTCGTTCAGGTCTATATTTAGACTGCAGTACATGCGACCCGCTAGTTAGTCCTTATTGGAGAAGCCCGACGCAATCAGAATCTCAGCCTGACTCCTAATGACTTGATGACGTGGAATTTAAATGACCCACGCACTCACAGTGCAAATGTGGCCACGTTTAGAAGACTTGGGATATTTACCCAGTCGGTGAATTTGTGTCGTATTTCAGAGGGATTGCAGTCGATTGATGAAAAAACGAACCATGTTGACATTTTCTTATACAGTGAAAAGGAGAGCTTCTTGGCAGCGCAGTCACTGCATTATTCAAATCTGTTTACATTTTTTTTTTAACGTGGTCATCACTGTTGACGTTAATTGCCGGCCACCGGCGGATTTTGAATCATCCTGTGAGAGAGAGACTGTCTGTCACGTCGTTTATTTATTTGGCCCTTTTTATGTGTAGAGGGAGTAGCGGAAACGCATGCTATCAATCTGCAGCCCCCATATCGTAAGCAATTAGCAGCCGTAATGTGTGGAACAGGATCTATAAGGCAGAGATATCCATTAGTATGGGAGCCGCTGTGCAGACACTGCGGCTCTGCCTTTCCCTCTGAAACGCCGACGGAATTTCAAAGCTCCTAGTGATGTATTTTTTTTTCCCGAAAGACTGCAAACATCGATTTTTGTCGAAGTTTCTGAAATCCTTCGTTCGAGAGAGAGAGAGCGAGAGAGACTTTGTGGAGAAATATGTTATTGTTTTCTCTCTCCCTCTTCTCTCGTCTGTGTGTGGAGGTTCAGGGAGCTCCTGCGAGGGAGGAGGGGGGGGGGGGGGACTAGGATGTTTGTTTGTGACCACACGGAGAGGGTGAAACCCCTGCACAACGTCAACAATCTTATCTGCCCAGTACGGGTGCTGCCTACCCCACTCTCACCAGTCTGCTGCTGCCGCCGCTGCCGCTGCTGCCGCCCACCCAGTAGGCTAAAGTGTCCTGTCTCCTGTCTCCTCTTCTCTCTGTCCCGACACCCTCTCTCTCTCTCTCGGCCGTTCTGCTTCCATGCACACCGGGAGGTGGTGTAGGGTGTAGGCGGCCTGTCTCGTGTTGACTCAGTCTCACCGGCGTGCCCTCAGTACTTCCCTTCCCTTTCCGGTCCTTTCCGCGTCCAGCCGTTTCAACCGGGGCTGCAGGCCTGTGCACAACCGTGGGGGTATACTCGGTACACGAGAGGGCGGCGTTCTTTTCAGACAGCTTTGTGAATAGAGATTACACGGTTTTGAATGAGATAATCCTATCAAAGTATCGGTAAAAAAGAAAAAAGAAAAAGATAGCAGGGTTATCGTTCTTCATTTTAATTATCCCCGTGTAGGTCCACTACTACTTCAGTGCTGCTTGACATGCTCGGGACTGGAGTGCTTTATAAAAAGCTTGCGTGTAGTGTGTAGTGTGTGTGTGTGTGTGTGCGTGTGTGCGTGTGTGTGTAGTTTAATGTGTGTAGTGTAGTGTAGGCCAGGGCACTGGGATCCTCGTGGCCTTTTTGTTCCCTGGCTCCCGAGTGCAACGGCGGATAAAGGAACCCTTTTAGTGGTGTAGCCTAGATGTTTGCAGTTCAGTCAAGCCCAATAAATCAGATTAAATTTGGGCATGAGGACGAGGCTTACAGCAGGGCCACAGAGTTCTAGCTATTATTCATGTGCTGCTGCTGCTGTTGCTGCTGCTGCTGCTGCAGGACCACAGCATTGTCTGGAGGACCGCTGTAGAGGGGCGGGCCGACGTGTAGCTTATATGAAGGTGTCTGCTTTAATCAGCCATGAGGTCATCCGGCTGCGCCACTCTTTGACGGCTTTATCAAGGGGCCCTTTTTTCGTTTTCTGGAAATTCCCTGGCCGTGGATTGAAGATTTGGAGTGTGAGTGGGATCCCATGAATGTTGCTCATGAGGCCCAGGCCTCACTCTCTCTCTCTCGCTCTCTCACTCTCTCTCTCTCTCTCTTTCTTTCTCTCTCTCTCTCTCTTTCTCTCGCTCTCTCGGAACATGTGAGTCGAATTAGAGCAGTGGGGTGGGGGGCTTGTGTAAGAGACTCAGAGAGGGAGAGCACAGGAAATGCCATGTAGGAAACAGAGCCTGCACAGTCTGAGCCCTCACACCTGGTTTCTGATTGCAATCTGGATCATAAATACCGATGGGGGAGGGGGAGGGAGGGAGGGAGGGAGGGCGGGCAGGCCCGGAGCTAGGATTCTGCCTGGGATAGTAGTTACACATACACACTGCTATGGTCGGTTGCAGAAAAGATAGCTTAGTAGTCTTGTTTTTTTTTTGTTCAGCCTATGTTCTATTCATAAACTCTGACCAACTGCAGGCTGTAGGCTGTAGGCTGTGTTGATATCTCGGAAAAAGGTGAAGCCTATGTTAAACCGCTTTCGCCTACTCTGAATGAAGTATTGTTCAGCGTAACAACAGCTGTTAGAAAGTGAAAGCATGCATTTCTGTGTTAGTCATAGGGTCCTCATCGGGTCCTCATCTAGTGTACTCTGTCATGACGACAGCCTCCGTCACCAAAGAGACCGGCTCGGTCGGACGATCACACACAGATTCCACTAAGACACGCGCTCCTGGTATCTCAACGCCAGTATCTCTGTCTCGGACACGCGTCGAGAGGTGTCTCTGCGTCCCCTGGCCACACAGACGTGATCGCTGTTGAGAAACAATGCGGTGGGATGTTGCGTCACGGTGTTTGGGCTGGTTTGTGACTGAATGTGTGGGAACGTGCTTCCCCACTCATCTACCGAGCTAATTGGACTAGCGATGCAAATAGGCTTATCTCATTAGGAGCTGATGTCAGGCTTTGATGGAGTGAGTGTGACTGTGTGTGTGTGTGTGTGTGTGTGTGTGTGTGTGTGTGTGTGTGTGTGTGTGTGTGTGTGTGTGTGTCTAAAGGGGATCCATTTCTCCGTCTGAGGGGAAGTATGTTTACTGACAGCGCGTGGCCCTCTGAGTCCTGCCTCCAGCTGAGCTCAGTAGGGTAATGTAGTACATGGTAGGGTAGGGCCTAGTAATGCAGGGGAGGCAGGCAGGCTGGCAGGCTGCAGTAACTGATCCACCCTGTCTGTATGGAGGACTGCCTCCATTAGAGGCCTGCTACACAAAGGCATTGTCTAATCCTCGTGTCAAGAGAAGGCTCTCCCTGTACACAAACAGATGTTGCCTCAGGTCGCCATGGCTGCCTTGTCTTAATGGTTTTGTGTCGTTGTTGTTGTTGTTGTTGTTGTTGTTGTCCTTGTCGTTTGGACGTGACTTACCAGGTGAACCCTTGAGTTGCGTGTCAGCGTGGGACTGTTGGCTCAGTTCTCCCATGTGTTGTTGTTTTTTTGACACGGCCAAATAACATTTATCACGAAGGTCAAAATAGTAAAAAAAAAAAAGAGTGTAAACTATCTTGCGGAGAGCAGAGGAGGTTATTCTCCGTACTAATGCCTTTTCATTTAAATGAATCATTGGATGGTGAAATCATGTCATCGTCCCTCCTACCAGAGGACCCCTAGTGGAACGCCGCTTCTGTTGGAAATACGCAAACACCTAGCCGTTAGCCCCTGGCCGCCACGCCACGCCACCTCATTACACCGCAAAGCCCTCTCGCAGACGAGCCCTCATCTCTTTGTTGGCTTTGCGGCTCTTAAGCCTACATTTCCTCCCCTCTCTCCCCGGTTGTATTTGGGCAGATTAAATGATTTTTAGCAGGACGTATAGGTTCTGGCTCCACGGTGGTAATTCGCTGTGTTCTCAGGGGGGGGCTGGATCGTAGGCAGCAGCGCAAAGCCTGCCCCTGCTAAAGCCAATGTGACAGTTGCGCAGAAGATGTGTCCCTTAGTGACGGGAGGGGGGGGGCGGGGGGGGGAATTGGGACACAAAGTGTAGGGTAAACACGGGAGCTAGGCGAGACGTCCCCGAAGTCAAGTCAGGTCCCCCTGATTTGGCTGGCTGACAGCATGTTATTTCATCAGCATCAGTATTGACTATGCCAGACCTGATGATGCCTCCCAGCCCAGGGAGGGACTCTGAAAGAGGCTTTTCCTCTCCTTGGTGCTAATCTGCTAGCAGAGAAAAGCAGATATATCCCCCCCCCCCTTTTTTTTTCCTCTCTCTCTCCCTCCCTCCCCCCCTGCCTGCCTGCTGCCTGCCTGCCTGCCTGCTTGCCTGCCTGCCTGCCTGCTCCAGTGATTTCAAGGCAGATTTCTGCACTGGCGTACAGGGGGAAGCTGTGCATATGGGTCCTCTGTGATTGGACTATGGCGGCCGGGTTCCAGCCAGTCAGGGAAGTCCTGCCTTTAGTGATGGGCAGATTTTACACCACGACAAACCTCTCTCTCTCTCTCTCTCCCTTTCTATGGGAACACATATACATACACACACACACACACACAGGCTGTCTGTTGTGAAAACGCCACGTGAAGAGACGTAGGGAAGGTGTTTTAGTGCAGGGTGTGTTGACATTGTTCTCCTCAGGGTAGCAGTCGTGTGGCCGTACGAGCTTGACATTGATGACAGCTATTGCTTCAATCATCCTTTGAAAGATATTTCCAATATAGAGACAAAGGATGCAAAAAATATAGTTTTTTTTTTTCCCTCTCCCTTTTCAATTTCATTTGTCCTTTTTAGTCTGGTGTTCAGTGATTGAATATGTTGTCGTGGCACCAGCCCTGCCGGCACGTGGCCAATACCACCATGACACCTTCTGCACGGCCGTGGACGCTGTCTTGAATAGGACTGTGTGTCTGTGTGTGTGTGTGTGCTGTCGGTTGCATAGCAACCACTAGCCCTAGACTTTGCATTTTCCATTT
>NC_139670.1:18072877-18094484 GCF_951799395.1 Argentina silus | reverse complement strand
GTTGTCTGGTTGTCTGTTCACTCTTGTGTGAAATTATTCAAATTAACAGGGAGCTCAAGCTCATTTGGCATACAGATCAGAACAGGGTAGTAGACAGAAGCTGATGTTGGTGACGCGTCTTCTTCTGTCTTCTTTTGTCTTCTTCTGTCTTTCTACTGTCTTCTTCTGTCTCCTATCTTCTTCTTCTGCCTTGTAGTTTCTTCTGTCTTCAATCTCCTTCCGCCTTCTGTCACCTTCTGCTTTCTTGTGCCTTCTGTCTTTCTCGAGGTGTTGTTCTTCTCCTCCTCCTCCTCCTCCTCCTCCTGGCCCAACCCCCCCCCCCCCCCTTCATTTGTTCCTGGTTTTTATTGCTCTTCTATCTCTCCAGGATCAGTTGAGTTTAGGACATTGGGACAGATGACGGTCAGTGATAGGAGCTGGACGGGGTGGTGTGAGGGGGAGGGACGGGTGCTTCTTATTGACCTGACTGTGTGCTGCGTGTTTGTCTGTTTGGGTGTGATAATACACACAAGCCATTCCTTTCTGGGACGGCGGTGTGGAAATACCACTTTTGTACACAGATGAAAGCAGGCTTTTTTTTTTTCTCCTTTTCTTTTTTTTTGTGGCTTTCCGTACAGGGCGTGTGAAATACAAAATTCGTTCAAAACACAGCCAGACCCTGGACCGAAATTGAGTCTGCGGATCTTTTGACTTGGTGCACACGGTCTGCAGGGCTCCCGAGGTGTGGGCATCGACCGTCCACCTGACACTTCCTCACCCGTGCTGCTTGACTTATTTCCCCACACAGCCGGAGTGATATTTGTTTTTTTCGATATCGGTTTTTGTCCTTTTTTTATGTTTTGTTGTCTTTTCAACCTTTGCCACTTATCAGTGGCCTTGAGCAGTCCTCATGTACACAAGCCCCCCCCCCCCCCCCCCCCCCCCCCCCCCTCTGATTAGATAGAGAGGTAGCCAACAGGTTACCCCAGTTCTTCTGTCGTCATCCAAAAATAAAATACCCCCTCTTCATCCCTTGAGGTTATTGTAGTTTATGAGTGTTTATTTACAGACCGCATATTCCACCCAAAGTTCCAACAGCTCACACTGGACTCCTACCTTGTGTTATTTGTAAACACGATGATATCACAGAGAGGCAGTCCCACCAGTGTTTAGTGAAATATAGTGCCTTCTCAGGATGCGTCTCTGGGGTTCCAGCGCTACGGAACCTGTCAAAACAAACCCAGACAGCTGTCGATGACACACTTCGCTAACGTGGACATTCATATTTTAATGACAGATGTCGTTACCAAACAACAAGCTATTTCCAGAAAGAAAAAAAAACATTTCCAAATCTGAATAGAATACAATACTAATCTGCACGGTATTCCTTCTATTGTATTCTATTCAGATTTGGATTATTATTTATTTTTTTAGTTTGACAAAGATATGTAGCCTATTTGTATGCATGTTTGGAGGGCCTGGTTATTAGGCGGGCTTACGGTGTGTTTGAATGGCAGGGCCCAGGGAGACAGAGGAATGCTGTGTCTGTGAGCAGCAGCAGCAGCAGCGTCTAACCAGTAGTGACCTATTTTCCCTCAGCTGTGGTTGATGACTGAGGGATCTACTGTATAATTACAGATCCTAGCGGTGGGGCGGCTGAGAGGCTGTTGTTTTTGTTGCTGTCGTGCTCTTCTCCCGTTCTCTCCGGTTTTTCAGGGTTTTCGGGCCACGGGTTTGTCAGCGCAACCTCAAACCTCGTTGGTCAAGCACCATTTTGATTGATATCTCTAAAAGGACGGGATACAGATGGGAACTTTCGCCCTTAAAATGGCTAAGGTTAAGGGTATGGCAGTGTTTTATTGCATGATTATAACGGCATTTTGCGTCATTCATTGTTAGGCTGCGTACTGATTTGCTAGGATGTTAAAGGGTCACTTTCCACACGTAGAACGCAAAAGCTGGATATCGCTAGTTTGATGATTTTAACCCTGAGTGATGTACGGTATTTGGGAGGCGATCACGTGGTTTTGGAAACAACAAGGAGCTTTAGGGAGGAGAGAGTTTGTTTACTTCCATGAGCACCGTGCTAAAGCACGCATCGGTTACTTGTGTTGACTAACGCAAATGTTATCGTACACACGGCTCCGTTGCACTTCCTGGGCCGTTAAAAAAGGTGTTTCTCTCTTATTTGCATGCATGTCTTAATATTTCCTGCTATTTCGACAAAAAAAGACTACTTGGAACTTGTGTTGTGTTACTCGTTGTGTCGTGTTAGCCTGTGGAGTCCTGGTGACCGTGGGTAAACTGCTCCTTTTAAGGGAACTCTCATATTTTATGGCTCTGCGGTTGCAGCTATATTCGTAGCTGCTATTATTTGACCGCCGTTATGTGCTTCAAAGTAGTTCCTGAGTTGTTGCAATTTAGAGAACATTCCTGTCTTTAGCATGTATGTGGGGATAATTATGCCACCTGCCTGCAAATTACCCTGCCACAAAGATGCAAATCCGCTCAGCGCCGCCACTACTGTGACATTTCCATTATTTTATCAGCTTTGGTACACGAGCTGCTCCCCACCACACACCTACTGCTGTTGTCTTCCCCCAAAATAGGCCAGTGCTACTGCCTCCCTGGCTGGCCAGCCTGTACTGCAGACTGCAGAGCAGAGGGAGGCTTCCTCTCCTCCACATGGCTCACTAGCTTTGGCCAGGGTGCCAGTAGAGCTGCCAGGCCAGCCCTGAGGGCCTGGGCTAGTCTCCCTGGTCCCCCACAGCCAGGCCTAGTCTCCCACTGCCAGGCCTAGTCCCCCTAGTCTCCCAAAGCCAGGCCTAGTCTCCCACAGCCAGGCCCAGTCCCCCTAGTCTCCCAAAGCCAGGCCTAGTCTCCCACAGCCAGGCCTAGTCCCCCTAGTCCCCCACAGCCAGGCCTAGTCACCCACATCCTGGCCTAGTCCCCCACAGCCAGGCCTAGTCCCCCACAGCCAGGCCTAGTCCCCCACAGTCAGGCCTGGTCTCCCACAGCCAGGCCTAGTCCCCCACAGTCAGGCCTAGTCCCCCACAGTCAGGTCTAGTCCCCCACAGACAGGGCTCACTAATCCCCAGATTTGGCACTAGTGCCAAGGCCTGACAGGCCACTGCCTGGATATGCAGCACAAACATCCTCCCCCCCCACTACCTCTCTCTCTCCCAGCCCCTCTCTGTCTCTCTCTCTCTCTCTCTCTCTCCTAGCCCCTCTCTCTCTCCCTCTCTCTCTCCCAGCCCCTCTCTGTCTCTCTCTCTCTCTCTCTCCTAGCCCCTCTCTCTCTCCCAGCCCCTCTCTCTTTCTCTCTTTTTCTCTCTCTCTCCCAGCCCCTCTCTTTTTCTTTCTTTCTCTCTTTCTCTCTCTCTCTCTCCATTTTTAATGAGGCTGAATCTTTAACATGGCGTTAGTTAGTTACACCCATATACAAGGGGAAGTGAGGAGAGGGTGAATGAGGAGAGAAGCCCTCGGTGATCCCATCCGGTTGAGGGAGGGGGGGGGGGGGGGGAGGGGCTTCACTGTATAAGGTGGGGGTAGGGAGCAGGGCAGATGGGGGAAGGGAAGGGAAGAGAGCCGGGGTTGTCACGTGTGCTGCTGCAGGAATGAGAGCTCTGCTGACATGCCGAGAGGGGGGGGGGGTTGGAGGGATTGGAGCTCTATCCATGACACACACACACACACACACATCCTCAACTACCACGCTTCTTCTCCTCCATGCCAGAAGCACAAATGGTAGAACACTGACGTCGAGGAGAGGAGAGGAGAGGAGAGGAAAGGAGAGGAGAAGAGAGGAGAGGAGAGGAAAGGAGAGGAGAGGAGAGGAGAGGAGAGGAATGGTAAACAGGCAGCAGGCTCGTTGTGAATCATCTTCTTGGTCCCTGGCCACATTACACAACCATAAGCATGCGTGTCATTCTCCCTGGCTACACAGCGTCAGACGCCTCCCTCTGGTCCTCCCGTCAGAAAGGGGGCTCATCGTTCCATCCAAAACCCTTCATTTTAGGCATTAGCCCTTTACACACGACACCTTCGGCGAAGCGATTGATCCGTTCCAGGCCTTTGATAGCGAAGCGTCAGGTGACCAGGAGAGCGGTAAACCAATGTAAACGATCGGCCGATTGAGCCCGTGCCAGTCGGAGTCCTGCTGGAGAGAATGAATGCCACCTGGCTGCCAAATGTGGCTAAAGGTGCAGCGACCTTGGGTTTACCCAGGCAGATCAGACACACACACACACACACTTAGCAGCCCAACACACACACACTTATCAGCCCAACACACACACACACACACACACACACACACACACACACACACTGTGGTCACAGAGCTCTCTGTCGGTCCAGGAAGCAGGAACCCACCGTGGCTTTGATGGTGAAAACACTTGTGTCCCTGACAGAACAGCCACCTGCTGCTGAACCACAGAGAACCACTACCGGCCCGTTAGCAGGCACTTTTATCCAAAGCCATGTTTCTGCGCACGTATACGTATATACGGTCCCAGCGGGGAATCGAACCCACGACACACGCGTCGCTCGCGCCGCGCTACACCGTCCGAGCTACACAGAAGCAGCGGTTGCTTTCTCACACCTCCCACAGCCAGGCCTAGTCCCCCACAGCCAGGCCTAGTCCTAGTCCTAGGCCTCGGCCCTAGGGCTGACCCAGGCTCATCTCATCGGCCGTCCACGGATGTGTTACATGGCACTCCTGACTGCTCGGCGTGGGACGGCTCAGGGCCCTGGTCAAGTATTTCACACACAGACCCAGCGCCAACACCACTGAGGCTGGGGGGGTCAGGAGTGGCAAACAGAGGGCCTTTGATAGCCCGGGCTCAGGGAGGCCAGCGGCCACCGGTGTTCACCAGAGATGAAACCAAGGGGCTCGCAGGGATCGGTTCAGAGTTGCGCATCTAGGCCCAACTGGGTCGGATGCCTACGGCTTGATATCTAGACCCCCTTTTTGATAACGATGTCGGATGTCTAGGCTCATATTCGCCGAATATTCCCCTTTTCAAGACTTTTCCAAACAGTAGGCTACTGTGGTGGTCTCGCTTTCTGTTGATCAGTAGGAGAGAGGGGTCAACGCTCTTATCTGGGTCACAGGTCGCCAAGTGAAAGGATCTTTTGGTCCGCACCGTGAACAGTTCTAATCACCGTTAACCTCTCTCTGTCACAGGGGGGTGGGTTGGGGGTTGGGGGGGGGGGGGGATGCTTCCACTATCAAAGCAGTCTATGACAACTCACACTTCATTGGTGACAAGGGTCACGTCAAATGGATAACTGCACTAGGTGCTTTTGCAGCTATTTTTTAACCTGTGCCCCCCCCTCCCCTCTCCCCCCCTCTCTCCCCTCCCCTCTCTCTCCCAGGTGTATGTGGAGTTTGACGACCAGGAGTGGGAGAAGCGGGAGTGGGTCAAAGTGTACGAGGACTTCCAGGTGTTTGTGCTGGAACACCAGCTGGTCTGGGCCAAGAGGAAGGAGGGGGGCAGCGTGCTGCAGGGAACCAAGGCCAAGCAGGTCCAGTGGCCCGCCTTGGTGAGACACCCCTCCGCACACACAACACAACACACACCCACACACACACACTCTCTCTCTCCAGAACACACCTCTCTCTCTCTCCAGAACACACCTCTCTCTCTCTCTCTCCAGAACACACCTCTCTCTCTCTCTCTCTCTCTCTCCAGAACACACCTCTCTCTCTCTCTCTCTCTCCAGAACACACCTCTCTCTCTCTCTCTCCAGAACACACCACACACACTCTCTCTCTCTCTCTCTCTTTGTTTGACTGCAGCACGCAGCCTCCATTTACTGGCTCATGTCGTACCAGATGCACACACGCTCGCACGCAGTGGTGTGTGTGTGTGTGCGTGTGTGTGTGTGTGTGTGCGGAGTGAGTCACAGCTGTGGCTTCTTCTTGTCTCACAAAAGGCTGTGCAGACATTGGTTTATTATGATGCCCTGGTATCCAGGCTGGGATGGGATGATTTGGGGGTTTACATCAAGAGAGGTTTGTGTACAACAATAAACGGATTTGTTTAGAGATGTTTGGTCCCGCTGAGCAGTTGTGGGAGGGAGGGAGGGGGGGCAGAGGGTGTGACACCAGCTCAACAAGAGACGACAGGGTGTGTGTGTGGCTGTCTGTGTGGCTGTGTGGCTCTGCGTCTGTCTGTGAGTCTGTGTCTGTCTGTGTCTGTGAGTCTGCGTCTGTCTGTGTGTCTGTGAGTCTGCGTCTGTGAGTCTGTGTCTGTCTGTGTGTCTGTGAGTCTGTGTCTGTGTGCGCCTTCCAAAAGCCCCTAAATGTTTAACAGCGGGGGTGTTATGGCTCCATTCTCAGCTGAGGGAGTGTTGAGAGCGCTGCTCTGTGTTGTGATTATGTAACGCTGCACAGCTCCATCTGGCTCAGGCATGGCAGATAAGAGTTCAAAGCAAGTCAGAGAGACACAACCAGAGCAGGCGTGACAGGAGTACACACAGACACACACACACACACGCACACACACAGGCACACTGTTTCTCTGCTTCTCTCTCTCTCTCTCTTTGTCTCTGTCCTCCTTTTTCTCTCTCTTTCTCTCCTTTATTTCTCTCTCTTTCTCTACTCCTTTATTTCTCTCTCTCTCTCTCTCTCTCTCTCTCTCTCTCTCTCTCTCTCTCTCTCCCTCTCTCTCTCTCTTTCTCTCCCTCTTAGGAGGACACTCCATGCACTGTTGACGTGCTCCCCTGAGAACACAAGTCTGCTCTGCTGTCCTTGATTGACATGCGACACAGAAGCCTATTTCTGTCCTCATCTCCCCCCCTGCACACGTTCACCCAGTCATTTCACCGGCTTGGATACACTGTTCTTTGGGGATAAACATTGAGCATTGTAACCTTGGCTGATTGTGAACTCAAATAGATAGTCAAATAGAACTGTAGCCAGTAGGCCCCCGTCCTAGACCTAGTCCTAGTCATTTGCTGAGGAATTCTCCCAGTAATGCGGCGATAACATTTCTAGTGTGCCATTTAGAGTAATTACACAGGGGGGGCGATTTAGGACACAGAGAGGCAATAACACAAGCAGCGATGGGCCGGTTTGGCCTCTGATGGTTTGTCAGGGGAAGACGACCTTAACCGAGGGCATCACTCACTCTCAGCGTTCAGCCCAGACAGGGTTGGTGTTTTAAAAGCGATATTAGATCATTATTACATAACCTTCTCCTAATTACCTCGGCAAGCTCCTGGGCCAACAAGTCATTCCATTCTGCCTCTAGGCCTCCGCGCTGGTGTCTGGTTCTGAGGAGCACTGTCTTCTTCCCTTCTCCCCACTCTCTCTCTCTCTGTCCCCTCTCTCTCTCTCCCCACTCTCTCTCTCTGTCTCCTTTCTCTCTCTTTCTCTGTCCCCACTCCCCCCCCCTCTGTCTCTCTGTGCCCTCTCTCTCTCTCTCTCTCTCTCTCTCTCTCACACACAATAGCAGTCACAGCCCCCGTTATTTACGGCTGCTATTTCAGAGGGAGTGGAGATGCAGACTGTTACAGCGACTAGATTCCCCCTGAGTCAGCAGCAGCTACAGCCAGCCTCTCTCTCTCTCTCTCTCTCTCTCTCTCTCTCTCTCTCTCTCCCTCTCCCTCTCCCTCTCCCTCCCCACAGCAGCAGCACCGGGGGCCGCGGGCCTTTTGTCTGCTGGCCCTTTGATACGCGTGGCTTCAAACCGTGGCCAGCCATTGTCCTGCCCCCCACCCCCACCCCCCCCACCCCCACCATGTCTAACCCAACCTGTGGTCTCTGTTGACACAATGTGAGCGGGGGGGATGGAAGGCCATGGACTGGGATGGCTGGCACTAGCCCCTATAGCCCCCTTTTTAGAAGAGCCGGGGTCCGCTTCGGACAGATGCCCCCTTTATTTATGTTTGTGGGGGAGGAGGGGGGGGGGGGGGTCTGTGTGTGTGTGTGGGGGGGGGGTTCCATCCTCCTCCAGTGTTTTGCTGTTGTTGGTGCAAATCCACTACTTTACCTCCATCCTTCCTCCATCCTTCCGTGTTGTCAGCGGTCGGTACAGCGTGTCCTGGCCTGACATCCCAGTCTAACACCTTCCCCCCTGCTCCTAACCTCCCAGATGAACCCGCGGCCGGGTTCATCTGGGACAGACGGGACCGTGTCTGTCCCCTACCGCCAAAGTGTCCTTCCTCTCTGTGTAGAACACGCTCTTCTTTTCTGTCCCGGAGGCTGTCCTGGCTTTTTTACGAGGCCGCTATAAATCTCCTCCTCCTCCTTCTGATGAGACATATTAATGATGATATGCATCTGATCCGTGATTGGAGCAGGCAGCGGGACTCTTAACAGGTTCACCGAGCAGCCCCCCCCCTCCTCCCAAACCCCTTCTCAATGTTGACCAACACTTAGCTCCTTTGACACACACACACGATACACACACACACACACACGATACACACGATACACGATAAGCAACACGACACACACGATACACACACACGCACACGCACATGATCCACACATTCACACACACACACACACACACATGATCCACGCACGCACACACACGCACGCACCCTCTGCCTCACCCCCCTGTGGAATGTGTTCAGAAGCCCGTCATGGCGTCGGGTAGATAAGGTCAGAGGGGGCGTTCCATCCACACTTGGATACGGGGGGGGGGGGGGGGGGGGAAACACCTCTGCGTCCCACAACGCCTCCATTTACAAACCCTCCAAAAAAGGAACCGCAGCGCGAAAACCCGTTATTTTCATGTCGTCAGCCGCAGTGGAATGACTTAAAAAACACACAAAAAAAACCCCGATCTGCCGTGGCCGGAATGTGTTTGGGTTTGGATGCGTCTCCGTGGCGTGGTTGGTTCCTCCGGCTGCCAGGCTGAGGCAGGACACGGTATGCCTCTGACATGGATGCCCGGGAGCGTGTTCTCACGGCCCGTTCCGAACCTCCTCTGACCCGTGATGGTTGTCCACCGTTATTAGCTGTCTGAAAGGTCGTTTTAACGGAAAGGGTAATGCATGAGTGTACGCGTAGCCCTCTGCTGGATGTTCGTCTCGCTTCTTAACGTGGTGGGACCCCCTCCTCCTCTCCCTCCTCCTCTCCCTCCTCCTCCTCTCCCTTCTCTTCTCCTGTCTCTCCTCTCCCTCCTCCTCCTCCTCTCCTTTCTCCTCTCCTCTCCCTTCTCCTCTCTTGTCTCTCCTCCTCCTCTCTCCTCCTCTCCCTCCTCCTCCTCTCCTCTCCCTCCTCCTCTCCTCCTCTCCCTCCTCCTCTTCCTCCTCCTCTCCTCCTCTCCCCAGGGCTGCACTGTCAGCTGTCATTAAGACAAATACAGGGCAGGCTTTTCACTGCCCCCGTACATGTTCACATAGTTTACTTTACCCTCCTACTCCCCTCCGTACACACACACACACACACACACACCCACACCCACACCCACACACACAGCCTGGCCCTTTAGCCATGTGCTGGAACCAAAACGAGACTCCTGGCCCTTTCGGGTTGATATTTCCAGCAGGAGGGCCAGAGACGCGGCTGCGCCGAGCCCGCGACGGAGATGAATGTTTTTCATTAGCTAACACCGCCGGCCCCCCCCCTGTCACCCACGGGAATAAATACTGACGCTTCTGCCGCACTCTGTCATGAGCTTCCTGTCAATAACTGTCCTCAGGTTGATAGATAGACATACCCACAGTTTTATGTTGATTATTCCGAGACTCGCTTCCCCCTCAGCATAACAAACAGCGTAGCCTAGCCCACTGCGGTTTCGCGAAAAGGCCGAAAATGTCCCCCGAAATGTGTCAGGGGGGCTAGACGGCGCGTCCTTTTGTCTTTTGCGTCGAGCCGGGTCAGGGTGTGTTTGTTTTCTATCTGGTGTTACTGGTTCATCACGCCCAGCTCTCGGCGACCTTTCACCCCCCCAGAGGCTCCAGTCATCTGTTAAAGTATGTCAATAAGCCGCGTGTGCAGCTGCCCTGAGGGGGTAGGGCAGGCCCTGTCTGGAATGTGTGTGTGTGTGTGTGTGTGTGTGTGTGCGCGTGCGCGGTGAACTGAGTTTATCAGCGTGGTTAGAATGTGTGTTTGCAGCGGCTCAGAGGACATGGTGGCACGTTAGTGTGTAGTATGTGTGCGTGTGTGGAATGAGAGTGGTGTGTGTGTGTGTGGGGGAGGGGGAGGGGGAGGGTGGGGTGGATGATGGCGTACACACAGAGACAGGGAGTACACAGATGATCCTTCACTGCCAACTGCACAGCTGGCTTCTTAATGGCAGCAATCATAGACAGGCTGCCTTTACAGGGGCAGCCTGGGGCTACTTTCCCTTGCCTTGGAAAGGGGCTGGGCGTGTGTGTGTGTGTGTGTGTGTGTGTGTGTGTATGTGTGACACGGGGAGGGGGGTGTCGTCGTGGTGAGTTATTGAGTCAGGCTGGGGGGGGGGAGGGCGGCTACACACCACAACCCCCACCCCTTGTGTTCTGGAAAAATGACATGACTTCATGGTGCAGTGACGACCTTCCCACCCCCATACTCCCCCCCCCCACTCCCTGCATTTGGCTTTAATTTGTCTCCCCTGCGCTCTCCCATCAGCCCCTTTCTGGGCCCTTCCCCTGCCTCTCTACCGTGAAAAGCAGAAATAATGTAGCCTACATTGGCTGTTTTGTTGAGACAAATGGATGAGGGGGAAAATTCAGTTTATTCAGCCCGTTTCACATTTCCTTTGTGCACTATTTGCTTTGTAGCCAAAAGCAGGGCGCCCCGGGCCTCGTCGAATAGAACTGCCGCTGTCCAATACAACAACTCTGGCAACTGTGTGGCAGTTGGAAATCCCTGTGTTTGAAAAGGTCCTCTCTCTCTCTCTCTGTCTCTGTTTCTGTCTTTCTCTCTCTCTCTCTCTCTCTCTCTCACTCTCTCCCTGTGTGATGATGGAGCTATTTTCCATGTTTTCGGAAATTCTTTCCCCAGATGACTTCGCAGCATGGAACATTTTCTTTCTGGTCACCCATTCATTTCTGATGTCAGCCTCTTTATACCTCGATTTCCTCCCCCAGCGATTCTCAGCTCATGTCGTCATCCTTCTCTCAGGCTAGGAGAACACGCGCACGCACGCACACGCACGCACGCACACACACACATCTCGGAATGTTCCGTTCTCTCAGGAAATTGTCATTCCGGAGCAGGATGTCAACAAATGGAATAGACGGTTTCAGAAAGGCGCTTGCTTCAGACGTCTTGTCTCGGCGACGTTCCACGTCGGGAAATAACTGCTTTCTCACACACGGGCTGCAGTGAAACGTGGACCGTGCCACAGAGGAAACGTAGCAGGCCCTCCCCTGACCCGGGCTGTCCCTCTGCTGGTACACGGCTGGCCCAGGGCCCAGAGAGGGGAGCTCTCTCTCTCTCTCTCTCTCTCTCTCTCTCTCTCTCCTGACTCTGACAGGGCCGCTGCTTTAGTCAGCTGTTGAAGCCGTTCACTTATCAAAGACTAGTAGAGGACACGCCAATGACCCACGCTGTGTGTGTGTGTGTGTGTGTGTGTGTGTGTGTGTGTGTGTGTGCATGATAAAAGAGACACATTTTACCCCTCCTAATGTTTCTCTCCATATAAAATACACACACACACACACACTCCCCCCATGGATAACTCAATGATGGATTAGGCTACACAGGAAGGAGCTAACCCACTTTAGTTTTACCCTCTTCTCATTTTTCTCTCTCTGGGAAAACACACACACACACACACACACACACACACACACACACACACACACACATGATACTGAGAGCTGAGCGAGCAGCATGAGCCAAGACAGAGAGAGCTGGGTCTGGTGTATGTAAAAGAATCAGGCCTATGTCTGGATCAAGTGTCTATTGTGTTTTTGTGTGTGTGTATGCGCGTGTATGCGTGTGTGTGTGTGTGTGTGTGTGTGTGTGTGTGTGTGTGTGTGTGTGTGTGTGTGTGTGTGTGTGTGTGTTCTCTGTCCTGTCCTGTCCTATCCCAGTGTGTGGTTGTGGCTGCCCCCTCTGGTGTTGTCAGTGCAGCAGCAGCAGCAGCAGAGTGGCCCCGGTCACAGCAGTGTGACCGTACCTCTGTGACTTTGATATCAGGGTGTTGTGCTGAGGCTGGGTTTCAGTGACCTCTCCCTGCCAGCGCCTGTCACAGAAACCCTCTACCAGCCAGCCAGCCAGCCAGCCTCCACCTGGTCACACCCACACAAGCTGCTTCTCACTTTGTTTTATTTTTTATTTTTTGTCATATAATAAAGAAAAAAAAATATCTAAATATGACACCAGTGGAAGTGTTCACACACCTTTCACTTCACTTCACCCCCACACCCCCCCCCCCCCCCACACACACACACACACACACCCCTCTCCCTTCCCTGAGCTGCTGTTGTGGTGCAGGGTGGGGCCCCCCAGGCGGGAGGAAGCCAAGCCTCGCTGGGCTTCCTGTTTGGTATCTCCTGCCAGGGGCTTTGCCACAGATTCGGGAGGGGGGGGGCGGGAGGAGGGGAGAGGAAGGAGGAAAGGGGGTGAGGAGAGATTTCTGTCCTCCCCCTTAACTGTGATTGTTGTATTGTAAATCCTTGTGGGGAAGGAGGGAAGCGTAGCAGAGTAGAGTCTGGTTGCTGTCTCCTTGGGTGGTCCTGGGCCCCAGGCCACAGACAGGAGGGTAGAGCTAGGCTACAGCTAGGCTAGGCTACGCTGTATCAGCCACAGACAGGAGGGTAGAGCTAGGCTACAGCTAGGCTAGGCTACGCTGTATCAGCCACAGACAGGAGGGTAGAGCTAGGCTACAGCTAGGCTAGGCTACGCTGTATCAGCCACAGACAGGAGGGTAGAGCTAGGCTACAGCTAGGCTAGGCTACGCTGTATCAGCCACAGACAGGAGGGTAGAGCTAGGCTACAGCTAGGCTAGGCTACGCTGTATCAGCCACAGACAGGAGGGTAGAGCTAGGCTACAGCTAGGCTAGGCTACGCTGTATCAGCCGAAGACAGGCGGGTAGAGCTAGGCTAGGCTACGCTGTATCAGCTGAAGACAGGAGGGTAGAGCCAGGCTACAGCTAGGCTAGGCTACGCTGTATCAGCTGAAGGACAGGATTTTGCAGATGGAGCAATTTGAGCAGAACTTGGCCATATGCTCGCATGAATATTTAGCCGTGCTCAGGGGAGCTCTTGCCTCTGTGTTTATTTACAATGTTCAAAGGCCTGGGTTTGTTGCCTTGCAGAACTCCTACATATGCACACAGGTAAGGATTGTTTGGTTTTAATGAGCTCTACTGTACGTAGGCTGCCTCTTTTTCACTGTGGCTGAGAGGACTTGTTCCAGTTGTTTCTGTGGCACTATCTGCGTCTGCTCCGTGTCAGAGCGTCTCGGCAGTAAAGAGGGAGAGCCTCCACTCTCTGTCAGCCTCTCAGCCCCAGCCTCCACTCTCTCTCAGCCCCAGCCTCCACTCTTTGTCAGCCTCTCAGCCCCAGCCTCCACTCTCTCTCAGCCCCAGCCTCCACTCTCTGTCAGCCTCTCAGCCCCAGCCTTCACTCTCTCTCAGCCCCAGCCTTCACTCTCTGTCAGCCTCTCAGCCCCAGCCTCCACTCTGTCAGGCGTACGGCTTCCATTTCATTATTCTGAGGTGTGGCCACTTTGTCGAGATGCTCTCTGTCTGAAGGTTACTCAGGGTGGGGGTGGGGATGGGGGCGGGGGGGGGGGGGGCGGGCGTAGGCTCTCACTCTCTATACCTCATCCTCTCCATCTCTCTCCTTTCCTCTCTTCTCCCCACTCCCTGCCCCCCCCCCCTCGCTCCCTTGCTCTCCCCTGTCTCTCTCTCTCTCTCTCTCTGTTGCTCATCCCTCTCTCTCTCTCTCTCTCTCTCTCTCTGTTGCTCATCCCTCTCTCTGTTGCCCACCCCTCTCTCTCTCTCTATCTCTCTCTCCCTCTCTCTATCTCTCTCTCTCTCTCTGTTGCTCATCCCTCTCTCTGTTGCCCACCCCCCCCCCCCCCCTCTCTCTCTCTCTGCTGATGATTCACACACTGTGCTGCTGTGCCAAGCGAGCACATCTCTGCTAGGCTCCTTTGTCTGGGAGCGAGTTGTTATTAAAGACTATTTTCAAAGCCGTCCAACACACCGGAGGGAGGGAGGGAGAGAGAGAGAGAGAGAGGGGGGGGGAGAGAGAGAGAGAGAGAATTAAGCCTGGCCTGCCGTAGAAAACACAGTGGCACAATGAATAAGCCTACGCTTAACTCACTACTCCAAACCCGCTGGCAATCTGCTGCTCACACAGCATACGCACGCACACACACACACACACACACACACGCACGCACGCACGCGCACGTGTCCCTGAAACTGTTTACAGACTGTTCTCTGTCCAACAACAGCATCACAGAGTGATCGATGGAGTCCTCAGCCCCGATGACTGATCCTCATGGACACGATAGGCCTGTGGATGTGTGTTGAGTCTAATCTCAGTGATACTGCTGCCAGACAGTCACGCAAGCTCAGGTCAGAGGTGTCAGTTGAGGTAGACTTTGCTGCCCTGCCACATGCCTATCGAACAGACAGACAGACACACACACACTCACACACACACACACACTGTGGAAGCGCGACAGAGGCTGGCACACACCGGAGTGGTGAGTTATCCGGTGACGATGTTCAATCAAAGCCATCAAGTAAAAGCTGGTAGTTTTGTTTTTGTTTTGTTTTTTTGATACGTCTATATTTGTTTTTGGGGGCCGTACGAAGGCATATGACCGTGTAATGGGTGACGTCGTCGTCGACGGTGTTGCTGTTGGCAGTTTAACAGACAATAACCGTGTGCACAGATACCGACCCGTGGCGCAGACAAGAGAGAAAAGAAAGATTAACGGGGACGGAGAGAAGAAAAGGAACCCAGGGACCGACTCTACTGTACAGCTGTCTCTTCTCCCCGTTCCCCTTTGATTGTATACACAAACGTGTGCAGTCTGTGGAGGGAGGGGGGGTGGGGGTGGGGGGGGGGACTTTTGATACGCATTTGTCTATTGCTTCTCTGAGGCAGATATTACATCACGCTGTTCTTTCTCTCTCTCTCTCTCTCTCTCTGTGCGATCCGTAGACTCTGTGACCCCATCAAAGTCAAGTCCCTCTTCATCTGGGGGGGGGGGCGGGGGGAGAGGGGGGAGGGAGGAGGGAGAATTACAAGGCTGACCTGCCGTAGAGAACACAGGCAGCAGCAGCAGCAGCACCAGGCCTCTCTGCTCTCTAAAGGCACGGCTGAATTAATCGTGCGTCCCACGTGACTCCCAGCCAGCCTGCCAGCCCGGCCCTCTGACTGCAGAGCTTGCATTAAACCTAATGGATGGTTGCCCTTCCTCTCGCTGTACAGATTCCTTTTTGGCCGCGTGCCCCACTAGTTCACAACAACATGATTTGGCAGCCTCCTCTGTCCTCATTTTAAAGCTTTCATGTCAGAGGAGAGCAGCAAAGAAAAGGATCACAAAGAAAGCTGCCATTTCAGGAGAATAAAGGTTAGGTTGTACGTGCGTTTATCTTAGTGTTTTGTTGGCTTGGGGCATTCTGCTTTTGTTTGAAAAAAAATGAGACGTTTCCAAATAGTTTAACATAAACATTGGCTGACTTATCCAATATCCTATGATTATGATGAGAATCCAACGGGTGTCTTTTCTCACAATGTCCTCCTTGATATATTGTTATTGTCAGGCCAGGCCCATGCACAGTAATTGTTAGCTGATGTTTGTCAATCCACCCAAGTCCTTGTCCTCCAGAGATCACAACACAATTGCGGTCACTGGAGCCAATGAAAACGTTCACAAACGATTCCGAGTCGGTTGCCGAGATGCTGTACGACCGGCGGAAAAGATGCAGCACAGGCCCGGTTTCCATATTCGCCAGGAGGAGAGACTACCGTCTGAAAATACCTCCTCCTCCGAATATTCTCGGAGCGGCGGCTCTCTCCATTATTTATAGCTCCCTTACTTTTCATTTTTTCCGTATGACCTCATTTCGGTCAACGGAGCGCTGGCGTAGAGAGTGAGGACGCTGACAGGGACGCAGCAGCAGAGCAGCCAGGACAACCTGGACTGATGTCAGCTGGGAGGGGGGGGAGGAGGAGGAGGAGAAGAGAGAGAGACGGGGTAGGAGGAGGAGGAGAAGGAGGAGGAGGAGAAGGAGGAGAAGAAAGAGAGACAGAGAGTGAGACACAGACACGTCAGCCGCTACAGCTGAACACAATGCCCTTGTCATTCCTCAAAGAGCTGCCGCCCTCCTCCTCCTCCTCCTCCTCCTCCACCTCCTCTTGACCCTGTCACCAGGCGTGTTCCTCTGTCACGGGCCAAACACACACCACCAGACATCCCAGAATGACTTCACCTCAGCCCCCCTTTTGTTGGAGGAGAGGCGTGTCGTGTTCATTTGTTTACCAAGAATAAATATCAGGCCTTTTTTTTTTTTTTTTTAAACATGAACGTGTAATAAACACCTGGATCTCAGTGTCAGAGGGAGTCGGGTGTTGAAAGTGTTCAAGGGGAGAAAGTTGTACTGTGGGAACACTTTCCCCTCAGGAAGTTAATTTAGAAATCTGAAGGCAACTGGAGAAGAAACCGGCAGTCCTCTTTGAAGTGAGGTATTTTTTTTTATTATTTTTTTTCGTCTTCAAGTGCGGTGTGTGAAAAGTAGCTGCCTGCTAGCACGCATCCCACATCATCAGTGTCAGACAGGGCTGCGTGAAAAGCACTCTCCACGCTCTGAAATGTCATCAGTGTTTCACTTTGATATTTGATTTTTTAGCTACAGAGCTCCACTTCTCAGCTCCCGCCCTAATCAGAAACCCTGTGATTTGGATTAATTCATTCGGGATTTTCTTTTCTTTTTTCCCAGGGAAAAAGCTGAGCTGAGCTATTGATAAAACTAGCTGTTAATTGCTCGAATATGACTGAATACGACTGGAGAGCTGAAGTCGTCAAAAGACATCAACAGCCGAGCGAAGCCCCTCCCCCCCCCCCCTCTTCTAAATGATAACGCATGCTGTTCTTGGAGAGCAAGCTGTATTTTGTTCCCATGTTTTCACCCTTTCACAACAAGTGATCCCTCTGGAGTCATACAGTACTACGTCTCCTAGTAACTGGGCTAATGTGATAAACATGAACAGAAGAGCACAACCACCCACACACACACATTGACATCATGAAGCAAGACGCCACAATCTCCTCGATATCTGGCCGCGCTGGAACGGGGACCATTGATGTGAAGACAAAGGAGCGCCTTGTGCTCTAACGACTTCCACTGCGCTCTCCTCCTGCGGGCTCTGGGATAGGCCTATCTTTAGAACAGGGCGAGACCTACAGAGAGACTAGTCTGTACGTCATTTAACACCTGCAAAAACCCTCTTGTTTTGACTGGTATGTGGAGGAATGCGTCCCTTCCTCTTTTTTAAGGTGAAGCGTTACTAGCCTACATTTAGCATTTCACTTTGTTTCATCCTATCTGATAGCCAAGAGCAACAACGCTCCCAGGAGTTGCATCACGGTTGAGTGACCCACATTCGCCGCGTTCGGAAATAGCAACACTCCCCGAGTAGAAATAGCTCCCGTCTCCGACCAGAGTCACCATTGGGCGGTTATTTAGGCTCTTCTCTTCTCAGCAACTCCCTCCTCGGAGTCGCGCCACGTGACGTCCCTCCTCTCCCTCCTCTCGGTCCCCCGATTCGCGTTCGGCGGCTTGACGAGGTCCCGGCCGCTGCACCTGCCACTCCTAAAGTACCCAGTGATCCGTGAGGGGCTGGACGGGAGGGGTGGGGGACAAAAGGCGCTGCTGCAGGAATGCCAGCGATGCTGCTTATGTAACTGGGCTACTACAACAACACCGCCACAGTGCCCTCCTTAGACGCAGAACCCACCCAGTCACGCCGACTCTGGAGTACACCCACAGTCATTTGATCTCATCTCTCCACCCCCCCCCCCCACCCCCTCACTGTTTCTGCTCAGTATTAGAATCTATGTGTTTTCACGGATTTAATGGATAAGGCTGCGTGAGGTTTTGTAATAGTTTTCTTTTATTTGTTGTAAGTCGCTTTGGATAAAGGCATCTGCCATGAATGTAAAATACATGTTTTTTTTTGTTTTTTTTTATGTCAAAGTTGATTGATATTGCGGATCCCTCAGTAGGCCTGTAGGCTGTGTGTAGGTTGGGCTGTCGTCTAGGTCAGGGGTCACCATGGATACACATTCGTACATATTTTATCTACTCAAAACACAAATTACGAATGATCGGCGAGTAGCGCGGATGGCGTCCGTAGGAAGCCGCCCGCAGGTCATGGCAGGCAGGGAACGATTGTGGAGGAGAGGAGAGGAGAAGAGAGGAGAGGAGAGGAGAGGAGAGGCCGGGTAATAGAAGCCTGCGGCTGGAGCCCAGACAGAGCCTGCATGCGGGCCACGTGTCTGACAGGGCCTAGGTGGTGAATCTGCATGGCTGGATCTGGAACCTTCATTTCGTGCTAACCTGTGAGACAGAGAAGTGAAGGTTGTTAGTAGAACCGGAGAGCTCCTGTGGGGTGAGGCTGGGTGAGACAGGAGACAAAGACTGTCCTGTCTGTCTGTCTGTCTGTCTGTCTGTCTGTCTGTCTGTCAGGAGCTAATGGCTTTCAATGCTCGACAGAACTCGGGAGTACGTCTGTAAAACCAACACTTCCGCCACTCTGCTTTCAGGGCCGTTCTTTCTCTGTGTTTCCTTCCATTTAGCAGGAGGTGATATGATTCATGCTCTGTGAACAGTGAGCACAGTAGCTCCTGTAGCAGAGGAGACATTTTGCGCCCGGTCTGTGTTTCTTCCCCTCGCGTTGTGAAATGGAGTGAAGTGTTGGTGGAAATGAGGGCACTGAGTAAACAGCCCACTGCAGCTCACTCTCTCTCTCCGTCTTTCTCCCTCTCTCTCTCTCTCTCTCTCTCTCTCTCTCTCTCTCTCTCTCTCTCCGTCTTTGTCTCTCTCTCTCTCTCTCTCTCTCCGTCTTTCTCTCCATCTTTCTCTCTCTCTCTCTCCATCTCTCTCTGCTGCCGTGCAGATGGAGCTGAGACATAGTAATCTCCAGTCTCCTGTGGCCACAGTGCAGGATACCTGCGTGCCAGACAGACAGTGCTGCAGAGCAGGGATTTGTCTTCACACGTGCCCCGTGCTTCCCACAGCAGAACCAGAGAGCAGAACCAGAGAGTTGGACCAGAGAGCTGTGTTACTCCTCGTCCGTGTCTCTGTCTCTGTCTCTGGAGGAGTGAGTCAGGCCGCCATTTCACGTTGTCTGTCTCTGCCACTGTTTTTTTGTGTTTTTTTTTTTTTTTTTTTTACTTTTCAAGGGAGCAGCCAGTGTGTGTGTGTGTGTGTGTGTGTGTGTATGTGTCAGATCTTTCTGGCTCTGTCTGTAAGTGCCTGTGTGTTCTAGCGTGCATGTTCTTGTGCGTGCATGCGTGTGCGTGTGCGTGCGTGTGTGTGTGTGTGTGTGTGCGTGCAAGCAGTTTGATGTGGCACTGCGGCTCTCACAATGACAGGGCTTTAATCTGGGGTAGAGTGGCAGATGGAGAGCAGGGAATTACAGCCGAGCCCAGATAGCCAGGGGATTCTAGGGTCAGCAGCCGAGCCCAGGACAGGGTGGGCCCGGGGGGGGGGGGGGGGGGGAAACCTGGGCCACACAGCCAAACACAACCTCTCACACACACACGTTCTGGAGACAGGTGATAGTATTACCTGACACACACGCATGTGTGTTGTACACGGTGTTGGTGAACGTTTCAGAAAGCCCTCCACCCTTTTGGGGGAAAGGCCAGGTCGACCGGGCTACACAGCTAGGTCCCATCTCACATCCCCTGACATGCACTGGTACACACACACACACACACACGCACACACACACACACTCCATCTACTGTTTTCCCCATCACTGTTCAGTCATGCTAGTTTAGCGTTTCTTTCGGTGGTTGCCCACAAGTAAGTGGTTTTCCTGTGTGAGTGAGTGAGTGGGTGTCGAACCCGCTCCAGAAGAGAAAATGGAGGCCCGGCAGAAGAAGAAGAAGGAAGAGAAGAGGGGGTATCATGATAAAGCTGGCCCACTGGGGCGCCCTCCTCAGCCAATTACACGCTGGTGAGCGGTGAGGTGAGGGGGGGATGGAGAGATATTCTGCTGGTGTGACATCTCAGGCCAGGTTGGTGGGACGCGTGGTCCCCACAGCCATCTGGCAGACAGATTAGGAAGAGTGTTAAGTCCTACAGTAGAATGGAGATAGCCCCCCCCCCCCCCTACTAGGACAGTCACTGTGCTTTTAATCCCTTTACACACAAGCTGCCTTCTTCTCTCTCTCTCTCCCTCTCTCTCTCTCTCTCTCCCCCTCTCTCTCCCCCTCCCTCTCTTTACAGGGTTAAAGATTACGCTGCATTATTGATTTTGAGTCATAAAAGCAGAGGAGGGTTGAAAGAAGCTGTCACTCTTTCGCGCCGCGCTGATCTGTAAGCGCTGGGACGCCTCATCGCGTATGCCGGGCGGAGGGGAGGGGGGGGGGGGGCACGGCACGGCACACTGTATTTCATTTTCTAGCCTTGCCGTGGTCCTGTGATTTACGTGCCGACTTCCGTCGTCGATGATGACCGCCCGTTCAGCCGCCGTCCTCACCTTCCGTCACGCCGGCTTTAACGCCGGCGCGATTTAGACGGAACGGGCAAATCGCGGCAGCGAACCAACCCAACCGCAACCCAACCGCAACCCAACCGTTCCCCGCGAATCGTCGAGCGCCACAACGTCGTCATAGGGTTGTTGTTTGTCGATTCTTCCCGTCGCGTCTCGTAGGATCAGTCAGTCAGTCTGTCAGTCAACGCCTTGGAAGGTGTGAGAGTTGATGCACTCTGCTGATCAGGAAGTAGATAAGACCCATTCACAAACCACCATTGTCCTCCAGTCACCTGACTGGTTGTACCTGCTGCTGTCTCAGGGCTGTCTGTCTGTCTGTCTGCTGCACACACCTATACACACTTAAACCACCGTGCTGCTCGCCTCAGGGCTGTCTGTCTGTCTGTCTGCTGCACACACCTATACACACTTGAACCACCGTGCTGCTGTATGTCTGTCTGCTACACACACCTATACACACTTAAACCACCCTGCTGCTGTCTCAGGTCTGTCTGTCTGTCTGCTACACACACACTTAAACCTTCGACTACATGTACACCCGGTCAAGTTACGTCATTACATCATAGCCTCATATTATTCTATTTGATATACAAAATGATTTCTATGTACTTTTTCCCCTCACGGTGGTACGTGACTGTTTTGGCCTCGGCCGTGGGCGGTGCAGTCGTGGTGCCCCGAGGGGTAACTCGGCTCTTTAACAACCCCGGCCTCCCTCTCCTGGGTGTGTACCTGCACACACTAGTCATTTAGAGCGGGTTCATCTCCATTATTAGATTTGTCTTCATTTCCCTCCCTCCCTCCCTCACAACCAGAAGTACAGCATTCTTATCTTCTCCAATGAAAGCAGTGGTGCTGCTTCAAACCCCGTGTGTAAAAACCGACCATTCTGTCCTCTGCTCTGCTGCTGCTGCTGCTGCAGGGATTGTTTTTCTCTTTCAGTCTCCTTTACGCGAACGGACGCACACACACACACACACA
>NC_139670.1:18065377-18070377 GCF_951799395.1 Argentina silus | reverse complement strand
CCCCGTCCCCCCCCCCCCCCTTTTTTTTTTTTTTGTCAGGCACTTAAAATGTCTGCCCGGCTGCCGGCGGCCAGGCAGGGAGCGGCTCTCTTACAAAGCTCGGCTCTCGCTTTCATGACCGCAAGACGCCTCTGAGGAAGAAGCCCTTTTTTTTTTCTTTTTTTTTCTCTCTCTCTCCCCTTTCTCTCTCACACACACACACACACACACACACACTCCCTCGCTTCTGTTCACAAAAGCTAGTGTGTGTACGTGTGTGTGTGCGCGCGTGTATGTATGTGTGGACAAGACATGTGAGTTTTTCTGTTTTTTGGCCGGTCTGATCTCCTGTCCAAGGCTCTCTGAGACACCCGAGAGGAGGTAACCTTTCTCTTTCTTTCCCTCCTGATCTGTCTCTCTCTCTGTCTCTTCTTTTGTCTTTTGTACTTGTTACCGTAGCAAACGCGCGCTTCTACTTTTGACTCGTTTAACTTCCGACAAGTAACCTACTCTGAAATGTTTTGCCTCCCGTTTACGGATGAGTCAGAGCTTGTAGCTTTTGTTTGGGAACGCTTTGCTATCGGAGCGTTTCCGAGGTTGTGGCTGTAAACTATTGTGTCTTATTTATCTCCTTCCTGGACAAACTAGTGCTTTATTTCGTTGTGTTCTTACGTTCCACCGTGCGCCGAAAAGACTGGCGCAGCACAGTAAGTGCCAACTCCTTTCCGTTTATAAACAGTAGCAATGTCACTGGAGCCTCATGCGATTCCTATCACTTCTGCCTTTAACGGGGCCACATGCACTGCCTGGAGATAGTGAGTGTGTGTGTGTGTGTCTGTCTGTCTGTCTGCCTGTCTGCAGGAGGCAGGGAAGGCTGCACTATGACCCATTTAGCAAACAGAGCCTCAATGCAGCACTGTGCAGAGTGCGGCTGTTTCTAATTATACCAGAAGGTGGGGGGGGGAGGTGGCGGGGGGGGGGGGGGGGGGGGAGGAGGAGGAGAAGAGAAAGAGTGCTCTTTGAACAACACATGGCCGCCCAGTACAGTCCCACACCACACTGGGTTTAGGCTTTGAAGCAATTCTTGTTGGTTCACCTTGCCTAGTGGTTTGACCCTCCATTGAGTCGGTTAAAGATATCTAAAGCAGTTTCTGTTTTGGTTGTGTGTGGGCGGAATGCTGAATGCGCATGTAACATGGTTTCACACATCTATTTGAGTGGTCCTGTGTGTTCCTACAGTGTTTGTGAGCACCTTCTGAAATCGAGGAAGGAGAAAGGGAAGGAAAGCGAGGTCTGGTCCAGCCTGCCCAGGAGATGTCAGGAACTCTGGCTTTTCTCAGGGAGCAGGAATGTGGAGCTCTGGGTAGCAGGGAGCAGGTCACATCGTTCTCAGATGGTTCTCTCTCTCTCTCTCTCTGTCTCTCTCTCTCTCTCTCTCTCTCTCTCTCTCTCTCTCTCTCTCTCTCTCTCTCTCTGTCTCTCTCTGTCTGCCTGGCCTGGCCTGGACACAGTGGCAGCTTTGTGTCTCTCATTGGGAACAGGGAAGAGACCCTTTAAACTAACCACACACACACACACACTATGAGCTATTCAGCGGGCTTTTTGTTATGCAAGATCAGAACGTTTTGTAGCATGCTCAATTCAACATGTTTGACTAGGCTCGAAGTGGCAGGATGCCATTCCAGTTTAGCCTCTCCGCGTACAGTAGAAAGAATTCAGCGCACAGCATCTAGGAAGTAGCCTAGGCCAAACCAGTACTAGTCTGGTAGGTCTAAGCAGTATGAGAACTGTGACCCAGGCCCTCTCTTGATGGGTGAGGTGGCCTTGCCTGGTCTGCCTGACCACGGGCCCTCTCACCAGGCTTCTCTGGGCATTGGGGGCATTGGGGTTTACCACACTGAGGGGGCATTGGGGTTTACCCAATGTCCCTGGGCCTCTGCTTTCTCTCTCTCTCACACACACACACACACACGCGCGCACACACAGAAGGCGAATGAGGAAGTGCCATGTTTACCGCTTCCTGGCAGGAAATACCACACTGCCACATCCGTAATGGGCCAATTGTTCACTGTGCGATTCTACTGTGATTCTCTGGCTGTATGATGGCACTAGAAGCGACGCCAGCTGGTGGCTGACTGGACCCAATAGCACCGTACCGTAGCATAGCACAACACCTCCCACTGTTAGCATAGCATAGCACAACACCTCCCGTGTTAGCATAGCATAGCACAACACCTCCCGTGTTAGCATAGCATAGCGCAACACCTCCCCGTGTTAGCATAGCATAGCGCAACACCTCCCCAATGTTAACATAGCATAGCGCAACACCTCCCAATGTTAGCATAGCATAGCGCAACACCTCCCCGTGTTAGCATAGCATAGCGCAACACCTCCCCAATGTTAGCATAGCATAGCACAACACCTCCCCATGTTAGCATAGCATAGCGCAACACCTCCCCATGTTAGCATAGCGTAGCACAACACCTCCCCATGTTAGCATAGCATAGCGCAACTCCTCCCCATGTTACCATAGCATAGCACAACACCTGTTCTAGGCTACGTCGTACTGTTGAAATGAACCAGTCACTTTCACGGGTCATATTGTGCCTTGCATAGGGGCCAGTACTGCTGATGTATCCAGGCGGGCAGCGCATTCCCCTCCAGAGAGAGTCTGTCTTCATTTGGGCCTAATGAAGACATCTGTAATGCAGTGCGACACACACACTACACAGGCTTTGACAGCTTATGTTGAAGGCCATATTTGTATTTGTAGGGCTGTCTGTATTTGTTTGTGCTTGAGAGAGGGAGGGAGTGTGTCTAAGTGTGTGTGTATTTGCATATACATGTCTGTGTGTGTGTGTGTGTGTGTCTGCATATACATGTGTATCTGTGTGTGTGTGTGTGTGTGTGTGTGCGCGCGCACGCTCGCATGTGTTCACATGTCTGTGTGTGTGTAACCAGAGCTGTGAGCTCCGCCGTGGTGACCTTGATCAGATAGCAGCCTCCTGTTTCCCCCAGGCTGTAGCAGCTTGTCAGTGGGGATGATGAAGGCACGCGGGCCTCCCCTCTACTTAGCTATGCATGAGCTCCAGCTTCTCCTTTACATTCCAGGGCACTCAGCCTTATCAAATATTTACTGCTGAATTATGGCCCCGCGCTGCAATGCAAGGGAAAAGGGCAATATTTTGGAGGTGCTTTGTCTGCTCACTGGTTTATATGCTTTCTGAGAACCCCACCCCCCCCCACCCCTCTTTCTCAGTGTGTGTGTGTGTGTGGCGTTGTTGTTGTTGTTGTAGGTGTGTGTGGTGTATGATTGTGTATTCTGAAGGTACACAGCCATTATTTCGTTGTCTGTCTGCCAACACGTTTTGAGAGAGAGGTTTTCCCGATTTTGGTAGAGCAAGAAAGTTGGTGTGTGCGTGTGTGTGTGTGCGTGTGTAGGGTGGGGAAGCAACGGTCGCAGTCCAATTTTCATGTTTGTTCTTGATTCCAAAACAATAAGGCCTTTTATGAGAGAAGGATGTTTGGATGGAGCCTCCAGATCTAACGGTCTCTGGCATCCTGTCTCACTGGTGAGCAGTTGGGCCAGAATACCGCGGTACCACAGAGACATCATGTATCCTCGTTGTCAGTTTCTTCTTGACACTTTTATCTCAGAGGGATAGATCATAGAAAAAGAAGACATTTGTATTTCTGCATGTCGACAGTTACATTTGAACTCTCAATGGTTGGACACTTAAGAACGCTGTGAAACCCTCTGAATGAACCCCCCCCCCCCCCCCCCCCCCCTTAGCCTACATAGTTTCATCGTTGCGGCCAAGCCCAGGTTTTTCCTTTAAGAGGTGGCTCTGATCCGACTGCGTAGCTATATTTATCTGGCCTAGAAAAGTCGGGTGGAAGTGCAGCGAGCTGCTTGGACAACGGCAGCAGCTGTAGCCCCGTTTCAACCCTGCCGATCGGGCCCTGTCGACGCTGAGCCCCGGCCCGCAGCCTGTGCTCCCGCTGCTCATCCACTTACGCGATCGGATTGATAAAGTCAATCTCCACCTCTCCTGTAACAACGTTTGGCCTCCCTGTTCACAGTCGGTCCCGAGGAACTTCTAGCCACAGACGAGACGAGACGGTCCGTCGGGTCGATGTCTGAGCAAAGCGCGATGCCTTCGGGGGGGGGGGCAGAGCAGGGGGGGGCGGGGGGGGGTCCGATCGATTTTAGCTGTTTTGAGCAGAGCCGTCACCGAGCGCGGAAAGAGCGATGCGAAATCGCCACCGTAGCTGGTTGGAGCTCCGACCGTCCCCATCGAGCGGAGGGGACGGTTGTTGCCGCGCCGTCATGGTTGTAGTTTAGGTTTAGGGAAGCGCTGTTTTCTGCGGTTTGGCCTTGAAACGGAGCGTTTGTGCTACTTTCAGATCCTGCCACTGCTCTCTTGAGACTGGCTCAGCTTTTAGTTTGAAAGCTCGCAGCTAGAGGCACAGCCATTGACTGACTGGCATGCCGGAGTTAGAACATCCTTTTGAGTTTTGCACACACGCGCACACACGCACACATTTGGGTTTCTCCACCAAGTACTAAGTCATGTTTTGCTTGGGGATCAAATACTTATTTCCTTCGATCAAATGCAAATGAATTTATAACTTTATATAATGTGTTTTTTCTGGACTTTTTTGTTGATATTCTGTCTCTATTTGTTAAACTAAAAGTACCATAAAAATTATAGACCCCATTTCTTTGTAATCGGGCAAAATAACAAAATCAGCAGGGGATCAAATAATTATTTCCCCCACTGTATACACATACACACACACGCACATATATATACACACATACACATACACACGCACACACACGCACATACACACACACATACACACACACACACACAAACTAGGTGTGTATCTACTGTCTAAGGATACACTATAGACTCTGCCGTCTTACTAGGAAGCTAAAACGAAGCGCAGCAAAAACCTTTTAAAAGAACAAATTATCTAGTAGGCTGTTTTGACAACCCAGGTCTCCTGAAGCA
>NC_139670.1:18060377-18062877 GCF_951799395.1 Argentina silus | reverse complement strand
CACACACTCACAAACAGGCGCACACACACACACACACACACTCACAAACAGGCGCACACACACAGACATGTGTATGAACTCTCGTACACACACACACACACACACACACACTCTTAATGAACGGAGAGAGGATAACACATGCTTCTGTTTCCTCTATGTGTTGCGTGTGTAGAGAGAACAGTGACGGCTTTGTGTCAGTCTTTGTCTCCCGTTTTAAAGGCACAGTCCCACGAACTAGCACAGCGAACCCCCCCACCCCCACCCCACCCCATCCCATCCCCCCCCGGGGCGGGCATTCCTGAACGCTCCATGTTCCTACGTGTCTCAGCGGACCGAGGGGGGAGACGTCTGGAATACGGTGACTCCCCTCCTTACAGTCACTCCCAGAGGATCCCGGTTGAGGAAACGTGACCAAGGCTTCACACTCACCAGTCAGTCACCGAGTTACCACACTCTTACTCACAGCCTCGCCTCCACGCCCCGGACCGTTTCCCCCTCTCTCGATTTTCCAGCGCGCCTGGGTCCTAGGGGCAGAGGAGCAGGAGGCAGAGGGGAGGGAAGGAGGGAGGGGAGGGGAGGAAGGGGGAGGAGGAAGGGAGAGGAGGAAGGGAAAGGGAGGGAAGGGGGGGGGGGGGTTGCAATCTGTTTGGCATAAACGGCACAATGAAGTCACTGTTCAGAGGGCCGGCAGAGGGCTGAGTGGTGTGTGTGTGTGTGTGTGTGCATGTGCGGTGGGTCGTTTGGAGGAGGAAAAACTGAGAACTCATGTTGGAGAGGACAGGACAGGAGGTGGAGGCCCTAGGCTCAGCGCTGACTCACAACACTACTGTACACACACACACACACACACAGAAAAAGGCAACTATATACTGGCACAGTATACAGAGAGAGAAAGCATTCTATTATCACTACTAAGAATACTCTACACAGGAAATAGTGAGTGAACCTAAAGGACTATTACACAGACACACACCACGTCAACTCTAGACTACTAGGTTACACAGACACACACCACGTCAACTCTAGACTACTAGGTTACACAAATACACACAACGTCATCTCTAGACTACTAGGTTACACAAATACACACCACGTCAACTCTAGACTACTAGGTTACACAAATACACACAACGTCAACTCTAGATTACTAGGTTACACAAATACACACCACGTCAACTCTAGACTACTAGGTTACACAGACACACACCACGTCAACTCTAGATTACTAGGTTACACAGACACACACCACGTCAACTCTAGACTACTAGGTTACACAGACACACACCACGTCAACTCTAGACTACTAGGTTACACAAACACACACAACGTCAACTCTAGACTACTATGTTACACAGACACACACCACGTCAACTCTAGACTACTAGGTTATACAGACACACACAACGTCAACTCTAGACTACTATGTTACACAGACACACACAACGTCAACTCTAGACTACTAGGTTACACAAACACACACAACGTCAACTCTAGACTACTAGGTTACACAGACACACACAACATCAACTCTAGACAACTAGGTTACACAGCTCTGTTACACACACACTATAGTTCACACTACTATACACACTATACACACTGTAGTTCACACTACTATACACACTGTAGTTCACACTACTATACACACTATACACACTATATTTTACACTACCTACACTACTATACACACTATAGTTCACACTACTATACACACTATACACTACTATACACACTATAGTTCACACTACTATACACACTATACACTACTATACACACTATAGTTCACACTACTATACACACTATACACACTATAGTTCACACTACTATACACACTATACACACTATATTTTACACTACCTACACTACTATACACACTATAGTTCACACTACTATACACACTATAGTTCACACTACAGTTCACACTACTATACACACTATACACACTACTATACACACTATACACACTATAGTTCACACTACTATACACACTATAGTTCACACTACTATACCAGGTGTGCAGTAACCTGATGCCTTCTCCCCATGACGCTGTAGGTCAATATGACCTTACTGTGGACATGAGTACACTGACCTTCTCTCTGTCTGTAGATTCACACAACATTGATATCACTGACACTCACTGGCCTGGCCCTCTTTAATTCTAGTGTGTGTGTGTGTGTGTGTGTGCGTGCGTGCGTGCGCGCTTGGTACAGTATATGTGCCTGTAGTGTACAGGAGATTGTGTGTATTTCTGCTGAGAGAATGACGGGGGTTGAGTTTAGCAAGGCGTCCTGGGTGGGGTGGTGGTGGTGGTGGTGGTGGTGGTGGTGGTGGTGGTGGGGGGGGGCTGCAGCTGCTGTCTGTGAGCTGGTCCTGCTTTCACGCACACACACACACACACACACTTGTGTGCACACAGGACACACATACATTTGCTGTCACTCACGCACACAAAGTATCTCTTTCTCTCTCTCTCTCTCTCTCTCTCTCTCACACACACACA
>NC_139670.1:18052877-18055377 GCF_951799395.1 Argentina silus | reverse complement strand
AAGCTTTTAGATTCTGAGCATTTGAATTAGCAGAACGATTAGCGTTTCTACAACTGTGGGTAGAGTGTTTTACAGAGGGCTAAGGCTTATACGGTCATTGCCGTGTTATAGCAGACATTTAGATGTCCAACACATTCTCAACATTATGTTCAGGGTAGGGGGGGGCAGTATTTTTTCACTGAGAAGTTCTATTGATCGACATCCACGAGAACATTCTATTGATCGACATCCACGGGTTAGGTCATCCTTCCATCCATCCATCCATCTTTAGGCGTACTGAAGATAGCAAAGGGCAGCATATGTTTTAGCAGGCTGGCTGCCAACACAACTGTATTCCCAGGTCAGCTGCTCACGTGAACATGGATTGCCCATCGGTTGCGTGACACATTCCAGCAGCACCTTGTACGAGTTTCTCATCATGTCAAACAGCACTGCGGAGGAGAGGGCCGCTCTCTAGGAGAGATCAGTCCAATCATCTCAGCTACACAGTCTTACGTGTGTGTGTGTGTGTGTGTGTGTGTGTGTGTGTGTGTGTGTTAGGGCTGGATGATATGGCCTAGATATCATAACACAGGGCTTTCCACATAGGTGATGATATTTTTTTGTTTGTTTCTTATTAATAGAAGTTCTAAATATGTTTTAGGAGTATCTCTACTTAAATCATAGCTCACTTCACAACATTAGCCTACCACCAAAGATCCAGGCATATATACATATACAGCCTGTATATAATATAGCTTGTCCCTCTTTGTGCTGTGATTTGTGAATATTCAGACAGTCCCATATGTGATAGTCCTACCCAGAATGCAGCCCGCCTACCTGTCTCTGTCACGCCATAACCATGAAGTGTGTTGACCGTTCAGAGTAGAGGACGGCCTGGCCTGTCCTGACCTGTCCTGACCTGTCCTGGAGACTAGCCCATTCTCCTGCCCGCCATGCATCCTGTCTACCTGTCTCCAGGACAGTTACACACTTTATTCCGTCATGCATCGATCGCTTCAGTCTTGTGTGTTCCCAGTTGTGTTTGTTGTGTGCGTATTCTCCACGATGCGGTGCGTATGAAAGCTTCTCATCTTACAGAACGTTGTCATAGTGTGTTGCATGTCGTATGTTAAACTTACGAAGCGAACTGTTGGCCACACACTACAATCTGCAGGTGTTACAGGGAGAGCAGCTCAACCGGTATGGAAGGGTGTAGTTCGTCCGTCCATCCATCCATCCCTCCATCCATATCACAGCCAGGATCACAACTAAACTAGGGTCTGCCGTCCAGCCCTAGTGTGTGGTGGGCTGCCTCCCCCCCCCCCCCCCCCCCACCCAGGGGGCCTTCATCAATACTACACTGAGATGGAGAGGGAGCCTGCTGCTGTGTTGGCAGCTTTTGCAAACCTCTGTATTTCATCTGTCCTCGGGGGGGCCTTCATATGTCATATGCCTGGAGATTCCTAGATTGCGTGCGTGCGTGCATATGAATCGATTGTTGTTTGGACGTCAATATCAGCGAAATGTAGCTGTTCTGCAAGGCATGTCCGCCTTGTTTTGTCATTAATTTCTTGACAACAATGTTGTTGTAATCTAGTAACCAAACAAAGTAGGGCTGCGTCATCTTTTGTTTGACAATAGCTGTTGCTGACTGTGTTGTGGCTGCAGTGGATAAAACCTGGACTACATCGGTGGCGATATTTAGAGAGATGCAGTACCAGTCAAAAGTTTGGACACACCTTCTCATTCAATGGTTTTTCTTTATTATTTTTTATTATTTTCGACATTGAAGACATCAAAACTATGAAGGATGGATGGAAGGATATGGAATTATGCGGGAAACAAAAGAAGTGTTAAACAAACCAGAATACGGTTTATGTTTTAGATTCTTCAAAGTAGCCACCTTTTGCTTTGATGACAGCTTTGCACACTCTTGGCAAGGTGTGTCCAAACTTTGTATACTGTATATTTGGAGGCCCATCCACTGATATGGTTATCTTCTGTCGATACGTGGTACGGCGATGTTCCGGGAATGTCACATGAACGTCCTGTCCTGTGCTGTGTGTGTGTTTCAGGATGAAGTGGACAGCTTGAGTCCAGTTCTCAGGGACAATCCACAGCTCCACGAGGAGGTGAAAGCCTGGCTGAAAGATCAGAAGGTTCAGGAAATTTTTATGCAAGGTAAGAAAACATCCGGATCATTCCTCCCTCTGTAACCCCTCCTCTTCCTATCCTGTTCCATCTGCTGTTAAAGGATCCCTACTTACAGCAAACCGTGTTAGGCGTCATCAGTCCAAGCATTAAAGCAGTTTTGTGTGTGTGCGTGTGCGTGTGTGTGTGTGGGAATTGCGACCAGTAGACCTCAAGACAAGGGCTGCCCGGCCCAGCTGTGTGTGTGTGTGTGTGTGTGTGTGTGTGTGTGTGTGTGTGTGTGTGTTTTTGAACATTACCTGATAGATCAAGAAAGAGGAGGCTCTGGTGGTCTTGGCAGTGCTTCTTGTTTACAAGGACCACGGCC
>NC_139670.1:18032877-18050377 GCF_951799395.1 Argentina silus | reverse complement strand
CAGCGAGGCTCCCGCTCGGCACGCAGGAAGGGCTCGGACAGCAGCGTCCCCGACGACGACAAGGGCAGAGAGGACAGACTAGACAGCGGAGGGAGAGGAGGTGAACACACACACTCACAAACACACACACCCTCGAGCTGAACATAGAGCTGAGTCTACTCTTATCACACACAATGTTCTATGGTTTATTTCTGCACTGTATTGTGTGACTGTAATCTGCGAGATTTATATGAGCATGTCCATGGTGACAACTCTGTGGTCTTTTCAATATATTCTCAGACAGTCATCACTCTGCTCTTCAAATTAGTTGTTCTTCATGTTAGCAAATGTTAGAATTCTGAGTTGCGTCAGAATAATATTGGTCCAAAGACACCAGGAACTTGTTTCACACTTGAGTAAGTCGCTGACAAGCTGCAGGAGATCCCGCATGCTGCTGTCTACATGTTAGAAGCATCTGTCTAGCAACCACTCTCTAGCAAATCAGGACACTCCCTGTGTCTGTACAGTGCAGGAGTGAAACAAGACTTCTTTAATCACACCAAAGCTGCCTGCCAGAGGGGTGCGATAAGTGCAGAATCTGCGGAGAGAAATTGACATTTTAAGTGTGCATACATTTAACCAGGCCCCATGTATCATGTCTGTAATGCAGCACTTAGGATTCAATCAGCATTTCCTGAAAGAGCAAGATGACATCATGTTCATGTCAGCAACACTTGACTCGTTTCGTGATCCCTTAGGAGGGATGGTGCGTACATTGAGCTTGTTAAAAGGGGTTAATATGTCATCCCATCCCTTCTTTTCCCAGACTTTTCAAAGAATAAAAGCAAGCTGGCTGTCAACAAGAGGAGGAAACCCGAGGATGAGGAGAAGAAGTGCGTTTTAAAAAGACTTAAAACCGAAGTGTCAGACTTTTCGGAAAGCAGCGACTCTGAGCTGTCCAGCAAGAGGCTGGCAGACTCCTCCTCCTCGGAGCACAGCTCGGAGAACGAGTTAAAAGGCAAGAGCACTTCAAAGGCCAGCGAGGAAGAGGAGGACAAGTCCCAGGTTTCCAAGGTGGCGGGGGAGGAGCCGGCCGCCGTGATCGGCCGGCTGTCTCTCTGGGAGGAGCTGCAACCGGAAGAGAAGAAGGTCAAGGTCGAGGCGCACCAGCCGGCGTCGGCCGACAGAGAGCGGCAGGAGGACAGGTCACCATGGCAACTCTCCCAGCCGCCTCCCATGCCACCCTACCCCCACAGCGGTGGCGGCGGCAGCGGCGGTCCAGAGGCCCCAGGCTGCATCATGGAGACTAAAAGCACTGTGAAAGTCCCGCCCAAGGACCATTACACCAGCAGTCCCCGGACCCAGACGCCCAAGTGCGTGATCGACGTCACGGAAGAGGCCAACGCACACCGGGAGAACTCTGAGGCTGTGTCCGCCCTGCTGGCCTCCCAGAAGGTGGAGCCTTACATCTCTGAGACAAGACACTTGGTGCTAAACCCCTCCATCTCAGAGTGTCGGAAGCCTGAGAGTGAGCAGCAGCAGCAGCAGCAGATGGCTCGCAGCCTCGGCAGTAAGATGGAATTTGCCCATTCAGAAGTCATCAGGCCGGTCACGTCTGTCAGCGAGTCTGCTGCCGTGGCAGAGCGCGAGAAGATCCAGCAGCAGTACACCTCCATCGCACCCTGCATCGAGATCCGCAAGTCCCGCAAGCTGAGCCCGTCTCCGGACGTCCCCAAGCCCAAGCCCAACCCCACCCCCTCCCCCTCCCCTGAGGTCCTGAAGCCCAAACCCAACCCCTCTCCCGATATCATGAAGTCAAAAACTCACAGCATCCTGGAGGCATCCAAACCTAAACCAAATACCTCGCCCGAGGTTTCCAAGCATAAAGTCCGTTACCCGGACAACCCCCCGATTCCGGCGGGCCGCCAGACGCCCAAAGCCGACCAAGAACCCCCGCGGTCCAGCTTCAAGCCTGTGCCCGCCCGGGCCACGCCGCTGTCCGCTGAGGCCACCAAGAGCCCCCTCATCATCGACAAGAACGAGCATTTCACAGTGTACCGTGACCCGGCGCTGATCCGGCCCGACCAGGAGACCAACCACGTGGCCTACCTGCACCCCCACCTCCACCCGCTCCACGCCTCCTCCCACGCCACCTGCCTGACCCCCGGCAGCCACCACGCCTCCCACCTGCTCCCCTCCGCCTCCTCCATCGGTGGCCACACCCACGGCCACCCCCACCACCAGGTCCACCCCCACCCCCATCTCCTGCCCCCCGGGGTGCTGTCCGGGATGCCCCCCGGCGCCGCCTCCCTCCTAGGGGGCCACCCGCGGCTGGACTCTAGCGGGCTGAGCCACCTTGCGCTGGCGGCCGCCCACCACCACCCCCACCAGCAGCAGCAGTTCCTTCAGCAGCAGCAGCAGTCGTCTCTCCTGGCCCAGACACACGGCGGCACCGCCTACAACCAGCTGAGCCTCTACCCCATCATCTGGCAGTACCCCAACGGCACTCACACCTACCCCCCAGGCCTCAACCTGCCCTCCTCCAAGTGGGTGCATCAAGAAAACACAGTCAACTCTGAGGCCACGATGAGAAGGGTATGTCTCAAAACACCATGATACGACTAGCATCTCATACTTTGTCACTAATCTTTCTCTCATGTCACTCGACGTCAGAGGGGGATAGTTGCATGTCTTTTAGTTACTTCCACAAGTCATTGCCTCAAGTCATGTCATGTTGTCTGCTGAAGTCTGAACAGCAGATGTATCTGTCAATAGAGGAGTGGTGACTGAGAGAGGCAGCGTGCTGTGTGTGTGTGTGTGTGTGTGTGTGTGTGTGTGTGTGTGTGTGTGTGTGTGTGTGTGTGTGTGTGTGTGTGTGTGTGTGTGTGTGTGTGTGTGTGTGGGTCATGGGGGGACAGCCTCGAGCTCCTCACTGTCCTCAGGCCTCTGAATGTGATGAGCTCATCCTGACAAACAAACCACACCAATCCCCCTGAGAACTGGAGGAGGAGCTCTGTCTGTTTGTCTTGTCTGTGTGTGTGTGGGAGAGAGAGAGAGGAGGAGAGAGGAGGCGCGTGTGCATGTGCATGCGTGTGTCCTGTCAAGCCCTGTCTAACAGAAGTCATTGCAGGCATTCACATGGCCAGAGGCTGCTCTGCCTCTCTCTCTCTCTCTCTTTCTCTCTGAGTGTGCTCTGACTGGAACACCTCTCTCCTGGGAATGGCCAGTTGTAGCGTGTTTGTGTGACAGGGTGGGAGGGGGGGAGAGAGAGGAGAGAGAGGGAGGGAGGGAGAGAGAGAGAGAGAAACTGAGTGAAAGAGGGAGGGTGAGTGTTTTGTATATGACCATTAGGGAGGGGACTAGAGGGGGTGAGAGAGAGAAAGAGAGAGAGAAAGAGGTCGAGTGAGTATTATATGACCATGTCACGCCATGAGCTGCCTGTGACCCTGCGTGTGGGTGTGTTCGTGTGTGTTCCAGAACTCCCCCAGTCCCTGGCTCCACCAGCACACCACCCCCACCTCCAGTGACAGCCTGGGGCTCCTCAGCCACGTCCCCGTGCGGCCCGCCAGCGCCGACCCCCACCGGCCCATCAAGATCAACCCCCACGCCAGCCCCCCCCTATCCAAGACTGTCGGAGAGATCCACAAGGAGTGAGTGTCCTGCTAGCCCTAGCATTAGCCCAGCCTTAACTACCACCGCTAATGCTGCCGGCAGCCAAAGACCTTGTGACCCGAGGTGGTTCCCGTAGCATGTGATAGGAGCACTGGATGCCCATTCATTCCCGGTTTTCATAATGAACTATTCTGTTGTATCCTATCTGGATATCCCCCAGCCGAGGGGACCCAGACAATCCCCCTCAATACACTTACCTAATGTGTAGGAAAAGTACATACTCCAATGCACTGATCTCAATGTTCTCTCTATTATAAGCATGCCCTATTTCTCTACCCAGGGGCGTCTCCGTGCCGTGATTGAGCTGTTAAACGCTTTTCACTCATTAAGCCGGTTATGTAATATTAATTAAGCCGCACTTCGATGGGAATCCTTCAGTCCTGCTTATGTACGGTGCTGCATTGAATTACCATATGCCACAACCTTATGATAGAATGCAAGTTAACTAAACAATTGAATAATTGAATTGGGACCAGGGATAGATCTCCAAGTGGCCTGTGAATGTTGTGTTTATTTGTTTCTGCTTTTTATGTCTCTCTTTAGGGAACTGGAGAAGAAGGGGTTTGTGGACCCAATCAGAACCATCACTCTGGCCCACCTAAAGCAGGAGCAGGACCGCAGCCGGACCCCCACGGGCAAGGACGGCCACTTGCACCGCCTCTACCTGGAGCAGCACAGTAAACAGCATCAACAGCATCAACAGCATCAACAACATCAACAACATCAACAGCATCATCAACAACAACATCAACATCAGCAGAGGCTGGCGCAGCAGGAGGCCAGTGAGCGGGAACGGGAGAGGGAGCGTGACCGAGCCAGCAAGTACAAAGAGGAGAACCGCCGCATCCTCCAGGAGAGCATCGACGTGGCGCCCTTCACTGCCAAGATCCGCTCCAGCGAGGCCGAGAGGGAGAGGGAGCCCCCCTTCCCCCGCATCCCCTCCCTCCCCAAGCCCCATGTCATCCAGTCTGACAAGGAGTTGGAGAGTCACCCAGCCACAGATTTGTACAACTTCAAACACGCCCTGCCCCCGCACAGCCTCCCCCAGAGCAACTACTTCACCACCCTGTCCAATAGCGTGGTCAACGAGCCGCCCAGGCTCTACCCCTCCCAGGAGCTCAACTCCTACTTCGAGAAGGTGAGCAGCGCCCAGGCGGCCTCCCAGTCCGGTGCTCTGTCTCTGGCCGCCTTCGGCAGCAAGTCCCTGTCCAAGCCCCCTCCCCTGATCAAGCACCAGCCGGACGGGGAAGGCCTGGTGGGGAAGATCACGGAGCAGTTCACCCAGCAGCAGGTGGCCCTGCACCCCCTCAGCACCGCCCCCCCACTGGTCACTGACCGCCGCAGCCCCGCCATCTCCCCCTCCAGCCAGCTCAGGTGTATGCCCGCCTTGCACCGCGCCCCCGTCTTTCACCCCCCCACCCAGCAGACCCTGGACCGCAAGGAGGCGGGCTACGGCCGTCTGTCCCCGCCCACGCTCACGCCTATCCAGCCCGTCAGCTCGGCCATGGGGAAGGTGTCGGAGCAGAAGCCACCCACGTTGTTACCGGAGCTCAGGGAAGTGAGCGCTGCGTGCAAGGGCGGGGCCACCGGCGCCGACACAACCTCCTCGGCTGAGGTCTGGAGAGCTGGCGACGCCCACCACAGCCAGGAGAGGGTGGGGTGGCACTCGGAGAAGAGTCGAGGGAAGCCGCCACAGGCCTCTGTCATTGTACGCCAGTCAACGTGCATCAAGTACGATGGCTCGCCAGGGCCCAACGCCGCCCCCTCCATGGAGACTCTGCCGGGGAGGTTGTTTATAGGCAACAACCAGACAGACGGCCACAAACCGGCTGACGGCAGGGAGTCTGGGAGAGTCATCCTGCCAAACACTAATTTGGAGGACGCCTGTGCTCAGTACAAGAAGAACTTTATTCGAGCGTCCCAGGGAAGCCTCCCCAGCTCTGTGGTGGCCGTGGCCAACTCTGTGTGCAATATCAGGACTGACGTAACCACTGCAGCCTCTGCCGGCCCCTTCGGCGTGTTCAGAGAGGGCTCAGAGCTGACCTATTGCCTGTCGGCCACCTCCAGTAGTAGTAACAGAATGGAGGGCTCTGCCTTCAAAGGCTGGGCTGCAGCTCACTCAGGGCCAGAGCCACTGGAGGTGGGCTCCCGGACCACTTCCCCCAGTGCGCTCCCCCCCCTTCCTCTTCCTCCCCCCAGCACAGCCAGCAGCACGCCTCCCAGCGCCATCCAGGCCTACTCTGGGAACTTCATCCACCTGAAAAAGCACAAGGCGGCGCTGGCAGCAGCGCAGTCCAGAGGTTCCGGGAGCTCCTGCGGGAGTTCCTCTGAGAGCGAGCCGGCTAACGCTAAACCGCTCCCTAGCTCCTCGTCCCCTGTCGCCGCCGCTGCACAGGACACCGCGGCGCCCAGCAAAGCTAGCCCGCTCCCCAACGGGCAGCCGGCGGCCCAGATCAGCCTGCCCAACTACCACAAACTGAAGAAGGCCTGGCTCACCCGGCACTCTGAGGAGGACAGGAACACTAACAAAGTGGAGACGGTGGTGGCGCCGGGTAGCGTCAGCTGCAGCGCCAGCGTTAGCTGCAGTGCTAGCGCCAGCGCCATGTCGGACATGATTAAGCCATGCACTGTTAATCTGATAGCCTCCACGTCCAACATGGACATGGAAATGAACAAGGAGATGATCAAGTCTCAGCAGCCCGAGAGCCAGGAGGACAAGCAGGCCCAGGAGGACAGGAAGAGCACCACGTCCACACCCACGCGGCGAGCCAGCAAGAGGATGTACGAGTCGGGCTCGGAGAGTGCCTACGACTCTGACGTCAGCGAGAACAGCAAGACGGAGCAGCGGGCCAAGCGGCAGCCCAAGCCCACGTACAAGAAGAAACAGAACGACATGCAGAAGAGGAAGGGCGACGAAAAGGACGAGGACGAACTCAAACCCAACGGGATCTTCCGAAGCGCCAGGGAGAAAACCAAACTCAAGCTGGCCAGCAGCAGTAAGTCTGTCATGAATGTCAAATCACTCTCTCAGCTCATCATAGCTAACCAGGTTTATATTAAATACATATATACATATTTTTTTAAAGTTTATATTTCTTGGACACCTTGGATATTAGACAGCGAATGTTCTCAGGCTCAGTTCTGAAAGGGGAAAGGTATCGCATGGCAGAGGAGTGTCAGGTTCCCACACATCTGGAGCGCAGCTGTGGACTACAGAGTTAAAAAGCAGCCGTAGGAATGTTCACGTTTATGTGAACTACATGTTGCCAGGACACGTTAAGTGCTCTCCTAACTGGAACTCTCCAAAGCTTTTAGCAGCCTGTCTGAATGATTGTTCCATGGGCGAAGCAGAACCTGTAACTGAATATATCTTCTAATGTTTGAGGTCATTCTGAATTGTCAATTCCTTTGACTGGAGTCAAAATACAAGACTGGTGGTTTTTAAGGGTGGACACATACGTCCTTAACCATTACATACAGGCCAAACTATCTGCAGCTTGTCTATCTGTCCATGATTTTACAGGGGTATTTGATTTCAAACATGAGATATTCACAGGATATACAGAGCTCTGTCTCGTGTCATTTGTATGAAAAAGAGTAGATGACAGAGTAGCATGGGTATTGTATGTGGGTGCGTTGATTATACTATAACTTCGGCTCCCGGTCTTTCTTCTCACCTTGTTTGGAAAGTATGTTAAAGAGGGATGGAGACATGGAACGTGATTGCCACACTCCCAACCAGCCAATAGGCAGCTGAAAACTGAACAGCCAATAATTATTACTGGTTCCCACGTTAGTAGTGTTCCATCACTATAATTATAATTCCAGGAAAAATAAAACCACTTCAGCAGTGTTAATTAAAAAATATATATCTTGCTACAGTGGCAATGTTAACTAAGTTAATTGGCTGAAGTTGACTAATTTGCTCTTCTCAAGTCACAAAAAAAGGGAGGGGGTTGTTCTGGAAACATCACTTCTGCTCAAGCCAACCAGAATGTGACCATTAAAACACACTTTCTAATCAACACTCTCGACTTCCGTCTCTAAAATCTGGTAACGGTAGACTCTATGGTGAAACTGTCACCATTGTGGCAGTTTAGTGCAAGTTACTATAATGAGCTATACATCCCAAATTTAATCCCATTTAAGATTAGCAAATTTAGTGTATGAGTAAAAATACAAAAAATAGAAAATAAGTATGCCAATTGTATTTATGAGGATTATAAGATGAATGAATGGACTGAGTTTGAATGAATGGTCAACCCCAGCTTTGCTGTGCAGCACAGCGTCGTGCCTCCATGTCTTTCCTAACGAACCCTCCGTGTCCTCTGTGTCTCAGACGGCATCCCCCGCTCGGTGCTGAAGGACTGGCGGAAGGTGAAGAAGCTGAAGCAGACGGGGGAGTCGTTCCTCCAGGATGACTCTTGCTCCGAGATCGGCCCCAACCTCCAGAAGTGCCGGGAGTGCCGCGTGATTCGCAGCAAGAAGGGCGAGGAGCCGGCCCACTCTCCGGTCTTCTGTCGCTTCTACTACTTCCGGCGGTGAGTGAGTCAGTCAGTCAGTGGGCTGGGCTTTATCGCCATGTGTTGTTGCCACAGATTAGGTCATTGTGTACATTCTCCCACAAGCCCAGCGCTTGTTTCTGTTGGCGAAAGCCTTCCCCCTCCCCCCTCCCTCCATCTTGTTTGTTTGTTTTGGGCCCGAGTGCCCTTGGGGGTTTGTGCTGATAAAAAAAGAAGAAAACAAATGTTTCTTATTCGCCTCGGGGGGCCCTCTCTGGTCGTTTCTAATCCTGCAATAGAAGTCTGGGTCTGCTTAAATCTCCCAAAGAGGATTTTCTACTGCTTAATCGCACACAATGTCAGACCTTCAATATCCCCCTGCTCCCTGCAGAGTGACATCACTGCAGATTAGTGACATCGTGACAGTGTTTACCACTCATTTGCGTTTCATAACGGTTCTCTTAATTTGGGCGCCGGACGTTTTAAACCTGCACACTGTACATGAGTCAGCCTAGGAGGACAATCCGATTTGGAGCTGTTTATTACACCTGAGTCATTTCCCCTTGCTATAGGAGAATGTCTGAGGAAGCCCAGAGGTTCTTCTTTACATTCCCGATGTGGCCCTCAGCAGAAGGAGACCCATTCTAACGAGCGTGTGTCTCTCTGCCCCATAGTCTCTCGTACAGTAAGAACGGCGTGATCCGAATGGACAGCTTCTCCTTCCCCGACCAGTACGATGAGGAGGCGCTGAGCCTCTGGGCCCCGGACTTCTACGAGGAGAACGAGCTGGACCTGGACACGTCCAAATACATCCTCAGCTTCATCGGGGACAAGTTCTGCCAGATGGTAACGACCGAGAACACAGCGGCAACGTGGATCAAGAAAGATGGTACGGTCCGGTTCACTGTTCACTGTTACAGCTAGAACATTCCTCCTGTCTGTCTGTGGTGTTGAAATGAGTTAGCGACGACACTCACAAGCTAAAAGCAGAGCCCATAGAGGGGGGGAAGTGACGCTAACTGCTAACCTAGAGGCTAACATACCGACTGGAAATAGTATCCTTAGGTTGTGTCGCCCTGACTCCCGCATGAGAACAATAGCTTGTGTTTTAATCTGTTATTGTAACCATTCTTTCGAAACTGCTCGAAAATCCAGCCTCCCCCGCCCGGTGGATGAAATGACCGCTGTTTGCTTTGCCTTTCAGCCAAGATTGCCTGGAAGAGGGCCGTGAGAGGAGTGAGGGAGATGTGCGACGCATGTGAAGCCACGTTGTTTAACATCCACTGGGTCTGCCAGAAATGTGGATTTGTGGTTTGTTTGGACTGTTACAAGGCAAAGGAAAGAAAAAGTTCTAAAGGTCAGTCATCGTCAGCTCTCTTGCTTGCTTTCTTTCTTTTTCTCTCTCTCTCTCCATGCCTCTCCTGCTCTTTGTTTGTGGCAGGAGTAGAGTGTGTTGTAGTTGTGATGCAGGTGTAGACCTCTGAAGGAGACTGAGTCTGACACTCTCACTGGGTCACACAGGTGGCATGCTGATGAGACTGGCATAGCCTTACCTGGCACTGGTGAGAGAGAGAGAGAGAGAGACGTGTGTGTGTGTAGGCCGTGTGTGTGTGTAGGCCGTGTGTGTGTGTGTAGGCTGTGTGTGTGTGTAGGCCGTGTGTGTGTGTGTAGGCCGTGTGTGTGTGTAGGCCGTGTGTGTGTGTGTGTATGCCGTGTGTGTGTGTAGGCCATGTGTGTGTAGGCCGTGTGTGTGTGTGCGTTTGCTACAGGGTGTGAAAACCAGACCATCCAGTGTGTTTTTATTCAATTAATTCCAACCGTCTAAAACAGAGCAGGTTGCATCATAGCTATATTATTATTAGTAGTAGTAGGATGATTATTGTTATTATACATATTGGTAGTATGATTATAGTAGTAACACTGACTTATAGTAGATTATAGTAGTATGATTGTTGTTGTCGTTGTTTCCATTCCCCAGGTTGGGACAAGAGGAGTATTCACACACTCCCTGTTGTAAATAGTGTAGCTCAGCAGTGGGGCTGAGGGACGTAAACACAGTTTGTCATTGTTCCTTCAGATGTGTGTTTGTTTGGATGGAGGGGAAGTAAAGCTGTGGTTCTCCCCCCGGTGGGTAACCTCTCTCTCTCTCTCTCTCTCTCTCTCTCTCTCATTCTGCCCCCAGACAAAGAGCTCTACGCCTGGCTGAAGTGCGTCAAGGGACAGCCTCATGATCACAAGCACTTGATGCCAACGCAGATTATTCCAGGAACCGGTAGGAAAGCCTCAGTGCTTTTTCTGTCTGGAGCGCTGCCAGGGCTTTTCTATTGCTTTCATTATTCAGTTGGAGGAGGAGAATGAGAGACGTATAACACAGGAGAGCCCTGAGAGTAGAGCCACGATCAACTACAACCTCCCACTGATCATACACACCACACTCCTACACACACACACACAAACACACTAACCAAACCAGATAACCAGTAACTCCAGAACGTGGAGCCCGCTGAGCATTAACAAAGCCCTGCTGTGTGTGTGATTGAGGCATGCTTTCGGTTTACTGCCAAGTCTGTGTGCAGTGTGTGTTTAGTTTACTCTTGATTTGTAAGCAGATGATGTCTTGAGGCCAGAAAGCAGGGCCTGCTCTTCTGTGGGTTCTTTTCCCACATTTCTCTCTCAACTCGCAGCTTTGTTTTCACGAGTACTTGAGTTTTACTTCGAAAAAAGCTTTTTCTCTGACAGTAAGATTCAACAGAAGATTTTTTATTTTTTTCCCCCCCAATAATGAGACGAGGATATTAATGTATTAATGTATCATGGATATTAGCGTTGTTCTGAAACAGTGAGTGAGTTTTTTTGTTTTTTTGTTTTTGTTTTTTTTCCTCTGTTGCAGTTTTGACGGACCTCGTCAGCGCCATGCACATGCTCAGGGAGAAGTACGGCATCAAGGCCCACTGTGCTTGCAGCAAGCAGAGCGCCCTGCTCAACAAGCTGCCCTCCACCAACGGAGTCTCCCAGGTACCCTACCCCGCCCACCCCCCCACACCACCCTACGTGTCTCAGCTCTACTCCTCTGTCCTGACACACCAGACACCCTAGCTAGCTGGACCTCGCACACACACACACACACACACACATGCACGCACCAGCACGTGCACCTTCAATAAGCACGCGCACGCGCACACACACACACATAGAGATCGGTTAAACTCTTCAGTCAGTGTTAATTTAGGAAACAACCCTCCCTGACCTGGTTTGACCGCTCTCTTCCCCTCTCCTCTCCTCTCCTGTCCTCTCCTGTCCTCTCCTCTCTTCCTCTCTCCTCTCCTGTCCTCTCCTCTCCTCTCTTCCCTGGCTGGCCTGGCAGGTATTGCAGAACGTGCTGAACCACAGTAACAAGATCTCCCTGTGCAAGCCTGAGGCCCAGCAGCAGAACTCCAGCTCCCAGAAGGCCGAGACCAATGGAGGCAGCAGTCCCGCCAGCGACACCAGCACCGACAGCAAGCTCACCCCGCCTGAATCCCAGTCACCACTGCACTTCCTGGCTGACCTCGCAGAGCAGAAGTCTAGGGAGGAGAAGAAAGGTGGGTGGGAGAAGGAGGTGGAGGAGGAGGAGGAGGAGGAAGTGGGGGAGGAGGAGTTGTTTTTTTAGAGAAAGCTTGGAGCTTCTGAGAAACCCAATAACAGGACACTGTCTACTCTGCTCGGCAATCTGACTAATGGCAGCCAGGGGCCGGCCCTAGGAGGCTTGCCAAGTGCTGTGTGGGAGTGTGTGGGAGTGTGTGTGTGTGTGTGTGTGTGTGTGTGTGTGTGAGAGCGACAGCCTGCCACCATTCCTCCAACCTCCCATTTAGTGGTGTACATGACTGCAGCTCACATCCAGAGGCTCCCAGCCTCTCCACACAACATGTTTACTCTCTCATGTTCTAAAAGAACACAGCTCAACAATGCCTTCTTCATCCTTCCATATCTATCTACACTGTATTACTCTATCTGCCTGTTTAGAGTCTTTTTTTTAATCATGATTTCTGTATCAAAGACCAATCCGTCTCAGCAATATAGTATGTACAAATCTGCAGTTATTACATAACCAATTCTACAACACGATGATTAGGGATTGTGACTGACGGTCGTCCAACACACGCTGGTCTCCCTCCAGAGAACAAGGAGTCTCCCCTGGGGAAGCAGGTGAAGGAGGAGAAGGACTTGGAGGGCCTGGAGGTGCTGCAGCACTGCAAGGCCTCGTCCCTGGTGGCCAACAGCACGGAGCAGGGCTCCACGCTCCGAGACCTCCTCACCACCACCGCCGGCAAGCTCCGCATGGGCTCCACCGACGCAGGCATCGCCTTCGCCCCCGTCTACACCACCGCCTCCCAGGTCGGCCGCCGGGCACACACACACTCACACACTCACACACTCACACACTCCTACACACTCACACATAGTCACACACAGTCACACACACACCCACACACACACACAGTCATACACACACACACACCCACACACACACCCAGTCACACACACACACACACAATCAATTTGTTTTACTTTGTAAGTTAAATGACAGACCCAAATGTTACTCTATAAGGGTTTATTTCCATGTCCAGTGCTGTACATGTGCCTGATGTTTAACACAGTGACGCATTGTCATGTTGTACCCAGACGGGGAAGACCGGCCGGAGCATGCCCAACATCCTGGATGACATCATCGCCTCGGTGGTGGAGAACAAGATCCCGTCGGGGCGCAGTGCCAAGCTGAGCCTGAAGCTGGAGCCGGCGGCGGAGGAGCCCAGAGGAGAGCAGAGGAAGAGGCCCGCTGTGGCCGTGGTCGCCCCGGCGGAGGAGCCGCCCAAGGTCCTGGCAGACATCCCCCACTGCTGGCTCTACGACCGCCGCCTGCTCTGGCTCAAAGACCACCGCAGCGCTGGCAACTGGAGGCTGTTCAGGGAGTGCTGGAGACAGGGCCAGGTCAGTGACTGTCACGCACACACACACACCCCTCCTAGTAGGGCTGGGTATCGAGGCCCAGTCCCTTGTTGGTAATGGTTCCAAAACGGCCAGAACCGACCGGACGAAACGCGTTGGAACTTCTTCTGGCTCCACACAGAACAGCAGCAGAGCGCCAAATAGCAAGAAATAGCGAGGAAGCCGAGGAAATGTTTTCGCAGATGGGCATGTACGTGTTGTAAAAACGCATCCTATGGATTAGCCTCCAGAATAAATCATATCATGACGAATTTTCAACAAGACCGGAGTCAGGGAGGATTTTAGACGACAGCGCAGATGACAGTCAACGACGACACGTCTCGGACAAGAAGAGCAGTTACAGTTCAATCACTGAGTTTACGTTTTAACTTCAGATGAAATGGTAGCATTTAACGTGAGCTAAGCAATATGTCGACTGTAGTCTTCAAGAGTATGACAGGTGTAGACCGCCTTCTGTTTTGAAAACACTTGTCTTAAAGGAGTCATGACCTTTTTATTTAGGAGATGTGAACATAAAAAGCTAATCTTAAAGGGGCAATGACAGGGGTGTACTGTTGTAGCCTATACAATGTCCTCCAGAAGAAAGAGCAAGCATTTTGTCTTCTCTTTAGCTCTCAACTCAAACAGTTTGGATTTGAAATCAAACAATTTCTATGGGGTCAAAGTGGAGATTCTCAGCTTTAATTCAATGTTTTTTGGGGGGTTTTTCAGATTGGGTTCACCATTTAGAATGTACAGCATTTTTTAAACATACTCGCCCTATTTCAGAGCTTCAGAGCTTCATATAATTGCATGCAATAGCTGCCTGAAGTCTCTAACCCATTGACCCCACCAAACGCTGGGTGTATTCTCTGGTGATGCTCTGCCAGGCCTGTACTGCAGCCATCTTCAGTTGTTGTTTGTTTTGAGGTCTTTTTGCCTAAAATCTTATCAGGAAATGAAATGCATGTTCAATTGGATTTAAATCTGAAGATTGACTTAACCAGTCAACAGCTTTTCGCTTTTTGGTCCTGAAAAACTCCCTAGTTGCTATGGCAGTATGTTTGGGGTCATTGTCTTACTGTATGATGAAGCACCATCCAATGAATTTGGAGGCATTTGCTTGTACTCGAGCAGACAAGATTTCTGTACACTTCAGAACAGCAGCAGTTACATCATCAATTAAAGCAAGTTAGACAGTTCTTGTGGCAGCTATACATGCCCAAACCATAACACCCCCTCCACCATGTTTCACAGATGAGGTGGTATGCTGTAAGTCTTGGGCAGATCCTTTCCTCTTGTAAACACTCTGGTTCATGATAATATTAATCAGGCTTTTTAGGTAGTTTTTAGCATACTGTAACCTGACCATCCTTTTTGAGGATAACTAGTGGTTTGCACCTTGCTGTGAAGCCTCTGTAGTTCAGTTGGTGACGCATTCTGTGGATGATAGTCTCTGACACATTCACGCCTAACTCCTGGAGAGTGTTCCTAATCTGCGGGACAGTTGTTTTGAGTTTTTGTCTTAATTATGGTGAGCACTCTTCAGTCATCCACTGTAGAAGTCTTCCTTGCCCTACCAGCCCGTTTGCGATTGCTGAGCTCACCAGTCCTTTCTTTCTTTTTTAATGAGGTTACAAACTTTCGATTTTGTCAAGTCAAAGGTTGTTTTTTTTTGCTATGTTTCTGATAGATTTGTCTGACATTTTAGCCTCATAATGGCTTCCTTGTCTTTCTCCTCCTGTCACCTCTGAGCCCAGTGCACCTTAACAACATCCATCCCTACCTCCTTTGCACCACATTGCAGTCACTCTGCAGCACCGCTCGGAAGTTAGATTGATGTATCCTATCGACAGTTAGATTGATGTGTCCTATCGATGGGGTTACTTAGTTTTTACAGTTGACACACAGTATCCAGATGTGAGATCTGGCGTAGGGCTCTAATGTAGAGCAGGCGACAGCCTTGGGACAGTGACACAGCCACCGTCTGTACAGAGTCAGAGACAAAGGAGCAGAGAGGTGGCAGCCTCACAGGGGCTGTGTTAGCTGAGCCTAGCACGTGTGTCTGTGTCTCTCTCTCTCTCTCTCTCTCTCTCTGCTCTCCTCTCCTCTGCCTTTGTTCTGTCTAGTCCACCGCAGGGCTAGTCTAATCCTCCCGGCGCTGTGAGGAGCATTGTACCGTCAGCACTCTGGAGTCTCATATTTTATCACAGCTTCCTGCCTCCATGAGTCAAAATGACATTTATTGACTTCTCTCTTCTGGAGGACGATGAATTTACAGCCACACAGGAAATGTACACCAAATAGTAAAACGTCTTGACTTGTCCCTCTCTCTCTCTCCCTCCTGTCTGAGGGATGTGACTGGTCTAGGTCAGACAACGCCTGGGGAGATTGGATATTGCGGGGGGAGAATTGGCTCATTGTAATGCATGGAATACCATTCCTCATTCCATTTCATGCATTACAATGAGCCCATCCTCTAATTTCTACCTCCACCAGCCTCCCCCGGTATATTGTATGTATGGCCTACTAGTTAGGACATACATATTGTATATAATTAATACTAGAGTTATAGTACTGTACAGTAGGCTATAGAATTATTATGACATTATTATATTATTTCCAAGTCTGGGTGTAGCAGGAAGAGATTTTACATCATATCTGAGGACAATCTAATTTGTTTTTGTTGGTGTGGTTTCAGTTTCAAGTGGTAGAAATGAGGTAGTGAGAATTATCATTTTTCAGTTTCTAATGGTAGAAATGAGGTAGTGAGAATTGCTATTAATATTCTTTTTTTTTTTAAGGGTTAGGGTTAGTTTAAAAAAACCAACAACCCACAAACGTTCATGTTTCGTGTGTGAGGTAACAAGTTGTCTCGTCTTTCCAGCCTGTGTTGGTGTCTGGAGTGCACAGGAGGCTGAACGCGGGTCTGTGGAAGGCCGAGTCCTTCAACCAGGAGTTTGCTGACCACCAGGGAGACCTGGTCAACTGCAGGGACGGGGTGGTGTCCAACTCTGGCATCAAGGAGTTCTGGGACGGCTTTGAAGACCTGACCAGTGAGTAACTAGCCTCGACCAGTTCCACGTCTGTCTCACGTCTCACTGGGAGACCCGGTGGTGTGGTGTGGAGCAGAACAGTGATATGTTCACTACCAACCTCCTCTCACAACACACCATACCAACACCATAGCAACAGTGGGTACATAGCAACATCTACTGGATTGACTAGAAAGCCAATATTGCTGAGGGGGGATTAAAATTCTTATTTAGATCATTAGATCTCACACATACAGTCTGTATGCATTTCAAACTCCATAAAGCTACACGCCTGTGCAGAATATACTATCATATCTTAGTGTTGCCAGCTATAGCCATTGGTTGGGAATATATGTTCAAATATTATATGTAACCTTTTTTTTTTCCAGTGCCCTGCATCATTATTGGGACATGTTTCCTTCTTTTTGGCTCCATACTCCAAATGTTTTGAATTTGAAAACACACGATTTAATATGAGGTTTGAAGTACAGATTGTCACCTTTTATTTGAGGTTCATAAAAAATCGGTTTCATCATTTAGAAACATCATTTTATACACGGTCCTCCTTTTTCTCCCTGTCCAAATACCTCTGCACTGCACTGTCCACCTGACTGACCTCTCACTGTACTGTATGCGGGTCAGTGTTTTGGATTGTCGTCGTAGATTGTGGTCTTCGACTGTGTTGTGTAGCTTCGCTGGTGTGAGAGAAGCATTTGCGCGGATGGAATATATCGGTATTATTTCAACGATCTCCCCTCTGTCCCGTCCCGTGTTCTCTTCCCCCCTCCTCTCCAGAGCGACCCAAATGTACCGATGGGGACACGGTGGTGTACAGGCTGAAGGACTGGCCCTCGGGAGAGGAGTTCATGGCTCTGATGCCCTCCAGGTACACAACAGCACACTGGGCTTTCACTGGGCTTTCACTGGGCTTTCACTGGGCTTTAACTGGTCCCATTCTGTTCGGTTTGACTCCATCATTTGTCAAATCAATCAATCAATCAAATAGTATTTATTGTGTATGTGTATAGCACATTTTCTGCATAAGTGCAATGTACTTCCTAAAAAGAGCAAGGCAGTTGAAAATGAGGCCCATCCAGTACGGGAAAGTAGAAGGTGTTCTAGACGTCGACGTTCTGCCCAGAGCGTCTTGAATCCCTGTCCACAGTCCTGAGCCTCCTTGCTCCTCCATCACCAGGGTCAGCAGCAGCAGGCTCCTTCTCTGCATCAGGCCCACTTATCCAGCTCAGCACCCTCAGCCTATTTGTTTGCCTGTAATGTAATTGGTTTTCACTCTTGGCCTGTCGTGTGTGTGTGTGTGTGTGTGTGTGTGTGTGTGTGTGTGTGTTT